>NC_041346.1:3251212-3592879 GCF_004354835.1 Perca flavescens
TTTGTATGCATCCTGTCCCAGAAATGCTTGTTACTAATCTAGCTCTGGGAGTTTACTCCCGGAGTCCTTATGTTTCTTCTTCGCAGAGCTATGCTCTGCGATTCTCTGCATTTCCCGGCCGCATCCTGCTGCGTCCTGCTGCATCCGCAGCATCCACCCGTGCTCTGCAGCGCCACGCTACATCCCGCAACGCCCTGCTGTGATGTTCCTATGCACAGAGTAGTCAGGATCCGGTATAGGAGACTGCACTACTCAGTATGACACGATGTGCCCTGCTATGACATGAACTTCCACGATAACCTTCGAAGTCAATGTGACTTCTAATGTGACTGTTATCACCACTGTTCATCACGCCCCCAACCGGCCCGTCAGACACCGCCTACCAAGAGTCTGGGTCTGCTGAGGTTTCTTCCTAAAAGGGAGTTTTTTCTTGCCACTGTCGCAATAGCCACTGCTAATGCTTGCTCTTGAGGGAATTACTGTAATTGTTGGGGTTTTGGAATTTATAGAGTGTGGTCTAGACCTACTCTATCTGTAAAGTGTCTCGAGATAACTTTTGTTATGATTTGATACTATAAATAAAATTGAATTGAATTGAATTGAATGTCATAATCCAAACATAGATGTAGCTAAAACTGACACACCCTCTTGCTCAATTAGTAAGATTCTTCCAATATAAAATTCCAATATCATACCTACAGTATAGGTGTGAATATTTATTTATTGCCTTGTTGCATACGGACTTTGTGCGTGTGTGTGTGTGTGTGTCTGTGTGTGTTTGTGTGTTTTAAAGATCACCAGAAGACATGCTGCTTAGCTCTGTGACTTGAATTTAAAGTAAATCTAAACAGGAGAGGCACAGACTGGGACACTAAAATACACGAGAATATAGGCCTAACCCTGGACTGCATCATGTTTGTGAACATGCAGTTTCCTCTCAATACTGAGCGCACCCCGGTGCCACAAGAAGGCAAAAAGGGGGCTTTGCCCCAATTTTTGGTATTTCGTGCCCCCCCAAAAAAAACACAACAGCAATGTCTCTTTAGTGTCTTTATCGCAGGGGGCTTTCAACTAATTCCAAAGTAATCCCATCTGCAGCAATATTTGACACAGAGAACGAGTGCTCCAGCCGTCATCTCACTTCATTAACCAACCGCGGCGCTTAAAGGTGCTCTAAGCGATGTCACACGTTTTTTAGGCTACATTTTTTGTCACATACAGCAAACATCTCACTATCCTTGAGCTGCCTGCCCCCAGAACACACTGTAAAAAAAACGGTCTCTGTAGACAGCCCAGGCTCCACAAACACCAACAAAAATAAATTGTTTATATTCAAACTCAACTGCCAAACAAATAAAACCCCCCTTTAGAAGTCCCACCCCCCCATACATACTAGGAAACCAGTTCTGCTAGTATCTCTGCTGACTAAAATTAAATATGGCAGAATCGACAGCATCTGCTGGCCGAGGAACAAACATCTTCAAATGAACTACTTGCAAGCAGAACAGAGTAAAAAACTAGCGAGTTATTTGAAATTGTTTTACAAAAAATACAGTGACTGATGAGAGGACGATACGTTTGTATCAGATAGTACAGCGTATCATATTATGAATGAACCCAAATTATCCCACTTTCCTACCAAAACGTGTATTTAGATCTTTTATGGCCATAAAACCCTTTGCAAACTTTTACAGACAAATACTATCATAATGTTAGATCGAACAAAAACAACAAGTAATGTACCTATCTTGGCTAGGTTGTGGATTAGCAAACTGTCGCTAATTTACTGCTGCGGCAACGCTAACCAGTTGGGAGCAGCGCACAAACAATGGACCTTTTTTCACAGCAGACATGTTAACTTGTCATATTAGGAAAAGCACAGCTGAAATGTATCACCTTAGCAATGGCTCAATTCCATCAAGTGTCCCTGTAAGCTATTTCAATGAGTCAGCATGCACAATACCAGGACCTCTCATAGTGGAATGCAGCCATCATTAAAGGTCCCATGGCATGAAAATGTCACTTTATGAGTTTTTTTAACATTAATATGAGTTCCCCCAGCCTGCCTATGGTCCCCCAGTGGCTAGAAATGGCGATAGGTGTAAACCGAGCCCTGGGTATCCTGCTCTGCCTTTGAGAAAATGAAAGCTCAGATGGGCCGATCTGGAATCTTCTCCTTATGAGGTCATAAGGGGAAAAGTTACCTCCCCTTTCTCTACTTTGTCCGCCCAGAGAATTTAGCCAAACCATGAGAGAGAGACATCATGGCTTGCAAAAAAAGCAAAGTGGCAGTTGGTCAAGGCCACACCCCCACCCTACACTTGCCCCCCCTCTCTCCTCCTCAATATCTACAGACACAGAAATGGCACATCCTAAGGAAAGCTCATTGTGGGACTGGCTCTAGTGGCTGTAATTCTGCACCAAGGCTGAATTTCGGGTAAGAGTCTTCAGATACAGTATTAGGGGACCACTAAGGTCTATATAAAAGAGACATCAGATACAGTATTAGGGGACCACTAAGGTCTATATAAAAGAGACTTCAGATACAGTATTAGGGGACCACTAAGGTCTATATAAAAGAGACTTCAGATACAGTATTAGGGGACCACTAAGGTCTATATAAAAGAGACTTCAGATACAGTATTAGGGACCACTAAGGTCTATATAAAAGAGACTTCAGATACAGTATTAGGGGACCACTAAGGCCTATATAAAAGAGACTTCAGATACAGTATTAGGGGACCACTAAGGTCTATATAAAAGAGACTTCAGATACAGCATTTTTGTCTCAGTGCACATTGTCTTAATCACTTCATTTCGACATGGCATTTATATAACACATACTCTATGCTCTTACAAAGCTAACGTTTTTGACCGATTAAAATTTAATCAATGTTTGTGAGCTGGAGAGCTCTCTTATGAGAAGCTAACTATAGCTCTGTTTGCCATTCATTTCAATGGGGAAACATCGCGGCTAGACTTTTGACATGCATTCAAGTGGCGTATTCCTTTTGTTTGTATATAACTGCTGACTTAAATAAAACATGATTTTAGTAGCATCTGTTTGTCGGTCTTTAATTTTGCAGTGTTACTGTGATATATATGTATGGCTATAATTATCATTTTAGGCTAATGTAATAGCCTGTGTTAGCAGCAGGGTTACTCCTGAGTGTACCCTTATGGTTGGTTTATGCCTTAAAATAATGGCCAGGATTTCTGGGAAAAGGTACTGTACGATATATTTGCTTCAAAACATCACTGCAGTTTGATTGTTTTTAGCAGCAGAGGTTGATTGTGGGCGAGAGGGCGACAACACTGTCTTGGTTAGCTCGCCGAAGCTCTACTGCCACTGTCTCGGCAACGTTAGCTAATGTCCACTAGTTGGCAGCATGGTGGCTCAGTGGTTAGCACTTCTGCCTCACAGCAAGAAGATTCTGTGTTCAAACCCAGGTCATCCCAGGCTTTTCTGTGTGGAGTTTGCATGTTCTCCCTGTGCTTGCATGGGTTTCCTCCAGGTGCTCCGGTTTCTTCCCACCATAAAGACATGCATGCAACTAGGACTACAGTTGAAAATTAGCCGACTGGCTAACACTGGCGCATTTACAGAAATGTTGATTAATGTGCATTGTCCTAATATAAATAAATAAATCTTCTTCTAATGTAGGCTAACTATAGCCAGTTAGCTTTGTATGTAACGTAACAAAAACCCACCCATCTCAGAGGAGCGAAGCTTAATATTTCATTCAATAAAGTTATGTACAAAAGGAGCACTAACGCCACAGGTCTTATGTTGGCAACGTGGACGCAGATATAGTAAACTCCGAAGGTAGTTGTAATATGTACCTAGTAGGCTAGGCTAACTAGCTAACGCTGTTGCGCTAACCTTAGCAAAACATCGGCGTAGCTTTAGCTAGCTGTCTAAACTCGTCTTGAGTCCGGATCTTTAACGGTCTATGGTCCGGACTCGAGTACCACAGCCCTGACAGGTAGATATCACTGAGCTGAACAACAACAAGCTGCAACTTTTCTGATCGATACAATGGGAGCCTGACTCTTGCATATGACCCCAATCTGCCCATCTTATGGCTTGAAGCCATAACCTCTGCCGGTTTTTGGCAAAAGCATGCTTCCCCCTAGGTGTGTTAAACATCAGGCACCCATCACTGGCTTTGTACAATTAACTACGCAACAACTCCTTGGCATTTTGACTTACGCTATGCCGCTACTACTACCTAGCTACACAAAAGCACAAAACACGTCTTCTTTCTGCCACCCGGTTGCATGCGCAAGCAGTGATGACGTTGCCGAGAAACCCATGTATATAAAAGAGACTTCATATACAGTATTAGGGGACCACTAAGGTCTATATAAAAGAGACTTCAGATACAGTATTAGGGGACCACTCTTTTATATAGACCTTAGTGGTCCCCTAATACTGTATCTGAAGTCTCTTTTATATAGACCTTAGTGGTCCCCTAATACTGTATCTGAAGTCTCTTTTATATAGACCTTAGTGGTCTCCTAATACTGTATCTGAAGTCTCTTTTATATAGACCTTAGTGGTCTCCTAATACTGTATCTGAAGTCTCTTTTATATAGGCCTTAGTGGTCCCCTAATACTGTATAGTATTGTAAGGTGGAGTAGTGCCCTTTATATAGAGAGTGTGGCCAACTCAAATCATGGGCGCCATATTGGAGACCAACGTCAGATGACTCTACAGTGTAACCCTATGGGGTGGATATGCTATCTTGAAATAAATCGCTTATTTTCACCATAAACGGGCATATACATGTTATTATTAATGTTTGTCAATAAGTAAAAGGCCCTAACAGAAATATTTCAGTGTATATTTACCTTCTATATTGTAAATGGGCCTCTAAAAAATGCCCATTGTAGTGAGTGACCACATCGCCTAATAAGTCTCTGAGCAGTGTTTACCTTTCTAATGTCCGCTAGCATACAGGCTAACTTTAGCCATTTAGCTTTGTGTGTAACGTAACAAAAACCCACCCAACTCAGAGGAGCAAAGCTTTTCATTAAATAAAATGATGGTATAAAAGGAGCACTAACGCCACAAGTCTTATGTTGACAACGTGGACACAGATATAGGAAACTCCATGGCATGGCTAACGTTAGCAAAAGTCGGCGTAGCGTTAGCTGTCTAAACTTGTGAAAAGCCGAACAACATCCCCGTCCAAACTGTGTTTCACTTTCCCTCCAATATTATTATGAACATAATACAGACACCTGTCTTTCATTGCAGCCAAACGTGCAACAGTTGGGCATTTTTTCAGTGATTTCTGTCATTGTTTTTAATAATTCATTAAATGTTTCCACTATTCCCTGCACTGTGTCAATGGGAATCAGATGAATGTTGGTATCCAACATGGAGTCAACGAAACACGTGACCACCTCGGAACCAATCGCATAACGGGATGGCTCAGAACATTCAATTCCCTAGTTGACCACACTCTCTATATAAAGGGGCACTAAGGTGGAGGGTGGGGGTGTGGCCTTGACCAACTGCCACCTTGCTTTTTTGCAAGCCATGATGTCTCTCTCTTTCTCATGGGTGGGCCAAATTCTCTGGGCAGGCAAAGCAGAGAAAGGGGAGGTAACCTTTCCCCTTATGACCTCATAAGGAGAAGATTCCTGATTGGCTCATCTGAACTTTCATTTTCTCAAAGGCAGAGCAGGATACCCAGGGCTCGGTTTACACCTATCACCATTTCTAGCCACTGGGGGACCATAGACAGGCTGGGGGAACTCATATTAATGTTAAAAAACCTCATAAAGTGAAATTGTCATGCCATGGGACCTTTTAATATTCACATTTGCATGTAGCTGTGATTTTTTTAAAGTTTACCAGTAGAGGTGTGATGAAATTAAACGTGACGAGAGTTCTTGTCGAGGTAAAAAGTGTCTGGTGATATCAGTACACCAGTGCAGAGCAGCAGCCTTGAAACTACAATAGAATGATATTAAACAAAGAGAAATGTTCTCCGTTCGTCCAATAATGGTCATAGATTGATACTAGAATAGCCTACTTCTTTGTTTACTGCTGCAATTAATAAAATGCAGAGGAGGAGAAAAGAGCATCTGTCTTTACAAAAATCATCTGTTGAGTGTCTGATGGTCATTTATTTGTGCTTTAGAACGTAATCAATGTGAACCAATAGTAAAATAAGCTTGATTTCTCTCGGTCTACTGTACAATGACAAATTCAAGTACAAAACATTTGGTCTCAACTGCCAACACAGTCTCACTCCCTACTCGTCAAATGTATGACGCATGGTCAAGGACCCTGGCGTCAAGTTTCAACGAAATAGGGGTACCCTTTTTTTTCGACGAGGGGGTCCGTCAGATAGATATTCATGTTATTCCCTCACCGTCGGATATCGACGGATATGATCCTGCTCGGATCATATCGTAATGTTCTGTATTAGCCTATACTGTAATATTTCACCGGTAATAAGACCGAAATAATATTATTAAAGTAAAGAAATGAATACAATGATAACATCTAAATAAATGTTGATAGATGTAGCATTATAGTTTAAAAAATATAAATCAACAAAAAAGCAATCCAGCTTACCTGGCCGAAATATACCAAAATAATAACATAAAAAGAAATACATATAAACCATGATAATATCTCGTGAATAATTTTGATTAAAACAGCGGTTATTGGGCTAAAAATACCAATAACTGTCACAGATTTCGAGTTAAGGGGCGGGGGGCGTGTTTTTTTCTTTTGTCGATATCCAACGGTGAGGGAATAACATGAATGTCTATCTGACGGACCCCCTCGTCGAAAAAAAAGGGTACCCCTATTTCGTTGAAACTTGACGCCAGGGTCCTTGACCATGCGTCATACATTTGACGAGTAGGGAGTGAGACTGTGTTGCAACTGCTGCCAGAAAAATTTAGTTCTCTGAGGGAAGAGACTCTCTCTCCACCGTACATATGGAATAAGTAACAGTGGAACTGTTGGTTCTACAGGAGAGAAGCTATTTGAAGTCATCTGAGTTTGTGGCAAAACCTTTCAGTGCTGGTTTTCATTTTGGGACTTGTAGTTGAATAAAGGACTATTTTTCCAGTCTTCTTTCTTCATTGTAGTTTTCTGTAAAATAGTGTTAAAATCTCGTCTCGATCTCGTGAACCCAATCTTGTGTCTCGTCTCGTGAGCTGGGTGTCTCGTCACACCCCTATTTTCCAGCGGTGGAGGACTTGTCGGACCGTGTGAACACAGCGTCCCTCTTTCATTCCTTCAACCAGCTTCTTGAAAAGGTCGGCATAGCGATGTGTACGTGTATCCAAAAACCTGTTGATATCCAAGTCTTTGATAATGTTTAAAAGTAGTTGTGTTTCTCCTTCTTGTCGGGTCTGCAGCCCTGCAAACTGTTGGACAGAAACCATAGCAACGCACAGAGCTGACCATAAGCCGTAAACAGGCAAGAGGCCGTAAACTGCAGTCAAAACCCCTGAAGGAGACACATATTCCTAATGTGCTGTGTACATTTCCAAAGAATGCTTCTAAAACCAGAATAATACCAGAATATCCCACATCTTAATCCGAAAATGCTATATTCGGAAAAAGGCCTTATTCGGAATATCCAACCGGAATATGCGGTTTACATGACCTGTATAACATTCGGAATATTGTCATATTCGGAATAATAGTGAAATGTTAGTGTGCATGTAAACATACTCATAGTGCATGGAGAGCTGTCTGCTGCAGCGGGGGAAGGACTGGAGTAAACTCTGCAAATCAGGCGCATATTAGTACGAGAATAAAATCAACCAAAAAGCAATTTTAGTCTGTCAACTATGACTAAGTATTAGGGCAAAAAAAAAAAAAATTGTTTTCAAGAATGAAGTTATAATATTTTGAGAATAAAGTCATAATAGAATAGGTTGCTTTAAGTCAGATGTACGTGTTTTAGGACTGGCTCGGGGCTCGAGAGTGTACACGCATGTGAGAAGTGTTCAAAAACAGCACAGCCAAAAAATCTGAAAATCCAACAGTTTTCTGTTGAAAATGAGTTAAATAAGTCCTGATGTTGAGATAATGTGTCTAAAAATAATAGTTATCAATCCCTACACACTTGAGTACAAAAGATGAGCTGTGGTGAACATGATGTGAAGACAGAATTGAGGCTGGGAAATAGGGGTGGGCGATTCAGAAAATGTCACGATTCAATATCAATTTTTAGGCTCACGATTCGTTCAAAATCGATTTTCGATTCAAAAACGATTCTCGATAAAAAAAAAAATGATTCAGAGTATGTAAATGTAGTTACTTTTCCCATGTGATTGCAGTAGACATACAATCAAAAGCATTTTTTTTTTCTATGAATCGATTTTGAATCGGTAGAGCTTAAATCGAATATCCAATATCCAATATGAATCGATTTTTTTGCACACCCCTACTGGGAAACATAAGATATTTTAGAAATAAATAAACCGGGCCGATAAATATTATTTTAAGACATCCCAAATGTCCAAGAAAGTAATTTTGGAGTCTTAAACATGTCCTTAAATGTTCAGTTTGCCCTGAACCCAATTTAATTGAAATGTTAATAATTCACTCTCATCTTGGACTGAGCTCAAAATGTTGTCCAAAGGGTTTTCATTTTCATCAGAAATTGATTTTCGATGTGGATTAAACAAATTTAAACTGGTCAAGTTTTATTAAGTCAGAAAAAAACCTAGGGAATATTAAACATTTGCAAAACATTACACTTTATTTTTTGCCTATTCACATTTAGACTGCAAGTAATTTTCCATTTTTTTTCTCATTACAACCACAACCTTAACTTTATTTTTCTAAAGTCTCCCCAGGGGTGGATTCGTAGACATGCTGACATCATAACTAACATACTTAAGTTACAATGTATACATCTGTAGAATATATCACATACATTAAATAAATATATTTATTTTTAACTCAACAAACAGATTCTTTTCAAAATAAGAGCCCTCTGGCGTTATTTACCACTGAGCATACGTGTCTCAACCTTTTTGTCTGAGTTAAATAACATTGACATTTATAATGAAAGTAAATGAAGCATTATGTTTTTGATGATCATTATAAAACGCAAATTCAATGTAGCTGGCAGCAACTCTGTCTATGTGTACACCACACACGTGCAAGCCTCAGTAGCCCAGGTAAGGGGTTGACCATGGTTTTATAAGATACAGCGTTCGATGCGTGGCCCCATTCATTCCTATGTGAGTTCTTTGGTGGGGCGCCTGGTTAGCTCACCTGGTATGGATGCATAGAGGTTTACTCCTCGACCCAGCGGTGGCGGGTTCAACTCCATCCGCGGCACTTTGCTACATGTCATTACCCCTCTCTCTCCCCTTTCAAGTCTAAACTGTCCTATACAAATAAAGGCCTAAAATGCCCAAAACATGATCTTTAAAAAAAGAGTTGTTTAATGGCCCATGAAGCCAAAAAATGTTCAACTTCGGCATATAACATTACATAGATGATCATCGCTGATCTGCACTATGGGGCCCATAGAGCAGGCACACTAGAGACCGGCCAAATCGGCTACTTCCGGTGACACTTTCCGCTAACTTGAATGGGGTTTCAATGGTTTAATCGTACGGCTTTCTAGACTTTCCATATGTTATCAGCATCAGAAAAAGATTTATTGCCACAATAATCACACTTACAAGGAATTTGCCTGGGTGAATGGTGCAAACATAAACAAAATGTATCAAACATTAATATAAATACAGAAAACAAATATATACACCCAAAATAACTGTTGCATAAGAAAAGAAAAAAGGGGCCCAGATCAAATTCTGAAAGTGAAACAAAATGTATCCACTTATTTACAGATGTGTCTTTTTCCATGTAAGTCTTTTTTTTTTTTAAGATGACTTTTGGGGGCTTTTCTCTTCATTTGATTAGCATACTGACTGTTATAAAAAAAATTATATAAAATGACAGATTCAGCATCTGCAGCTTATTTCTCACATCAAATTATTTCAGAAACACATTTTGGGTGAACTATTTTTTGTAAGATCAGAGAAATTTTCCCAACAATGTGGTGTGGCTTGTTTTCTTTGCTTGTCAGTGGTCATTGAGGAGATATTGATAACTGCTAGTGGCAAGCCCATCAAGCATCCAAGTGGGGCGATCCCTGCTGTCATAAAAAGCCCCTGTGGTGAGTGAGACAGAAGCAGCTTCCTGGAGGAAGAGAGGCTTTACCAGGTCAGGCTCAGAGATAACTGAGCTCTGCCCTCTGCTTACAAGTGGTAAATTTACTTGTCATAGCCATGTAATACGATATAGTGT
Organism: Perca flavescens; assembly: GCF_004354835.1. NCBI lineage: Eukaryota > Metazoa > Chordata > Actinopteri > Perciformes > Percidae > Perca > Perca flavescens. Next base: position 3,261,526 of record NC_041346.1, read on the forward strand.
TTGTCTAGTGCTGGCAAGAAATGCTGCCATAAACAGAAGTAATCTGTAGAGTGTGGATGAGTCTCAGTGTGTGTGCAGCAACTGTGTAGAAGGATCAGAGGAACACAGGGATGATGGTGGGCTTGACATTGTGTCTGACAGTGGAGCTGATCTCAGAGCAGTTTAGACTGCAGCACTGAGAGCCATCCCAATAACAAGGCCCAGTCAGAGCTGATGCTGCTGCTTCAACCTGGATCATCAGGAATCAGCTGATCCTCTCAATACATCTACTTTTCTGATGCTCACACTGACGGAGATCACCACTCCCGTCTATTAATAGAAGAAGACAACAGAAATATCGGTCAGTGATGCAATATAAAGACCAGCAGGGACTTTAGTCCTATTCAGACCACAAGTGGAGCGGCTGTGTAGTGCAGTCTGCTTCCTTACAGCTCTCATGTTAACGTACTGGAGTGAACAAACGACTGTAAAAAAAATAATTATAATAAGCTTCTGGGTCTGAAAAGTAAAGCCAATGTGGATTTGCCTAAAACTTACATTCTATCTATAGATCCATGCCATGGAAGTCGGAAGAGGGTTACTACTTAGTTTGGCTCTATTTTACTGGGGCACGTTCGGTCCCGACAAAATGTAGCAAAACGTTTACGTTTAAACATTGATTTAAACTGACTTGCTTTGATACTGTCTGTTTAGTTAAATACTGCTGAAAGCAGCATGGACTGACTCCAACCCTCTACTGACCTCAGAGTCTCGAGTCTACAATTCGGACTCTCCACAAGATCACAGAGCAGCTTCACGTCTGAATCCTTCAGGTTGTTGAGACTCAGGTTCACCTCCCTCAGATGGGAGGGGTTGGTCTTCAGAGCTGAGGCCAGAGAAGCACAGCTGATCTCTGATAAACTGCAACACCTTAATCTAAATAAAGAAGAATGTTGTAACTTTAGAAGACAATGTTCCTGCTTTAATCATTCAATGTTTAATAATCTGTTCATAGATGAAGGTTTAGAATGTGGAAGTTTAGAAGTGAGCGATAAATAATGTGTGATTGGTTTGTGATTAATTGCGATTACATATTTTAATTAAGGGGCGACCTCTAGCTTATCTAGGTGTCCATGGCAGCAGTTCAAGTTCAAATTCAACCTATGGTCTTTTATCACATGTAATCATCTCTCTGTCTATCTCACGCATTTCCTGTGTATCTACTATAACTATCACAATAAAAAACAATTGAGTGTTTAAGTGTTTAAAAGGTTTAGATTGAATTATCCAGTGAAGGAATTATCTTGCTACATTAAGGTTTTAAACGTGAAGCTCAACATTGCTATTTCAATGGACTAAAACACTTAAGAAGAAAAATAGACTTCAGCATTAAGAAACTCAGTGTGAATCATTATAATATCAGCCTTATGTCATCAGTTTATTGTCTCCCCAACTTCCACATCATTTTAATCTCAGAACAGAAGTAAAAAATGGTGTCTGACCCCAGACTTTCCAGTCTACAGTGTGGACTCTCCAGAAAACCACAGAGCAGCTTCACTCCTGAATCCTGCAGCCTGTTGTCACTCAGATCGAGCTCTCTCAGATGGGAGGGGTTGGACTTCAGAGCTGAGACCAGAGAAGCACAGGTGACCTCTGACAAACCAGAGCTCCGTAATCTGAATAATGAATAAATGTTGTAGATAAAAAAGTAAACAATAACATGCTGCTGACCTCAGTCAGGTCTGTGATTAGAGGATCAACACTATATTGATCCTTTAAACAGCTGTGTTTGTTCTTAAGGATCAATATCAATGATCAGACAGTATTTGTGAAATCACATAGAAATTTACAGAAACAAAAGAAATATTTCAACTTCAGCAAGTAAACTTTAGCAATTTAAAACCAATATTATTTCACTGGATCTTCTGTAAACAGATGTGGCCCTTTATCAATAATTATACATTACTTTAAAGGGGTGATAGAATGATTATATAGGGTATTTTACACTGTTCCTTAAGGTCTCCTAATGGGGTATGTAACATTGGTTGGGCTGAAAATTGCCTGTAGGCTATTTTATTAGGCCCTTAACTACCCTGTGAATATGGCTCTATTTGGAAGAGCTTTTCCTCCAAATATGGTATGCTCATGAATATTTAGAATGAGCTGTGCGCTGATTGGTTTGAGCAAACTACATAGAAACACATGGGAGACTTGACAGCAGGTCTCATATTTCAGACGCTGCAAAGTTATACATTGTTTGTCGGGCTATTTCGTTATTAAATTCACTTCTGAGACTTTTTTAAGCGAGAAATCAACTATATAAAGCTCAAATATGGGCCGTTGCAAATTTGGTAAGACTGTGTGTCGGAGTTCAGCGGCCAGTGCTGCCTGTGTTGCTGCCTCGCCGCCCGGCCTGCCTTCCTTCATAGACCCCAGCCTGCTGTGAGGTAGATAGAGCTCCGTCACGTCTGGCAGCCCACAGCACTACATAGCCGCGCAATGTCACCGTCTTTTGGGCTAATGGACTACCAAACGCAACTGCCCTGACAGAGTTCCAGGGCCTGCAACTCCCCTCTTACTGCTAGCTTAATGGCCCGTGTGTGAGAGTGAAAGCACGGTCAGCGCTGTTACACCAGCAATCTCTTACCACAGGTTTCAGTTAATCTTAGCTGGACACACAACGGTGTCCAATTTCAAGTTAATGAATATTTGTGAAAATTACGGGTTTCGTTAGCTGTGACTGTCCCTTCAATCCTAGCTATGTGTAGCTACAAATCACGGGTAGTTAGCTTCATTTTCGGTGTAATTTGAGTATATTTACAGTTTGAATTTTGTCACGCCACTCATACAACATCTACCTAAACGTCTTATAAAGCTATCAACAGTGTCCGATTTCAAGTTAATGAATATTTGTGAAGATTAGGGGTTTCGTTAGCTGCGACTGTCCCTTCAATCCTGGCTATGTGTAGCTACAAATCACGTATAGTTAACTTCATTTTCGGCGTAATTCAAGTACATTTTTGTGAATTTCAGAGGAATTCTAAGAGGAGGCTAGCTAGCTCTCATTGTTAGAGCTCCATCCAGCTGCAGGCTCTATCAATGAGACTCGCGGACAAGACGCGTTTATTTCCTCAATAGTTTGTTTAAATAACTCAACACATTATAATTACACACATTATAAGATTAACTGGAACCTGTGGTAAGAGATTGCTGGCGTAACAAGCTTGCTGACCGCGCTCTCACTCACACACACCGGGCATTTAGCTAGCAGGAAGAGGGGAGTTGCAGGCCCTGGAGCTCTGTCAGAGCAGCGCCGTTTGGTAGTCCATTCACCCATAAAACGGTGACTTTGGACGGGTATGGAGTGCCGTGGGCTGCCAGCCGTGACGGAGCTCCATTTACCTCACAGCAGGCCGGGGTCTATGAAGGAAGGCAGGCCGGGCGGCGAGGCAGCAACACAGGCAGCACCGGCCGCTGAACTCCTTGAGATCTGCGCGATCTATTCAGAAGACTAAGCTGACCTCAGATCAGTTGTGTAGCCTATGCAAATGTTGGGGCGTGACAAACATAGAGACTAGAGCCAAATGCGGAGGAGCCGCTGAGTTGACGTCAACTAGGCGGCTTGTTGAGATTTGCCCGTTTTCAGAGGCAGTTTCAAATTGTGAGATTTGCTGAGGAAAGAGGTGTAATTGGGATTTTGAGGTTCTATGTATGTCGTAGTTACCCACTAAACTGTCATTATTCAACTATAACATGGTAAAATCGTTTTTGCATTCTATCACCCCTTTAACAACTAACATTTTTCACAGTCCCTTTGAAGAACACAACTCTTTTGAGACTGTTGACTAAATATAGTACAAGAAACTTGAAAATATGAACAAAAGCAAATGTACAACTTTATGGATGTAAGTTATGTTTGTACATATTAAACATATAAGATCCAAAATAGTAACAGAGGCAGTGAACTGACCTCAGAGTCTCAAGTCTACAGTGTGGACTCTCCAGAAAATCAGACAGCAGTTTTACTCCTGAATCTCGCAGCTTGTTGTAACTCAGCTGCAGCTCTCTCAGATGGGACGGGTTGGACTTCAGAGCTGTGGCCAGAGAAGCCCAGCTGATCTCTGACAAACTGCAGCTCTTCAATCTAAATAAAGAATACATGTTTCATCCTTATAAGACAATGTTCCTGCTTAAAATGATTCAATCATTGTGTTTACATGCAGAACAGTAACCAGAGTATGGTATTACCCCGGTTAAGTGAATAACTGGGTTATGCCAGGTCCTTTGTCAAAATTATACAGACCGATGACAAAATTTGTAAAATTTAACAACTTCATGTTTAATTTACATATTATCTCAGTGTAGGAGAGCACAGTGTTCCCGCCAGATGAATGACAACTTGTTCGGCTCATTATAACGTTATCTGTAACCAGCAGAGATGGGGACTCAAGTTTGAGACTCGGACTCGAGTGCGACTTAAGTCGCGCACACAGTGACTTCAGACTCGACTTGAGACTCGTCCTCGAAAGACTTCAGACTCGACTCGGACTTGAGCTGCGGGACTCGTGAACAATGTTTATTTTTAGGAAATGTCTGACGAGCTCGCTCTACCCCTCCCTCCATTACCTATAACCTGCCTACTTAACACGTACGTATTGCTGGCTGGAGGAAACAAACAAACATGTCAAATTCACCGGCTGCTGCTGTGCTATTCATTGTAAGTTTTGCGTTCAAAAACTTTAAACAAGACGGCCCAAACAAAAGAATAAAAGATTCTGGCTCAACCCCATCTAATTTTATCAGGCATCTGAAAACGCACCCTGATAGGTGAGTAAACATGTTACGCTCAGCATTGACCATCTACCGTTAGCTTGCTTTAGCTACGACCTAATGTTACGGGAGGTTAACTCCGACTGTCTTCCTTATCAAATATAGATGAGCGTTTGTTTAATTGCCAAACTTGTGGTGGTCGATTAACATTACGTTAATCATTTACGTGTCGCTGTCTGCCATCACGTTAATTATTAACGTTGTCTGCAAACAGGTTACAGGATTATTGTTGATCATATAATGTTACAGTTTCCATCCATCCATCCATCTTCGTCCGCTTATCCGGTGTCGGGTCGCGGGGGGAGCAGCTCCAGCAGGGGACCCCAAACTTCCCTTTCCCGAGCAACATTAACCAGCTCCGACTGGGGGATCCCGAGGCGTTCCCAGGCCAGGTTGGAGATATAATCCCTCCACCTAGTCCTGGGTCTTCCCCGAGGCCTCCTCCCAGCTGGACGTGCCTGGAACACCTCCCTAGGGAGGCGCCCAGGGGGCATCCTTACCAGATGCCCGAACCACCTCAACTGGCTCCTTTCGACGCAAAGGAGCAGCGGCTCTACTCCGAGCTCCTCACGGATGACTGAGCTTCTCACCCTATCTCTAAGGGAGACGCCAGCCACCCTCCTGAGGAAACCCATTTCGGCCGCTTGTACCCTGGATCTCGTTCTTTCGGTCATGACCCAGCCTTCATGACCATAGGTGAGGGTAGGAACGAAAACTGACCGGTAGATCGAGAGCTTTGCCTTCTGGCTCAGCTCTCTTTTTTTCGTCCAACGGTGCGATAGATTGAATGCAATACCGCACCCGCTGCGCCGATTCTCCGACCAATCTCCCGCTCCATTGTCCCCTCACTCGCGAACAAAACCCCAAGGTACTTGAACTCCTTCACTTGGGGTAAGGACTCATTCCCTACCTGGAGAAGGCATTCCATCGGTTTCCTGTTACAGTTTCATTTAGTTATAACGTTACACTGGTTTGAGAGTCTGGGATGTGTTGACTTACAGTAGTTTATAAGGTATGATTAGTTGCATAGGCAGTGCACATTACATGGATCTGCCACTATGTTAATAACAAATAATTGAGGATTCTCTATCATAAGGAAGTGCACTGTAGTGTGTTAAAAATTTAATTTGGTTGCAATGGTGTTTTGCATTTAGCTATACTGTGATGTTTTGCAGCTTTGAACTAAATAGGAGTATGTCAATTTTAGTGTTGTGAATTATAACATTTTCTATATTTGGTCTTATGGCCCCACAGAGCCAGCACAATAAGAGCCAAGGCATTTCATTATAATTCATCGACAGACAAGGGAGGCCTTTTTCTTCAGAACCTCAATTTTTGGTCTGTACTGTACTGTATGTTACACAAGCTACAAGGCAACACACAGATATTAACTTAAAAGTAAAGCATTCTTGGTGTTTTTATCATGTTGCAATAGTCTGTTTACACTGATTATATACCAATAGCTGATACTGTATGCTGATAGATAAAGGAGTCATAATAACATATTGCATGCTTTGAATTCCTTATATATAGCTATGCAGTGTTCTAAGCAGCCTGGATGGGTCGCTGTACGTGATGCAACACTTATTATAACCACAAGAGACTTGAGACTTGAATTGGACTCTAGCTCAGAGACGTGAGACTTGACTTGGACTCTAGCTCAGAGACTTCAGACTTGACTTGGACTCTAGCTCAAAGACTTGAGACTTGACTTGGACTCTAGCTCAGAGACTTGTGAGCATCTCTGGTAACCAGTATCGGGTGGAAATAGCTAGCTAACTTGGTTAGCTAGCTAACTAACATTAATGTTAGCCGGGGGCTGCATGGTCCCTCCACTTTTTTTTGATGAACACCGTGCAACGTGCATTCAGTTCAGCTCCCGTTGCAAAGCGTTAGTCGTTCGACTGGTCGTGACTGTATTCCCTAGATGGCGCCCGCTTGCATACGTGAAAGGTACTGTCTTTCTAAACTATCTTTTTAATAAACTGTCTGTACACTTACAAAGTTATCAATGCTTCGGTTTACATGTAGGCACCCTCATTATGCTACCATGGAAGTGTGGTGCTATTTTGAGCCTTGTTAGTGGTATAGAAATAGCGATTTCTTTTTACTTTATCTGTGGCCCCACGACTAGCGTTATAAGCTAATTAGCGGTTTGCGATAAAACTAGTCACATTCGATTAGCATGACAACAAATCCCAGAGAACGGTGAACTTGGTTCACGTGTTATTAACCCCTAGGTTCATTTTGCGCCCGATTTGTCCTGTAAAGGTGCACTATGAGTTCCTGCATAGTTTCAGCGCAATTTCATTTTTGTCTCAAATTGTAGGAATCTCTCCTTGATCCGCTAGCTGCCTGTCCCCTGAATACACTGTGAAAAAGCCTGGTCTGGACAACACAGGGGTCGTAAACGTCAAACAAACATGAGGGGCACAGGCTGTTGTTTATGTATTTACCTGGAACTTCCAACAGAAGTGACATCATGCAGGAACTCATAGTGCACCTTTATCCCGAATATAATCGTTTTTTAAACTGCATGTAAACGCACTGAATGTTAATCTGATCAGAGCTGAATAAGGTTTAGAATTAGGGATGCAAGATATATCTATGAATGTTAGTCATTTTGTTACACAGTGGCATTGGTCTGATGAGCAAAACTGGCCCGATGTGAACAACCGATGATTATTTGCGTGTCATGGAGGCGCTGGTGTGTGTGTTTTTTGTTTGGACATGCAAGAGTTTGTGACACACTCAGGATTTACATGCTGAAGACTAAGCAATTTACATGCTGAAGACTAAGCAATGTCCACGGTCTGGACATTTTTCATTGTAAAAAAAAAAGACACAAATTGTAGTATGGCATACTAAGTATGCAATACTTGCATGGTCAGATCAGATCCTTCAACACCACCAATTTGATCAATTCTGAAGAACCGCCATCCAGAATTTCACAAACAATATCAGGAGCAAGCAGCCTAAACACAAGCAGCAGCAGCCGCAGCCCACACGTTAGCGGGTGTGCGGTGGAGAGAGAGAGAGAGAGAGAGAAAGGGAGGGGAGGTGTGTGTATGTGTTGGTGAGTATAAAGATAGCAGTAGCTGTGAACATAGCAGTGCAGAGTGTGCACAGCTTCAAGGGTTGAAAATGGAAAAACTTAAGATACTTCAAAACACCTGCATTTGTAAATATGTTTCACGCTCTCCCCCTTTAAAGTTAGTTTGAGTGTGTGTGTGTGTGTGTGTGTGTGTTAGGCAAAGAGGGATAAATTCACAAAGTTTTCAATGTGTTAGTCCCTTTTGATTATATATGGAATTTACAGTCAAACCCACTGTTCAGGCATCTAGACAAACTTTGACAAATTTGGTTCAAAATTTGTGCTCAGACAAGTAAGAAAAACAATGAACCAAATTAAATATGAAACTACAGTTATGGATTGAAACTTGGTAAATATATACTGTATGTTAGCACAATACATGAACTGACCTCAGAGTCTCCAGTCTACAGTGGGGACTATCTAGTCCAGCAGACAGATGCTTCACTCCTGAATCCTGCAGCTTGTTGTTATACAGGTCCAGCTCTCTCAGAGGGGAGGGGTTAGACTTCAGAGCTGAGGCCACAACTTTACAGTGAGTCTCTGAGATTCGACAGCCAGTAAGTCTGTGATTACAGATAAAACACTTAAAATAAAATAACATCTTACTATTTTATCATAAAAATAGACTATGCATTTTGATCATAAAGTACATGAACATGAACAGCTGATTGCTCATTGATCACAAGGTGTGGTGTTTGAACCTTGAGCTCGTCAGGTCCACATGATGAAGTGTCCTTGAGCATCATAATAAACCTAAATTACATCTTTGAACAAACATGTCTGACAAATCACTGTAATGTACTGTAAAATTTGTCATACTGAGATACACAGTGTGCTGTGATTTGTTTGTTAAATTTTATTTTAATATGATGTTCAGTGATTTTTAAGGCTATATCTACACTACTACCCTACCCTTGCCCTCTCCTGGTTCAAATCATACCTCTAAGACCACCACCAATTTATCAGCATCACCAAATCCATATCCAACACTGCCCCAGACTTGCAGGGAGTCCACCAAAGTTTGGTGCTTGGTCCCCTCCTCTTCGCTCTTTACATCCTCCCCCTTGGTCACATCATATGCCACCATGGACTACATTATCACTGTTATGCCGATGACACCCAGCTTTACATCCCCACCAAATCCATTACAGCTCCCACCCGCTCCACACTCACAAAACAGAAATAAAAGCATGGATGCAAGCTAACTTCCTCAAACTCAACTGTGACAAATCGGAAATCCTCATCATCGCCGAAAATCCCTCATCAAATCCTGCCAAAACTTCTCTGTCTGCATCGATGGTTCTTCTATTCCAGCATCCACAAAAATCTGCAACCTCTGGGTGAAACCCTCCCCTTTGAGCGTGTACAAATAACATGACCATATGAGACACAGCCATCTTCTTACTGTATGTAAACTGGGAACTATAGTCTCAGAAAGGTGAAGCTGCTCTGGGCTTCTCAGGTGCTGCAAGCATATGACTCCACCCAAGCAGCAGAAGTAGCAGTGCTTAGCCCTTTCTGGGAATATAGTTCCTAGTTTATATACGGTTAGAAGATGGCTGTGTCTCATGTGACCTTGTTATTTGTACACCCTGTGACTATACAAATCACAACATGTAAATAGGAAAATGTTGGTGTTATTTTGTCACTTATTCGGAGCAGTAGGCTAGTTGGAGCGGGTTACCTCCAGGATCTGTGCTAGGATAAGCTACCGGCTATAAAAATGAATGTATTATTATTATGATTACGTTTTTTTTTATAATAAACATCTTTTGCTAAATTTATGCCTCGTCTCCACACTACTCTCTATGCCTCCAAGCCCCTAAAAGAGAGACATTTGGAAAAACTGCTGCCTCATTTGATTTGAAAACTCTGGGGTTGCTTTGTAGTCTGGATTGTCTGACGTTACTCTGCAGCTAAAAATCACGGATGTATAAATTGAAAATACTGAAAATAATTTGGAGAAAGAACAACAATGGGGACTTACACAGCCTTTCTGCAGTTCCTCACAGCTGGAATCAGTCTCAGTCGTCCCTCCTCAGATGTGTTGTATTTATTCAGGTCCAATTCATCCAGAACCTCCTTTGACATCTGCAGCATGTAGGCCAGAGCTGAGCAGTGGATCACAGAGAGGTTCTTCTCTGATTTCTTCTCTGACTTCAGGAACTCCTGGATCTCTTGGTGGACTGAGTGGTCATTAATCTCTATCAGACAGTGGAAGATGTTGATGCTTCTGTCAGGAGAAATCCCATAACTGTTCATCCACTTCAGGTTGTTGATGGCTCTCTGGATGATTTCTGGACTGTTGTCTGTCTGACCCAGCAGGCCTCCTACAAGTCTCTGGTTGGACTCCAGAGAGAGGCCATGAAGGAAGCGAACAAACAGGTCCAGGTGGCCATTTTTACTTTTGAGGGATTTCTCCATGGTTTTACTCAGGAAGACATCCAGGGATGAATCAACGTAGACCTCTCCCAGGAAGTCCTCCAGTACCTCTGTGTTCCTGTTGGTGTAACAGTGGAACAGGTAGACTGCAGCCAGAAACTCCTGAATGCTCAGATGAACGAAGCAGTAGACTTTTTTCTGAAAGATCACACTCTCTCTTTTGAAGATCTGTGTACAAACTCCTGAGTACACCGAGGCCTCTGTGACATCAAGACCACATCGCTCTAGGTCTTCTTGGTAGAACATGATGTTTCCTTTATCCAGCTGTTCAAACGCCAGCCTTCCCAGCTTCAGAAGAACTTCCCTGTCAGTCTCCGTCAGTTCCTGTGGACTTGTCTCATGTCCCTCGGCATACTTGAGCTTCTTCTTCTTTGTCTGAACCAGCAGGAAGTGTGAGTACATGTCAGTCAGGGTCTTGGGCAGCTCTCCTCTCTGGTCTGTAGTCAACATGTGGTCCAGAACTGTAGCAGTGATCCAGCAGAAGACTGGGAGCAGACACATGATGTGGAGGCTCCTGGATGTCTTGATGTGTGAGAGGATTCTGCTGGACAGCTTTTCATCACTGACTTTCTTCTTGAAGTACTCCTCCTTCTGGGCGTCAGTAAAGCCTCGTACTTCTGTTACCCTGTCAACACATGCAGGAGGAATCTGATTGGCTGCTGCAGGTCTGGAAGTTATCCAGATGAGAGCTGAGGGAAGCAGCTTCCCTTTGATCAGGTTAGTCAACAGCACGTTGACTGATGACTTTGTTGTGACATCAGACACAACCTCATTGTTTTGAAAATCCAGTGAAAGTCTGCTTTCATCCAGGCCATCAAAGATGAACAGAACATTACATCCAGCAAGCTGTTCTGCTGTGGCCTTCTGTAATGTTGGATGGAAAACATGGAGTAGCTCGAGTAGACTGTACTGCTCATCTTTGATCAAGTTCAGCTCCCTGAACGAAAGCGGAATCACCAAACTGACATCTTGGTTTTCCAAACCCTCGGCCCAGTCCAGGGTGAACTTCTGCACTGAGAACGTTTTTCCAACGCCAGCAACGCCGATCATCAGGATGACTCTGATGTGTTTCTGTTGGCCAGGTAAGGCTTTAAAGATGTCGCTGCAATCGATTGGGTTGGTTTCATTAATCTTGGAAGCTGTCTCAAGCTGCCTCACCTCATGTTGGGTATTAACCTCTTCACTCTGCCCATCTGTGATGTAGACCGCAGTGTAGATCCTTTTAAGGGATGTTTCACTTCCTTTAGCGTTGAGGCGGGTTCCATTTCCTGTTTGATCACTTCCTTCAGTGACACGGTCACATGTCTTCTTCAGACTGATCTTATATTCATGCTGACCACCAATAACTAAAAAGGACAAATGTGAGAGAAAATATGAAAAATAAAAAGTTTACAATCTGGTGAATTTTTTTTATAACCAATATGAAAACGATTAACATAAGAACACATACAGACGTACTTGTATTTAGTGTTTCTACTAGAACATCTTTACCTGCTTTAATGTTATGTATTATATATATACATATATATTCCTTATAATGAAGCTTCAGGGCCTGAGAAGTAAAGCCAATGCTGAAGTGCCTTAAACCGGCTTTATGTCTAATTTCCAGCAGTGGGCGACTCCACTGGTTGCAAAAGAAGTCTGTTTCTATAGGTCTATGGGAAAATAGCCCCACTTCTACTTTTGATTCATTACCTCAGTAAACATTTTCATAATGAGTTTCATGGCCTCAATTGCTAGTTTCAAGTCTTCTGCTTTGCCCCTCTCACTCTGTGTTTTCACTTCATCAAAAATAATTTGGTTGCCTAGAAATGTCTTATTCAGCATTCTGCTAACTAAGCTAGCTAGCTACAGCTAGCATTAGCTGGTAACTTAAGGGAAAGTTTGCAAATTTTTTTGTACTGGCGTACATGCAGAGGAATGGTGGTGATGCCGCAATGAATATGACACATGTCTTTGATGTGGGAGACCTTGGTTTGATTCCTACTGCGACACATCAACCAATGTGTCCCTGATAAGACACTTAACCCCTAGTTGCTCCAGAGGCGTGCGACCTCTGACATATATAGCAATTGTAAGTCGCTTTGGATAAAAGCGTCAGCTAAATGACATGTAATGTAATGTCTCCACTGGATGACTCACTTCAGAAGGTTTGAAAATTAGCACCTTTCCTCTTTAGCATTTAGCTAAATCATAAACTACACTCTCATCAAAAATCGTCAAATGTGGTTGCAAAAAACCAAGATGGCGAAGCCCGTATTGCTAAACTCAGGGCTTCAAAACAACAATCCACAAACCAATGGCTGACGTCACAGATGCAACATCATTGTCGAGTTATTATGGATCCCACGCAATTTCTGGGTAAGATCTGCCCTATGAAGCAGTCTGATTGGTTGGGGTTAGGCATTGACCTTGAGTAGTTAAGGTTAGGATAGCCGACCGCTCAGGGGATAGGACTTGAACAAATGATAGAACATTGACATTACTGCTCTACACTTGGTTAGCTCACATTGCCAGAAGTTCCTCCACAGCTCTGCGGAGGAGGGTCTGGCCAGTCCACCAGCAATCCGGGATGGGAGAAAAACGTGCTCTTGTTTATCGGCACTTCTTTAAACCGATCATAATCATCTTGGTCGGGCTAAACCCTGAGTGGAGCCACGGTGCCGCTGCAAAATAGCCCCGGGAAGGAACTTGTTTTGGTGGAACGTGATTGTTCAAAGGTTGTTTTAGTCGTGCAACAGAAAACTCCGATTGGATAGATAGTCTAGCTAGTCTGGATTTACCCTGCAGAGATCTGAGGAGCAGTTAACCAAGGAGTTTAAAATTACAACACAAAGAAAGCGGAAGGTAATGGACATCCGGCGGAATTTCAGGCATAACGAGAGCAATCCCGGAAGTGGAACGTCGTGGATATAGACTAAAACTTGGTTAATGCAAGCCTGCAGACAAGGGGCACCATCATAAAAGTAAAATCTAGTTTTGTATTTTGGGTTGTTTATTTCTCAAAGGAGAACAAAGGAGGAGTGAAAACGAGCAGATATGAGTGTAAAAAAATGCAGTTAAATTTCAGGTGGAGTGTAATGTTCTTAAACCGTTGTGCTGTATGACAGTGTGCTTTTGATTTCTGAAGGAACTGACTATTGGACTATTAGATATTAAGCTAAGTACTTACTTTATTTGGGTTTTTGCTGCTTCTACTTTTCTGCTTTCTACTGCTGCTGTGTGTTTTCTGCTGGACTGGTTGTTAGGCCAAATTTAGTGGCTCTTGTTAAAGTGAAACTAGTTAGTGTGAAGTGTGAATCTTGGGAGTGGAGGTTAACGGCTCTCAGGTGCTTTGACTGATTAGCCAGGGTGTTGCCTCCCCACCTGTACCAAACACTGATCTCCTCCTTGTATTTAACATTGGCATTTGCGTGACGCGGCAGCTTCAGCGGCAGCCTCTTTGGACGAAGACTCGGAGGACAAAGACAAAGGAGTCTTCACGGGAGGCTAAGTGGTAAGATAAGTGGACCCGATATCTCATATCTCACTCACATTGCTCAGGTTCTTCATCCGGAAATGTGCTGCTTTTCCATTCCTATCCGTGTTTCCTCTCGGAGATACTACAAACCACGCACTAGCTTGCAACATTTCTGCAATCCCTCCTCTCTTACCTATCCCACCCGTTCCACACACACCCAACACCTTGTTGCAGGTGGCCTATGGAATTGCCAGTCTGCCACTCGCAAGACTGAGTTCATCTCTGGCCTTGCCAGCCTGAAATCCCTTGACTTCCTTGCTCTCACTGAGACCTGGATTACACCAACCAACACATCCACCCCTGGTGCTCTCTCTTCTGCCTACTCTTTCACCCACACACCCAGACCCACTGGGAGAGGTGGGGGGACAGGCCTACTCATTAAACCCAAGTGGAGATTTTCTTTCTATCCACTGCCACAGTTTACTCCACTCTCTTTTGAACTTCATGCTGTCACCCAACCTGGTCTCACACCAGGTCGTTATATAGTTACGTTATTTTGATTTATTAATTTGTGTACAGGTTACGATTTTGAGGTTTTTTTCGTGTACATGCAACGATTTTTGAACGTGTACAGGTCACGCTTTTCGAACCTGCTCTGGGGGACGCAACAACGGGGAAATGAGGCGCCACATGCCGGCCACAACAACGGGACGGGGCCGCTTACTCGCGGGACGCAACAACAGGGAAATGAGGCGCCGCACGCCGGCCGCAACAACAGGGAAACGAGGCGCCGCACGCCGGCCACAACAACGGGACGGGGCCGCCTACTTGCGGGAAGCAACAACGGGGAAATGAGGCGCCACACGCCGGCCACAACAACGGGACGGGGCCGCCTACTCGCGGGACGCAACAACGGGGAAATGAGGCGCTGCACGCCGGCCACAACAACGGGGGCGCCTACTCGCGGGACGCGACAACGGGGAAATAAAACGCCACAATAACGGGACGGTTATGGTTAGGAAAAAAGAAGAACGGGGAAAGGAACCGTCACACGCGGGACACGCCGATAAAGGAACTGCAACACGCGGGACGCGATCCCCGGTCTCCCGGGTGAAAGTCCTGTGTTTTCTGACCCATCCACCACCCCAACCAACCTCCTTGCACGGCCTTTCGCCTTATCAATACTACTCGCTACCATCAGCGTTCTGGGATCACGAAATATGCTTCGCCACACGAAAAAAAAGGCATTTACGTAACCTGTCCACGACTTAATAGATTACATAACGTAACTATATAACGAACTGCCATGAGACCTGGCTGTGTCACCATAACACATCCGGTACAACTAGTAATCATTGTTATCTACCGCCCACCAGGTCCTCTGGGGGAATTTCTGGAGGAGCTGGATGTCTTTCTTTCAAACATCCCTGAAACTGGTCCCCCGCTGGTACTTCTTGGCGACTTTAACATTCAGACAGAGAAGTTGGCTACCTTTCTTCACCTTCTCTCTTCTTTTGCCCTTTCACTCTCTCCTTCACCACCCACTCACAAAGCTGGCAACCACATAGATCTCATATTCACCAGAAACTGCTCTACATCAAACCTCACTGTTACTCCACTCCATACCTCAGACCATTTCTTCATCTCTTACTCTCTCCCACTCTCCCAAGCTCACAACAATATCTCAAGAGACACCGTACCTGTCCGCCGTAATATTCGTTCATTCTCTCCTTCTTCTCTGGCGGCATGTACTCTATCTACCCTCCCTCCATCTGACTCTTTCTTACTCATGCCTCCTAATGCTGCCAACTCTACTCTCTACTCTATCCTCCTCTCTTGACTCTCTCTACCCTCTTACTTCACGACCGGCTCGTAAGTCCTCCCCAGCGCCGTGGTTATCTGACTCAGTACGTGCTGAAAGATCAACTATACGGGCAGCGGAAAGGAAATGGCGGAAATCTGCTTACCTATCAGTCTCTTCTGTCCTCCTTCACTGCCTCCATTTCTGCAGAAAAAAGCTCTTTTTATCAAACCAAAATTGAATCCTCTTTCTCAAACCCCAAAAAACCTTTTTCTATCTTCTCTAACCTGCTAGATACCCCCAGTCCACCTCCTCCCTCCTCCCTCCTACCAACCCACTTTGTCAACTACTTTGTAAAAAAGATAGATGACATATGCTCTTCCTTCTCCAACACACCTCCTGAAATCACCTTACCATCCATCACATCCAGTACTCTTTGCTCTTTCACCCCTATATCTCCAAATCAAATTCTTACTTTGATTACCTCTGCCCGTCCAACTACCTGCCCCCTGGATCCTATCCCTTCACACCTTCTCCACTCTATCGCTCCTGCCCTCCTTGCTGTCACTGAGCAGCTTCACATCACTAGAACAACCTCTCTCTCTTCCATCATCATCTTTCTGGACCTTTCTGCTGCCTTCGACACAGTTTACCACCAGATCCTCATTTCGACACTCCAGGATCTGGGTGTTTCAGGCTCTGCGCTCTCTTTGCTGACATCTTACCTGGCAGACCGAACCTACCGGGTAACTTGGAGAGGATCTAGCTCAGAACCTTGCCCACTCAAAACTGGGGTTCCTCAGGGATCAGTCCTGGGTCCCCTCCTCTTTTCTCTGTACACAAACTCTCTTGGATCTGTCATTCAGTCGCACGGCTTTTCTTATCACAGCTACGCAGATGACACCCAACTATTTCTTTCCTTTCCTGGGTCTGAAACTCAAGTAGCGGCACGTATCTCAGCCTGTATGACTGACATCTCTTCTTGGATGTCCGCACACCATCTGAAACTCAACCATGACAAGACTGAGCTACCCAAGACCTGACTATAACAATTGACAACTCTGTGGTAGTCCCCACCCAGACTGCTAAAAACCTGAGTGTGACACTTGACGACCAACTCTCCTTCACTGCTAACATTGCTGCAACCACCCGATTGTGTAGATACATGCTGCATAACATCAGAAGGATACGTCCCCTTCTAACACAGAAGGCGGCTCAGGTTCTGGTTCAGGCTCTAGTCATCTCACGTCTAGACTACTGCAATTCCCTCCTGATTGGCCTGCCTGCATGTGCCATCCGACCTCTGCAGCTCATTCAGAACGCAGTAGCTCGACTTGTCTTCAACCTCCCCGAGCTCTCTCACACTACACCGCTCCTCCGCTCTCTTCACTAGCTACCAATTGCAGCCCGCATCCGCTTCAAGACACTAGTACTTACATACAGGGCCATGAACGGATCAGCCCCAGCTTACATCCAGGACATGGTCAAACCATATACCCCAACCCGCTCACTTCGCTCTGCATCAGCCAAACTGCTTGCTGCCCCCTCACAGCGAGGGAGAACTAATCACTCAACGAAATCCAGACTGTTCACTGTCCTGGCTCCCAAATGGTGGAACGAGCTCCCCATTGACATCAGGATGGCTGACAGCCTACACATCTTCCGCCGAAGGCTAAAAACCTATCTCTTCTGACTACACCTCCGATAAAAAACAAAAAACAAAAAAACTCTTGAACCTGCACTTTCATGTCTGTTTGTAGCTTTGCTTATTTAAAGCTAATGCATTTGCACTTACTACTTGTTGTCTCGAGTTTGTACCTTCAAAGTTGAAAACACTTAATTGTAAGTTGCTTTGGATAAAGCGTCAGCTAAATGACATGTAATGTAAAAATAATGTAAACACAACACATGTGACTGTATAACAACAGACAGCAGCAGACAGATGTACAGACTTACTTTGTACAGTGCAGGTCTGATCGTCTGTCTGCAGTCCAGGTCTGGTTCTGGATCTGGACGGCTGCTCCTCCAAAGAAACATCACTCATCACTTCATCACGCCTATGGTGTGTTCCCGGTGTTACTTTTCTGTCTGAATTCGGTCTGTAATGAAAATGTTCTTTTAACTGTTTTTCCTATGTGGCTGTATAATTAAACTTTTAGGGATCTGCCTGTAGTTTAAAGGAAAACGTTGACACCACTTATATGCATATACCACACACACTGCAGTACATGGGCGATTTTAGACCCTTTTTTCCATCTCAGCCCCCTAAAAATTATAATATTAAAAAACTTTTTTTTTTAATCAATTTGGGTGTTTCAAGTGAGAGTTTGCAAACTTGTCTGTTAGTGACAGAGGACAAACAATCACAGGTTCAAAGGGCTTAAAACAGGTTTAATATCCTTTGTCGCTGTCGCCAATGCTATGCACCCGTAACCCAGTCAAGGAAAGGGTTAACAGAAACGTAGTGTTGACCAATCATTGGAGGTTGTGCCAGACTCCCGCCTTTGGCTGAGTCTCTATCTGATCTGTCAGAGGGAGAGCAGGAGACGGTTGTGAAGTTTACCAAACCAGTCTCATGGCAGTTTGTGAAATGGTCACATTATTTAATCTATTGATTTGTGTACACGGACACGTTTATCTCGTTTTTTTCGTGGTGGTCAGCACATTTTTTAAACTAATGTATTGGGAAGCATCTTTCGTGATCACAGCACGACTACGGTAGTGAGTAGTATGAAATGCCGAAAATCCGCGCAGGAGGTTGGTTGGTTGGGGTGGTGGATGGGTCAAACAACACAGAACACAGAACATTTCCCCGTTCTTCTTTTCCTAAACCCAACCTCCGTATAGATGCTTCCCATTATGTGCCGGCCACCACGAAAAAAAACTAGATAAACGTGTCCGTGTACACAAATCAATAGATAAAAATTGCGTGACACTTTCACAAACTTCCGTGAGACCGTGTTGGATTATGGGCTAATGAAATTACTGATTTAGCATTTAAGCGTAAAAGGAGATTTGGATGGCGTCAGAGCTGATCCATAGAAACACGCGCACAAACATTTTCACATAATGTTCGATAACATTTAATTTGAAGGGCTGTGCATAAGACTGACATGTCACCGTCACAACCATGACATGACACGTCGTGAACATGAAGGAATCTTTATGAATATTTATGCCTGTTATCAGGTGTCATTCAGTAAATTGTGACACTTTTAATGCAAAGCGAGCATTTTTTGGGATGTTTGTGTTGACATTAGAGTGCGGATCGGGCCGCATTTTTCTGTCCGAGCCCGGCCCGTGTCCGACAGAGCAGTCACCGAACCCGGCCCGTGCCAGACAGGCTCTTATTTATGTCCGAGCCCGACCCGAGTCTGACCCAGTTAAAATCTTGTTTTTTTTCTCATACTAATGACACATGTACGTTTGTTTGTGTGGAAAGCTTTTATTAAGCAACTGTAAGACGGCATTCGGAAATGTCAACAGATGAGCACATCAGCACACACGGGGCAACAAGTGCACGTTAACACAGGTGCGCACCTTTTTTAAATTTAAAATGTTCAATGCCTTATCGTGCTGACGTGACCGAGCCTGACCCGAACCCGGACCAGCCTGTTGGGTACCATCGGATCCCGTCGGGTTCCGACGGGCTCGGTTTGGGTATCCATCCTTAGTTAACATCAACCAAGGCAACAGTGTCTTTGATATGACAACTTCATATTAAGCAAGACAATATAACCTGTCAATGTAAACAAAATAACAAATGACATAAATATGTCATAGCAGGCCTATTTATTAAACTCAAAGAAACTATTAAGTTTTATGTGTTAACATTACATTATAAGGACTTAAAACCTGTTTTAAGCCCTTTGGACCTGTAATAAGTGGGACCATTATAATTATGTCATGAATATTATCCTTGACTTTAAGTAAAGTGAAACAATTTGGACTTGTCATAAAGTTTATTTACACTGTCAAATGCTTTTTTTAACGGTGCCATGAAAAATTAAAAAAAAAGTGAAGTGAAACCATTTTCACAGAACATGTTGCCTTCATCCTCAAGGCATTATCTGCCAACAGGACAGCTGATGGTAAAAACATCCTCTTACTTTGTGCCTGAGGGTCCAGGATCATTTCTGAAGTCCAGAGGATAAGGTTTGGACTGGTCACTCTTCATAGACAGACAGCTGGATACTACAGACTCTGCTCTCTGCGTGTTGTCTTGACCTCTGGAAACACCATGATGTTTTTGTTTATATTGCTTGCATCATTGATAAGTTCTCTATTTTAGGATTCTCCAAATACCAAAATTCTTGCTACTGTTAACAATTAGGAGGACTCAAAGTCTGTATTAGTGTGTACTAGTCTTAGATGAGATTACAGTTTTTTCTAGGTGACTGATAGCTATCAAAGACATGAGGAGGAAGGTGGCACAAATGCTTTCCCTTTGTTCAATTTTAGTTATCAATAACATTTTAATATTAATTTATTATACAAACACAAAATCAACAAAAAACATAACAAACATTGCAGTGGTAGAGGAAAGTGAGAATGAGTTATATAAATGAGCTAGTAGCAGTTCTCTTACTTTGTGTCCGAGGGTCCAGGCTCATTACCGAAGTCTGGAGGAGTCTTGGAGAGGTCACTCTTCATAGACAGACAGCCGGATACTAGAGACCCTGCTCCGTCCTCTTCCTCCACACAGTCACTCATCTTTAAAGAGGTTTATTAAAGAGTCACATGCAAGACAGAAAGAACAGGAAGTAGGCCTACCACACACACACACACACACACACACACACACACACACACACACACACACACACACACACACACACACATACACATACACACACACACTTATAGTACAATAAAACCATGTCAGTTGTCTTTAAACTGGTTTTCTTGCTTTACCGCAGGTTTAATGTGTATTATTCAGCCAATCACGACTTTGTGTCCACAAATAAATTAAACTTCATGTTCATTCTAACATTTCTTTCCTTTACAGTCCACAGGGAGAAAAGAAACGGTCAAAGACTTTGACAGTAAAACAATAAATATTGGTTTGACACTCACCCTGTCTCAGCCTTTAGTCTCCCTCTTTCTGCTCTGTCCTGTCGATTCCAAATGGATTCCGACTAAAAACAGTTTCTCTTCCTGTGTTTATGTACCTGGATCACCTAGTCAGTGTTGCTCCTCCCCTCTCCATTTACAGGAAATCAGGTGAGGGAATCAGCTGAGTGTGTGTGTTTGTGTGTGTGTGTGTGTGTGTGTGTGTTGTGTGTGTGTGTGTGTGTGTGTGTGTGTGTGTGTGTGTGTGTGTGTGTGTGTGTGTGTGAAGGTGTGTTTAGTATCACCTCTCTTGGCTTGAACAGATTGAATTAAAATGAGTTTTGCTTAAAGGTTGTTTTCTCTCTACATACTAATAAACAGTATTCTGTCTGTGCACGATTAAAAAACGGTTTTAAGCTTGTCTGAGTTGCAACTCTATGTCATAATCCAAACATAGATGTAGCTAAAACTGACACACCCTCTTGCTCAATTAGTAAGATTCTTCCAATATAAAATTCCAATATCATACCTACAGTATAGGTGTGAATATTTTGCTTGCGTTTTACAAAAAGAACAAGGACGCGTCATTTCCAGCAACCTGGATTTGGAAATACAGTCACAAGTTCAGAAACAACAGAAGGAATATTTTTTTATCCAGATGTTCGGAACTCTGTGGACTCTGGAAATACCTTGCCTTGTTGCACAAGGACTGTGTGTGTGTGTGTGTGTTTTTTGAAGATCACCAGAAGACATGCTGCTTAGCTCTGTGACTTGAATCAGTTAAAACAGGAGAGGCACAGACTGGGACACTAAAATACACGAGAATATAGGCCTAACCCTGGACTGCATCATGTTTGTGAACATGCAGTTTCCTCTCAATGCTGAGTGCACCTCGGTGCCACGAGAGGGCAAAAAGGGGGCTTTGCCCCAATTTTTTTGTATTCCGTGCCCCCCCCGTTTGAGCATTATACATCCATGAAAAGTACAAAAAAACACAATAGTCTCTTTAGTGTCTTTATTCCAGGCGGCTTCCAACTAACTCCAAAGTAATCTCATCTGCAGCAATATTTGACACAGAGAACGAGTGCTCCAGCCGTCATCTCACTTCATTAACCGACCGCGGCGCTTAAAGGTGCCCTAAGCGATGTCACACGTTTTTTAGGCTACAAAATTTTTTGTCACATACAGCAAACATCTCACTATCCGTGAGCTGCCTGTCCCCTGAACACACTAAAAAAACGTCTCTGTAGACAGCCCAGGCTCCACAAACACCAACAAAAATAAACTGTGCCAACCTGCACCATGAAAACATAACAGTCTTCCAGCGTTCCAGCCAATAACCGACAAGAAGGATTTGGGGGTGGGGGTTGGGGAGGGGGGTTAATACGCTGAAGCACTGAAGGGAGGGGGAGGGGACGGGATGAGGAGGAGGGAAGGGCGAGCAAGCCTCGTTTTGTTTGAAAATACTTTGAACGTCAACAAGAAGTGCCGTCACCCAACATCGCTTAGACAACGGAGGACCTTGACACCTGGAAGTTTTCTCCTTACTGTCAGTTTTTACATTAAGGTGATTTTAAAATGACATCTGATACATTTCTCAACACAAAGACACCAGTGTGCCCATGTTAATTACACATCATGAATGGATGAAGGTTATGGACAGTTATGTTTTCCCTTATCCATTCCTTTTAGGGCTGGGCGATATATCGATATTAAAAATATATCGATATATTTTTAAATGAGATATGGAATTAGACCATATCGCATATATCGATATAGTTCAAATGTGATCCTTGCTCCCATAGATATATACACAGATGTCGCCTTGAGGTTCTAAACATACGTCAAAACCGCCGCCATCTTGGAACAGGGGTCCGAAGCATTCCGATCAACGCTAAAGATGCCAGACTTTTGTACTGCTTAATTATGTTCGATAGAGGAAATGAAAAGAACAAACAGCAATGAATAACATTTAACAGGTGACAATGTGTTTTATGATTATGTATGCCGCCTTCGACCAGCAATCTGAGCTCCGGCGGCAGCGGGAGGCTGAGAGCTCCGTGGCCGGCCGCAGCGTCTCTTCCCCCGGGAAAAACACAGCTTTGCCTCGCTGCTGCGCCGGTCCCCGCTGATCCAAATCGGACCAGCCAAAGACAGAGTGGTGATCGGTAGGATCTTACACGTAGTCCAGGACGACCTGTATGTCGATATCGGCGGAAAGTTCCACTAAGTTTGCCGGCGGCAGGCGGACGGAGAGAAGCTACAGCGGGGCAGCAGAGAGCTTCTGCGGCTGCAGGATCTGGAGCTCAGTGCCCGTTAAAATGACATGTAACGCATAAATACATACAGAAATAAATAGTGGAGGAATGAGCCTGGACATTTCAGTCTGTTTTAAACTTCACCTTGAAGCAGAAACTCTTAGTTCAGAAGGGTGAAGTTTCCGTTTGGACTCAGATCTGTGAACCGATCATAATAAATATTCTTTGTATTAACACATTAATTAGTTTCTTTGTTTTGTAGTCGATAGTTCATCTTTTAGTTTACTTAAGTGGAAGCAGTATCAAGTGGAAGAATGGGACTATAAACCTAGGCTTACAGGCATGAGGCATTACATTTTGAACAAAGTAGATTATATTAATATCAAAAGCTTAATTGACCTTTGGAACGAATCACAAATATGGAGCTTTGATTTCAAAAAAGGTACTCTTGTTATACAGTATTTAGGTTTACATTTTATTGTTATTTGAACAGCTGAGCATTTAATCATGAACCAGGTGAAGAAACCGGTTTATTATTTATTTGATTTTGCAACTGTCTCTATGAAACTACTTGTGACATGTCATATTTGATTTTGGCTTTGACTGAACATTTGCTCTCACTTTGCGGAAAAAAATATCGGGATATATATCGTATATCGATATTCAGCCAAAATATATCGGGATATGACTTTTGGTCCATATCGCCCAGCCCTAATTCCTTTATCCATTCTTAGAAACAAGGAGTTTTTTTGTCAGTTTTGGATAGCTGAAGATGCATCACTGAAGTTAAAAGCTATAATCAAACTGTAATCATATTTCTGCGGCAATTCACTCTAACAAAAAAAGAAGAGCAACAAAGACAATTTATTTGTTGTAGATTATTATTTGGGCCGTAGGGCCTTTAATTGATAGGAAGAGCTGTAGACAGGAAAGGGAGGGCGCCCCAACCAAGGGGGTAAGCCTCTCTACACAACGAGTACCTCCTATGGAGCCATTTTGATGCTAACAAGCCATCACCTGCCGTTAGCATTTCATTGACTACCATTCATTTTGACGTCACTTTGACAGTGAATAACTTTACATCTAAAGAGTTTAAAAGACTCTATTTGTCCATTGTTTATTTCTAAAGAAACACAACAATGTATAAAAGGCTCCATTACCTTGTATCTCACGTTATGGCTCCGTAGCAGACGTTTTTGTGTCATAACCACGCAACTTACTGTAGAGGAATTACCGTATAGTACAGGAGAAGCTCGCAGGCAGTTTGACTTACATTAGCTGTTTAGGTTTAATTACTAATGTTAACTAGCATTTTAGTGATCAATAATCAGCTTGTGCCTATGTTATCTCCTTACATATGCCTACGCTCTCCGTCTCTGTAAGATTGGGAATGATTGAGATTTCTCTCGGCACAGCTACCAGAAGACTTCACACTTTCAGACAGGTTGCTCATGTCACATCTACGTCTTCAAGCTCAGTTGGAGGCTGCTCAGTAACACTCAGCCAGCACCGGGAAAGTGGTTCTAATATCCTTCACTGGTCTCAGACCAGAGACACAGGATCTGTTGGTCCATTATTTAACTGTCTATGGCCCCAACAGAGACTATTCCTATTCCTCACTGTTTAGTCAGCCAGCCAACTTAAAGGGATAGTAAGCGATGCTGCTTAAAGATTATTGATATTTAAACTCAACTGCCAAACAAATAAAAAACCCCTTCAGAAGTCCCACCCCCCATATTCATGTCGCATTGCCATAGCGACCATTTCTGCTAGTATCTCTGCTGACTAAAATCAAATATGGCAGAATCGACAGCATCTGCTGGCCGAGGAACAAACATCCTCAAATGAACTACTTGCAAGTAGAACAGAGTAAAAAACTAGCGAGTTATTTGAAATTGTTTTACAAAAAATACAGTGACTGATGAGAGGACGATACGTTTGTATCAGATGATAAGCGAACAGGGAATGTCCCCGGTAAGCTGCTAGTACAGCATATTATGTATATATTCATATTATGAATGAACCCAAATCATCCCACTTTCCTACCAAAACGTGTATTTAGGTCTTTTATGGCCATAAAACCCTTTGCAAACTTTTACAGACAAATACTATCATAATGTTAGAGCGAACAAAAACAACAAGTAATGTACCTATCTTGGCTAGGTTGTGGATTAGCAAACTGTCGCTAATTTAAAAACAGCAGACCTTTTTCACAGCAGACATGTTGACTTGTCATAGTAGGAAAAACACAGCTGAAATTGATAACCTTAACGATGGCTCAATTCCATCAAGTTTCCCAATAAGCTATTTCAGTGAGTCAGCATGCACAATACCAGGACCTCTCCTAAGTGGAATGCAGCCATCAGTAATGGTTTAATACCAGGACCTCTCCTAAGTGGAATGCAGCCATCATTAATGGTTTAATACCAGGACCTCTCCTAAGTGGAATGCAGCCATCAGTAATGGTTTAATACCAGGACCTCTCCTAAGTGGAATGCAGCCATCAGTAATGGTTTAATACCAGGACCTCTCCTAAGTGGAATGCAGCCATCAGTAATGGTTTAATACCAGGACCTCTCCTAAGTGACATTCTGTTGAAACTATCATAGATTCATGTCCCCCAGGTATTGATCTTGATAGCACTATACAAGTGGATGAATCTGAAAATGTTTTCTGCAGGATAACATGTAGTACTAGTATTATTCCAGTAACATGTAGTACTAGTACTATTCCAGTAACATGTAGTACTAGTACTATTCCAATTATAATCAACAACAGACCATACAAAGTGGTGAAGCCCCTAAGTAATAAGAAGTTGACTGCAAACATAGTCAATTTAGCATCCAGTTCACGTCAGCCACAGCCTGTCCCAAAAGAAAATGAGACGGTGTCTGTTCCTCGACTAAGATCAGTTAGAGAGTAAGTAAGAGAGGGGCAATACTTAACAACCTAATTGGAATTAAAACTACCACTGCAATGATAGAAAAGGATAGGAAAATTAGATGTGGATTACTAAATATCAGATCTCTGTCTTCTAAAACAGTACTAATAAATTAATTGATATCTGATAATCAAATTGATCTATTCTGTCTTACTGAAACCTGGCTGGCCATGAAGAATATATTAGTCTAAATGAAGCGACCCCTCCCAGTCATATTAATACTCAAATTCCTAGAGGCTCAGGCCGAGGAGGGGGAGTTGCAGCCATATTTGATTCAAGCCTGTTAATTAACCCTAAACCCAAACTAAATTATAACTCTTTTGAAAGCCTTGTTCTTAATCTTCAACATCCAACACGGAAATCAGTACAGCCAATTATATTTGTTGTCTACCGAGCTCCAGGTCCGTATTCTGAATTTTTATCTGAATTCTCAGAGTTTTTATCATGTGTAGTACTTAAATCAGACAAAGTACTTATTGTTGGTGATTTTAATATCTATGTGGACGTTGACAGCAATAGCCTTACTACTGCTTTCAACTCACTTCTAGATTCTATTGGCTTCAGTCAGAGTGTGCATGAGGCCACGCACTGTTTTAACCACACCCTCGACCTCGTGCTGGCATATGGTATCAAAATTGAAGATGTATTAGTATTCCCGCAAAATCCTTTATTATCAGACCACTTCCTAATTACTTTCGAATTCTTAATACCCGATTATACGAAATTAGATAAAAGCTTCTATACTAGATGCCTATCTGACAGTGCTATAGCTAAATTTAAGGAAGACATTCCAACAGCACTAAACTCATTACCTTGTTTTAATACAACAGAGGACCTTTATGTAAAGTTTAGTCCCACTCAAAATGACAATTGTGTAGATGGTGTTACGGCCTGCCTACGGACTACTTTAGACTCTGTTGCTCCACTCAAAAAGAAGAAGATGAAGCAAAGGAAACTAGCACCTTGGTATAACTCCCAAACTCGTAAATTAAAGCAAAACTCGCGAAAACTTGAAAGTAAATGGCGCTCTACCAAAATGAAAGAGTCTCGTTTGGACTGACAAGACAGTCTGAAAACCTATAGGACGGCCCTCAGACATGCCAGATCAGACTATTACTCATCATTAATAGAAGAAAACAAGAACAACCCAAGGTTTCTTTTCAGCACTGTAGCCAGGCTGACAGATAGTCACAGCTCTACTGAGCCATCTATTCCTCTAGCTCTGAGTAGTGATGACTTCATGAGCTCCTTTAATAATAAAAGTATAACAATTAGAGATAAAATTCATCACCTTTTGCCCTCAACTTCTAATGGCTCACCTTTCAACGCAGGACTGCTAGAAAGAACGACTAGACCTGACATATACTTAGACTGTTTTTATCCTATAGACCTTCAACAACTAATGGTAAAGGTATCTTCAGCAAAGCCATCTACCTGTCTCTTAGACCCCATCCCAACGAGGCTACTCAAAGAAGCATTACCCGTGGTTAACACCTCTCTACTAGATATGATCAATATGTCTCTATTAACAGGTCATGTACCGCAGTCATTTAAAGTAGCTGTGATAAAACCTCTTCTGAAAAAACCCACCCTCGATCCTGAGGTCTTAGCAAACTATAGACCTATATCTAACCTTCCCTTTTTCTCCAAGATCCTTGAGAAAGTAGTTGCTAATCAGTTATGTGATTTTCTCCATAGCAACAGTTTATTTGAAGACTTTCAATCAGGATTTAGAAAGAATCATAGCACAGAGACGGCACTGGTGAAAATTACTAACGACGTTCTAACTGCTGCAGACAAAGGACTTGTCTCCATACTTGTTTTATTAGATCTTAGTGCTGCTTTTGACACTATTGACCATACAATCCTGTTACAGAGATTAGAACACTTAATCGGAATTAAAGGAATTGCACTAAACTGGTTTAAGTCCTATTTCTCTGATCGATCTCAATTTGTTAATGTTAATGATAAATCCTCTTAGTACGCGAAAGTTAAACATGGCGTTCCACAAGGCTCAGTGCTTGGACCAATTTTACTCTCCTTATATATGCTTCCTCTTGGTAATATCATTAGGAAACACTCAATTAACTATCACTGCTATGCGGATGACACCCAATTATACTTGTCAATCAAACCAGACGAAACAAGTCAGTTAGCTAAACTTCAAGCATGTATTAAAGATATAAAATCCTGGATGACCTATAATTTTCTGATGTTAAACTGTAACAAAACTGAAGTTATTGTGCTGGGCCCTAAACACCTCCGAAATATATCTAAAGATATAACTACTCTGGATGGTGTTGTCCTGGCTTCCAGCACTACTGTCAGAAATCTAGGAGTTATTTTTGATCAGGATATATCCTTTAACGCCCATCTAAAACAATCATCGAGAACAGCCTTTTTTCATCTTCGTAACATTTCCAAAATTAGGAATATCCTGTCTCAAAACGATGCTGAAAAACTAGTCCATGCATTCGTTACTGCCAGGCTGGACTATTGTAATTCCCTACTGTCAGGTTGCTCAAATAAGTCCCTTAAGACTCTCCAGCTGATCCAGAATGCTGCAGCACGTGTTCTGACGAGAACTAAGAAAAGAGATCATATTTCTCCTGTTTTAACTTCTCTGCATTGGCTTCCTGTAAAATACAGGATTGACTTTAAAGTCCTTCCCCTGACCTACAAAGCTCTAAATGGTCAAGCACCATCCTATCTAGAACAGCTCTTAGTTCCTTATTGTCCCACTAGAGCACTGCGCTCCCAGAATGCAGAGTTACTGGTGGTTCCTAGAGTCTCCAAAAGTAGACTGGGAGCAAGAGCCTTCAGCTACCAGGCTCCTTTCCTGTGGAACCAGCTCCCAGTCTGGGTTAGGGGGGCAGACACCATCACCTCATTTAAGAATAAACTGAAAACTCTCCTCTTTGATAAAGCTTATAGTTAAGAAGTGAGGAGTTGCAGCGTCCACCTAACCGGGCCCACCTGCTTCTCTTCATAGTCATCAGATTTATTGATCATATAATCAATAATATAGTGTGAGTAGAGGGGGGCAGGCCAGTACAGCCTCTCATCAATGTTTTCATTAATTTCCTTTTGTATGCATCCTGTCCCAGAACTGCTTGTTACTAACCTAGCTCTGGGGAGTTTACTCCCCGGAGTCCTTATGTTTCTTCTTCGCAGAGCTATGCTCTGCGATTCCCTTCAACGCCCGGCCGCGTCCTGCTGCGTCTGCTGCACCCACCCATGCTCTGCAGCGCCACGTTTCATCCAGCAACGTCCTGCTGTGACATGAACTACAACGACTACCTTCAAAGTCACTGTTCCACTATCTTTAATGCGACTATTATCGCCATCACACCCCCAACCGGCCCCGTCAGACACCGCCTACCAAGAGACTGGGTCTGCCGAGACTGGGTTTTTCCTCGCCACTGTCGCAATAGCCACTGCTAATGCTTGCTCTTGAGGGTATTACTCTAATTGTTGGGGCTTTGTAAATTATAGAGTGTTGTCTAGACCTACTCTATCTGTAAAGTGTCTCGAGATAACTCTGTTATGATTTGATACTATAAATAAAATTGTATTGAAATTGAATTTAAGTGGACTGCAGCCATCAGTAATGGTTTTGAATACACCTGTGCTTTTTCTACTATGACATGTCTGCCGTGAAAAAGGTCTATAGCAACGGGCAATGTAAATTGACTTACCTGTATTTGTGTGAAACAAACACAGCGAGTGAGGTAACAAATCGTAGCTAGTGTTTCAATAAGCCTTTGTTAATGCTTATAATAATGACAAACCCTGTCGTGAACTCAAGTACTTTACTCATCAATCTTCATCCAGTCACATACATGTACTCAGTACGAGCTCCGGGTGTAACACTCAAAACTCCCCCCAGTCCCTCACACAATAATGTCCCATGGGCAACAGCTAGGTTATGGATAGGCAAGCAGAACTTTTTCCTGTTTAAAAACTACAGAAATATGCTTTCAAATGTATCATAATGAACTAGCTGACAATAAGTGGTTTGGGTATCTAATTTATAGTGCTTGTCTTACCTATTAGGGATTGGATTTTGACATCACTTTTCTTTTTTGGGGGTAAAGTTTTTAACATTGGGGCAAGGCTCAAGAGAAATCAATCTGAATTATGTTCTCAGCACAGACATTAAATCTTCATAGGAGTTGTCTGGACTTTTTTTTCCTAAAGAGCCAAGGGGTTGGCAAGGTGTCTGTGAAGGCTGAGCTGCCTGCTGGGGTGCTGCTTGGGAGGAATGGGTGGATGTCGAACCTTGTGTTTGGCAGAGTTCCACAAAGGGCTGCAGGGGGGGGGACCTGCTGTTCTAATGAAAGGGTTTGAAATTCTTGGAGTGAGGATGGTGCAGAGCATGAGGGCTAAGCTGGGGTGTTTGCTACAGTGGGCCCTATCTTTCACCTGGCGCAGTGCAACGCAAAGCCCGACGCAAGTGTCGCTATGATGTGATATTTTAAGACCGTCCAGTGACCACGCCGTTTAAATAGCAAATGCACCTGCTCCCATCTGTTCGCCCATGGTCTTACAGGGAGGTGTGTTCAGGTGCATTCTGGGCGTATTGCTATCTTGAGGCAGCGGGAAGTGATCGCGCCATTGACCAACAAAAACCTGGTCTAAAGTCAATAACGCAGCATTTCATTGTTATTTTAACAGCGCATTAGTAAAATGCGCCTAGGCTCGTGCACACACTCGCGCACACTATGCTTGTTACTCACACAGGGACGCGCAACAGAAAACAAACGCAAAAGATTACAAATAAAAAATTACAAATAAAAATATTACGGTGAAAATCCTCCATCATAACAACAATGCTCCAAGGTCCAAACGCGCCTGGCTTTTAAAGGGAATGGGAGATGATCTCTGATTGGTTTATTGCATGTTACGCCCAAAACACACCTATGAATTAATGAAGACACTAAGTACAACCCTTTTGAGCCATGCGTCCGGCGCATGGACCCTGGTTTCCGCCGTCAAACTAGCAAAAGTGGATTTGGACACGCCCTAAACGCACCTGCGCCAGGCGCTTCACGCCGTGCACTTAGATTGTTCAAACAGGGCCCAGTGTATCATATCTGTGTCGCGTCTGGCTACGTCACATACAGCTGTTATCTCATTGGTTGCGCTTTGAAAGGTCAGCAGCACCCGAGGTCAAAGTTAAAATAATTGCACTCTCGGGACAATACTGGCGTCTGTCTTCTACAGAAAGTCTCATAGGCTCTAGGGATGTAGCAACTCCTTGTCCCCGCTTCTGTACTGCACGTATGGGAGACACACACACACACACACACACACACACATGCACAGATATTCCTTGATTTATAGTTTGATTCATGCAGTTTCAGGCCTTGGTCAATCACTGTGTTGCCATTTTTAAGCAAAGACGAGCGATGCACTTTTTTTCACACGTGGAAGATCCAGGGGGAATTTGTAGCTGGACTTAAAATCAGCGCTGCAGCATGTTGAGAGGCCTGGGTGGCATCAGTGACAGCAGCCGCAGTCCGATCTTCCTAGCAGGAATCAAGCCTTCCATTGTCTCAGTGAGTCTAAATCACGAGACTGACTGCATCTATTTGTTTTTTTCTAGTAAAGTCAGTAAAGTCATGTAACCATGCAACTTTGTCATTTGAGGGAAAAGAAAAACAGCAGTGATACCTTTGGCCAGCAGGTGGTGGTACAGAGCTGTATGCCAAGAACAGTGGCTTTGTTCCAGTATCTCTCTCTTGATTTCTGATCACACAGTGCACTGGGTGAGTAGAAAGTGTGTGCCCCCCCCCTTATTAACAGGTACACTTAAACCCACACTGGATACACACTTAACTGTGAATATGGCCTCAAAGTGCACTTTGAATTACATCAACCTGCATGTAATGTTCTACACAGAAGTTGGTTGGTGGTTGGTGTTCTAGGTTTGGTCCTGGTGTAATTTTATTTTGTTGAGTGCAATGGTGATTTTGTAACTGTATTATTTGCTGTTGTGTCCCCAACCATTATGGCTAGTGTTAGAGGCCTGAACATGTGAAAGTATCCAGGTTTTGATTTGATAGTTTTATATGTTCCATCCATTTGATCACCGTGTGACCCCTTGGGAATCTTTAAGGGGTCCCAACTCCCAGGTTGGGAGCAACTGATGTAGTTTATACAGTGTTATATACTCGTGGTGATTTTGGGTGGGTGGGTTAACATGCCTTATACCCACCAATAGTTTGCACTGCAGCAACAGCAGTATCACATCCAAGATACCGAGTTACAGAAATGCCAGTATTTGTCTTGTTACCTAGCTCTAACACTCTAAAACACTATAGAGACGTACCCACAAAATGGCCTAATGCAGAAACTTACTCTTTACCTCTCTTCTCTTTCACTCTCAGTGGTTTCTGTGACATGAGAAAGATTTTCAAAGTACATATATTTACAGTTTTTCTCAATCACACCACGTGGTACATTCAGCACATCCCTCTATGCGACCTGCAAAAGGTGATAACTCCATCAAAATAATTAACTCCTGTTGCAAATGTAAATAAAACCAATCAATGAATAAATAATTTCCATGAAAAACAAAAGGTTCCTTTATCAAATGTATCATTATCATCAACACAGTCAAAATGCAAAGACATCTTGTCAAATGACAGTGTATTCTGAAAGTATAATAGTTAAACACTCTGTAATATTGTCGAGTTGCTAACATTGTGTGGCAGCTGAATAGTATTGATGTCAGCCATGGCACACACTATACTTTCGCAATGAATCTACACACCAGCCAACCGCAAATACATAAAGAAAGCTTGTACAGAAGGTATTCAACAGCAAAATGATAAGGAACTGTTGTACAAGATGTGCGAGGAAAAAAGAAAATATGCGGCAAATGTATCAACCTTAATCTCTCCTCTCTGTCTGGCCACAACATTTTATCGACATCGCACCTGATATCCTCCCTTGCAGTGCAACGAGGGAACATTTTTGGCATGATGCAGCCCCCCCACAACAATCTGCTGTGATATCATCACCTGTCACCTGTTTACGTTTGGTTCCTCTAAATTGTGAGGAAGTTTATTGTTCCCAATATAGCCTACGTCTATCCATCTGACAACTTTTACAACAAAACCACATAACTATTATGTATCTAATGTATGTGTTACAGATTATTGTGATTGTTGGTTGTTCTATTTTGCATGTAGGGATTTACACGATGGACATGTGTATAATTGCATTTGAGAGTAATATGATTCAATAGTAAATGAATGCAAACTTTTTTGATCTGTAAGGCTTACTCGATGCATTTTGTCCCAAAGCACTTATAAATGACTATAGTCATGTGAAAAACTGACCGAATGTTCATATAAATAGTCTAATATATAGTTTGACGAAGTTTAATAGTCATTCAACGATTGTGCTAAAGCGATTGACAAAAACTGTAAAAAATATACAGGCCTAGGCACCTGGGTAACTCACCCGGTAGAGCATCCACCCACATACAGAGGCTCAGTCCTCACCGCAGCGGCCACGGGTTCAATTCCAACCTGCGGGCCTTCGCTGCATGTAATTCCTCATCTCTCTCCCATTTCCTGTCTAAGCTGTCCTATCTAATAAAGGCCTAAAATGCCCAAAAAAATCATCTTTAAAAAGACACAGACCTGAAAGGATCGTAGTAGCCCAGCTGAGGGGGAAAGTCACACCACGCCACTGACCATCTGTGTGAAACTAATCTGTCCGTAGTGTCTCTCTCCGCCGTGCCATGTTGTTAACACAGATGGATTTTGATTGGCTGTCAGTGGTTCTGTCGTTCATAAAATCGCTATGAAAGTGATCCCAAAGATATCGTTCTCCACTGTCGTTGTCATTACAGTTGTGGTGTGGACTCCACCATACCATCCACTGGAGTTAGAACGATCTTTACAACTATATATCCATAGTTATCGTTACAGTTATCATTCTTGATGCGGAGGGCCCTTTAGAGTGGAGATTGGATTGGGCCTGGGAGAAACATAACAAAGACACCAAAGGGTCCAATCAGGATGACTTTGCAAAGTGTGAAAATTGCAGAGAAGTAATTAATTCCAATTCCAAATTAACCACTTTGATCTCAGAGAATATCTGAGTTCTTTTTCCATTCATTTCTGACTTTTATTTCTCAAAAATCCCTCTTCCTTCATTTTTTTTCTTCCTGCAATGGCCTATGAATGCTGTCATAGCAGAAGCAACTTGCTTTTGCCAACGGTTTCTGATCTTTCTGGAGTGGTTTACTGGTCCAGTCCACTTGAGATCAAATTAGGCTGTATGTGGCCCATGAACTTAAAGTGCTCATATTATGCTCATTTTCATGTTCATAATTGTATTTAGAGATTATATAAGAATAGGTTTACATGGTTTAATTTTCAGAAAACACCATATTTTTGTTGTACTGCACATTGCTGCAGCTCCTCTTTTCACCCTGTGTGTTGAGCTCTCTGTTTTAGCTACAGAGTGAGGCATCTCACTTCTGTTCCATCTTTGTTGGGAGTCGCACATGTGCAGTACCTAGGTAAGGACTACTAGCCAGTCAGAAGCAGAGTATGAGGGCGTGCCATGCTAGCAGCTAGGCTAGCATTATAACGTGTGTTACAAAGTGACAACGTTTGTCTCTGAAGTAAAGGCTGGACTACAATAGAGCTGTTTGGAGCAGTTTGTGAACAATGTTTTCTGTTGGAGATGGTAAGTCCCTTTGGGGGGGACTTTGGGCTTTTTCACGTTGTAAACCTATGATGTGCACAAAAAAGATATATAACAAAATAAAGGGAAATGAAAAAGCCAAACAGCATAATATGAGCACTTTAAAAGAGTTTGACACCTCTGAGTTAAATCATATAGACGGTGTTCTAAAAGTCTTTCATATTGTGACTGTAATGAACACTGCAGCCTGCGGGGGGAGGACAGCAGGCTTCACCTTCTCGTTGACCTCAACATTCCTCAGGTAAACAGACCTCTGCGGGGCTGAACCTGATCCAGATGAACGTGTTTGGGCTGAAGCCCCCCCTCCCAGGCGTATCATCAAGGTCGTCCTGTCTGAACCGTAACGCTCCTCAGGCTGCAGTCTGACCGCTCTGATTATACAACACCTGGATGACCTGCTGCTGCTGCCACCAGCACCAAAAACAAAGGTAATGTTGGCTTTTATACAGTAGTCACATGGAGAAAAAAACAACAACACATGAATACAAAACAAAATGTAACTTAAATAAATATATGTATTTTATTTTTTATATGCACATTTAAATATGAATCATGCTTAAATAGGCTACATGTATATGCCAAACATTATTGACATACAGAATAACTTTTAATTTAAATTCTATTGTAGATCCCAATTTTTCAATGACATTAAATGTGTCCATATAGTATAATTTAATAATGTGTCTAAAATAATGCACAAGCTATGTAAAATGTTTTAACTTGATGAAATGTTGAAGCCATTAAAAGCATGGAGTCTTGGGTTTGTAGAAAACTTGAAGTCTCAATGAAGAGCTGAGACAAGGTCATACATAATACCCGTACAAAAAACTTCTTGGCAGACAAATATCCCAACACATGGATTTAAACTGCATCAGGTTCCAAACTTTTTCTTCCTTTACCCCTGTATAATAGAAAAATGATTAGAAAGATCTTAGATAATATTTTTCATCATTCTTAGGGGGTTGTCACTAGCCTGGCCCCGCCCTTCTACGTACTTCCGCTCAATTTCCATTTTCATTCAGTACTCCGTCTGGGTTTGCGGTATATTCTTGGGTTTTCTCCGGTCAAATCTTTACCGGTCCAATCAGCGAACAGAGGGAGTGGCTAAGAACGATGACGTCGAGGTTGCGCGCCAGTTTGAGTTGTAGTTCCATAATGGCGGTGGAGAAAGATGCAAGAACAATCTTTGCTGAGTTGTGTTGGTGGCCATGATGTCGCTTTCCCCCTCCCCACGGGGTTTGGGAAAAGTTAGATTTTCCAGCTTGCTCCGTTAGTGGTGAAGGAGTTAGCTAAGGCAAACGCTAGCGATGCTAAGCTGACATCACGACCAAACGTTAGCGATTGGTTATGGCAGATCCAGAGCGGCTCTGGGCAGATCCAATAGTTTTAAACTTCAACAGAGTACCCGCCTTCAAGGAAGTTAACACTTGTTAATGGATCAGTGGCCAGACTCTCTGGACAAATGAAATGGACCAGAGTCTGGTAGGACCAGGCTAATGGACCAGAGTCTGGTAGGACCAGGCTAGTCTGTCACACCTTCCTCATTTAGTTTAGTTGAATTGCACTAGAGTTGGTTTTTCCTCTTGGTGCTTGGTCCTTATTGAAGAGTTGGTCTCGGTATGCTGCCAAAAGAACTCTGGAGTGGTTCGTTTGTGGTGAGAACGGGATTCCGACAGACCCGAGACCCGAGCAGCCCCAACTGCTGGAAGGACTGCACATTTTTGGACTAAAGTAGCTGCCATAGTCCACTGCGCTGTGCAGTATAGGATGATGAGAGGTTTGCACTTCAGCAACATAGCCCCATTTGCACCTTGCGGACAAACCTGGAGTTGCGAGGAGGTGCGGAGCCTCATTTGGTCTGATGCCACATATTATTATCCAAACTTCCAAAACACACAAGAACAGGGAAACCTATGTATTATTTAGCAAACAGCTTAGAGAAAGGGGGTTCATAGATCTTTTGAACAGTGCTGGGTTAAGGCACTGTAGAAAGATCTACAAAACCCCGATGTTTTTAGGAAATACGTTTGAAGAAACATCTGGCCAATGATGTTAAAGTTGTCAAAGGACTTGTGGTGCTGCATTTTGGTTCATTTCACCAACTCTACTGATTAGGACCAGAGCAAACAGTGTGGTGTGAAAAGGAACCGAAACGATAGAAAAATTCTACAATGTACTGTATCATTTTTTGCCCTTGGCGCAAACCAAATGAACTGAACTACAGATGTAATAGCACCCTTATATTTTTTTGGCTAAATAAACTGAGTACACATATGTACATATGTATATGTCAAATACATACATTTACTAAATGGTTACATGTTGCGCATGCATATTATATTAGATATCAGATCAGTTTATGTTTGTATCTAAACATATAGTCTGTTAATTAATGCTGTGTGTTCACACTGTCAATGTGTAAATAAGACCACTAAAATCCACTGAATGGGGAAATCAGGGTCTCAGAGGTTAAAGATGAACATTGCATGCACAGCGGAGTCCCTTCTTCTATCAGATCTTTTTGTTTCTGTGCTCATATGAATCTGCTGCTGATGAATATGTTCATCCTCTGACCCAGATAGAAACTACGCAGCTTCACGTTTTATTCTCTTCAGTCTGGACCCACAGCATTCAGCCTGGAGCACCGAGCTGAGGACTTGGACTAAATTGAGGTTAGCGGGACGAACATGATGATAATGATGATGATATGTAAATGTAAATACTGCCATATATCTAAAAACCTGCCTTGCAGCATCTATCAGATCTATAATAATGTCTGATCTCTCTGGCAATAATCTGCTGTTTCCTCTAAAGAAACGCCTCAGGGGATGAAACAGAGCAGGGGAGGAAGACAAGCGAGAAAGAGCGTGGAAACATCTTTAACTGTGAGCAGAGAGCTGTCAGCTCAAATCCCAGAGCGAAGGAAGAGACCAAAGGAGGGAGAGGGTTAACACTGATGCTGCTGCTGAGGTGCTGCTGAGCAAAGCAGCTGGCCCAGGATGACAAAACCAGATGTCAAACTATAATATGACTCAAGTAAAAGTAAAAAGTAGTCATCCAAATAATTACTTGAGTAAGAGTAAAAAAGTGCTTGGTGAAAAAAACTACTCAAGTACTGAGTAACTGTTGAGAAATGTCTGATTTATGTTTTAACACAAGCATTCAATCAGACAGACAAAAATACACAATAATCATCTTTAGGCAAATTATAGTTCATCCAATCAATAAAATGAATTAAAATGAATGAATTAATTACAAAATAGCTTAAACTAAAATAATCCAGGTAAATTCAAGTACTTAAAAAATAAAATCAATAAAATAATAATAAATAAAAAATAAAAAATCAATAAGGACAAGTAACACAAATTTCCAAACCTTTATACTTTTTTTACCAGGCAGAACTAGAACAAGGTAATGGAGCTGCTGTTTGGCACTTTTACTCATACTTTATATATATATATATATATATATATATATATATATATATATATATATATATATATATATATATATATGTATATAAGGTAAACATGTAAACAGTTTCTTCTTCACAAATCTACTCAAGAAAAAGTAAAAAGTATAGTGATTTAAAACTACTCCTAGAAGTATAATCTTTTCAAAAACTTACTCAAGTAAATGTAACGGAGTAAATGTAACTCGTTACTACCCTCCTCTGTATATTAGATATGTTATTCCTTTTTTTTGAGTTAAATTCTCATCACACACTCCACAGCTATTTACATTCATGTTCCATGTTCATGTTGATAAAAACAACCCAAACACCCATTCTTATGTCCCATTCACTTTTTAAAATCCTTGGTACAGTTTCAGGTTGTTTTCCTCACTATATTATCTCTCAATAAAACGATTGCTTTTTGAACTCAGCACCCAAACAAATACACCCTTCCCTCAGTGCTCCTTCAGAACGTAAGCATGTGCCAGATTTAATGTCCGTCTCGCTCACACTGCTTCTCTTTATGCATCCATAAACAATATTGTGTCCCGTGCACGCGTACCAGCACAATAGTGTCGTGTGCCTCCCTGTTTACAGAGCAAGGGCTGCGTATGAACCCCGTTTTTTTTTTCAGCATACACAAAATGGACAGCCATTTGACTAAAAGTCTATTGGATTAGAATGGCAGACTCCACCTGAGAAGGACTGCCCTATCACAGTCATTACCATGTTCGCAACGAGCAGCCTTCCCTCAGGCTACATACAACGTTGAATGTGGAGGTTGTCTCCATATTCCGGTAAAATAAAAAAAATAAAAAAGTAAATTTGTCATATTTATATTGGCATACAATATACTCTCAACTGAGCATGAATCAAATCAGTCAAGCAATGTGTTCTTGGTAGCAAAGAATCATATACAAAGTCTAGAACACTAAACACAATTGTATGTTCAGTATAGAGTTTAACAATACATAGGTCTTCATCTGCTAGCCTGAAAATTTGGATTGTAAATGCTTTTAGTTTAGAGTTCACAAACCCATGACTTCCCAGTGTTCAGTGTGTGTCAGTGGATTTATCAGCTCAGTAAACAGAAACCTGTTATTGTGTCGAGGTTTCCGTCTGTCAGTGTCATAATGACGCATGCCTGGGTGGCGACCATGTGACATCACTCCTCCGGAGTTACAGGGCGTTGCTGTTACACAGCGTAACCATAACGACTTGGTTTCACCTCCTGTGTGTGTGTGTGTGTGTGTGTGTGTGTGTGTGTGTGTGTGTGTGTGTGTGTGTGTGTGTGTGTGTGTGTGTGTGGTTCAGCATTAACGCAGCAGAGGTGTGTTGGCTTGAGTCACGTCTGACAATTTAATTCCTGCCTGATGTCATGAGAAAGTTTGTCTG
The DNA here is from genome assembly GCF_004354835.1 of Perca flavescens. Classification (NCBI taxonomy): domain Eukaryota; kingdom Metazoa; phylum Chordata; class Actinopteri; order Perciformes; family Percidae; genus Perca; species Perca flavescens. The sequence continues at coordinate 3,300,962 of NC_041346.1, forward strand.
TAAGGAAGCAGGCAGCAAAATGTGACTCGAACACACCGACTAAATGTCATAGAACTCCACAACACACTGCTCCACAGTCTGTCACTCATATTTCATATATGTTTTAGTTTGGCAGATCACTTTGTGTTCTGATCATAGCTGCTGTGTTCATCACCAAACATGACTGAAGTTGTTTTGAGACATGCACCTGGTTCCATTTCTGTAATGGTCTGGTCATTTTACATGGTCTCATGTCTGAATAAATCATTTTTACATAGAAGTCAAGTCATGACAGAAATCTGACGAGGTCGGACATTAAACAAATATGAACTGAATCATGCTAAAATAAAGGCTTCAGCAGCACAATGTTTAAAATGAATGCACATCTTGTTCATATATATATATATATATATATATATATATATATATATATATATGCAGTACAGGCCAAAAGTTTGGACACACCTTTTCATTCAATGCGTTTCCTTTTTTATTTTCATGACTATTTACATTGTAGATTCTCACTGAAGGCATCAAAACTATGAATGAACACATATGGAATTATGTACTTAACAAAAAAGTGTGAAATAACTGAAAACATGTCTTATATTTTAGATTCCTCAAAGTAGCCACCCTTTGCTTTTTTTGATAACTCTGCAAACCCTTGGTGTTCTCTCAATGAGCTTCATGAGGTAGTCACCTGAAATGGTTTTACCTTCACAGGTGTGCTTTGTCAGGGTTAATTAGTGGAATTTTTTCACTTATTAATAAAAAAGCAAAGGGTGGCTACTTTGAAGAATCTAAAATATAAGACATGTTTTCAGTTATTTCACACTTTTTTATTAAGTACATAATTCCATATGTGTTCATTCATAGTTTTGATGCCTTCAGTGAGAATCTACAATGTAAATAGTCATGAAAATAAAAAGGAAACGCATTAAATGAGAAGGTGTGTCCAAACCTTTGGCCTGTACTGTATATATATATATATATATATATATATATATATATATATATATATATATATATATATATAGTCTATCTATATGTGTGTATGTATGTTTTATATATAAATATATACATATAAAAAAGCTGGCTAGAAACCATATATAAAATCTAAAAATATCTAAAATCTAAATTATTTAAGGCAAATATAGACAAGAAGAACCCAAAACGGGGATCTAACTAATGTTCAGTTTGTTTATGTATCTTTTTTTAATGATTAATGTAAATGTGTGTGTGTGTGTGTGTGTGTGTGTGTGTGTGTGTGTGTGTGTGTGTGTGTGTGTGTGTGTGTGCCTTATGGCTAACAATAAGCCTGAAGGTAATAATACTCTGAAAATCACAAACACACACACACACACACACACACACACACACACACACAACCACACATCTGTGTCAGTCAGTCATTTGTTTGGGATTTGTCAGCTTTAATTTAGGAACATTAATCTCCTACAGGACAAGCTCTACAAACTAAAGTAACTGTAAAGGTGATACAAAGTATGTGTTGTTGACTGTTGCTGGATGAAAGAAATGGCCTGATAGGCAGATAGAAAGAAAGTTTTTATTTTTTTATTTTAGGCAAGTGTGGAGGAATTATACACCGACTGTGACTTCTCTGCTGGGCATCCTCACAGCCAGAAGTTATAGAAGTTGTTCGGTGAGCTGTCGCGTGCCTGCGTCGGTGTCCAGCGGGGTTGTCGTGTCCTTTCGCTGAGACTCGGCTGGATCCTGGAGTACCGGTGCGGTGTGTGCCGATCTGGTGGCCACCTTCTGCTTAATGAGGAATCACGCACAAGTTGATGGGATAACATTTCACCGGAATTGTACCTCGTGCGATCATGATTGATTGATTTCAGCATGCTGGATCCGGTGTAGCAAGCAGATACCGGGATAACTGATATACGGGCCAATACATAAATAGGAAATAGCAATAAGCACTTTCATCTACTCATGCTGCTACACACCTGCACTTTATGTAATAATGTGCAATACGAGTACATTTTTTTACAAAATAATTTCACTATTTAGTTTACTGGAATTTCCAGAAACACCATGTAGTGGTATGATGAGACTAAAGGGAAAGCTTAGACATCAGGTCATCATAGGTCACAGGGGCAGGGGACAAGAGGATTCATCCAGTCTCTGATATATCCAAACCTGTTCTGTCCTTGCCTCCCTGTCTCATTCCTAGGTAGCCTAGGGAGCCTAGGTAGACAGCAGCCATAATAAAAGAATGTTTGGTTTCAGGACTATCTCCTTTTTAGAGGTAAGTGTAAGCAGTGTAACAAGGTGACATAGTTTCTCATGCATCACAGAACTATGCTCAAAGTGACTATCTTTTCTTTGGCGCCATCAATATGTTGAGATATGACATATTTGATTGTTGAGGCTAGGGATATAAGCATCAGGAAAAGGTACGGGACCTCAGAGTTGGGGACGACGCTCCAGAATAGCCCATCGTGGTTGAACTGTACTGTCTTCCAAAATCTCGAATCTTCGAGATCAATAAATGCTTGTGTGTAAGACATCAAAGTCTCCTGAACCTTAATGAAAAAAGCTGCTACTGAGTTTTTCCTTAACAGTTGCCTTTAGATTCTTTATTCATATGCAAATGTCTGTTTCTAGAGATCAGTTGTTTCTCTGTCTCTCTCAGCTCTGCGTCATCCCCGTTTCCTTCTGAACTTTATTGACGTGTTGTCATCATGATTTTGTTTGATCTGACCTCATTAATGATGATGAGCAGCTATTTGTTTTTGGCTTTTGGCCTGAAGTATTTCTCTAAATATAATTTTCAACCTTGACTGACTAATTGGAGCTAAGCGGGCCGAGCCGCTCCGTAATGACCTTTGAACTCCAGAATGAAACACATGAGCATGAAAACAGCTTTCCATTATGAATATTAAAAAGAAATTAGATTGAAACATGAATGTATGAAAATAGAGATTAAAATAAGTGGGCATTATAAGAAGAAAGTCAATATAAAATTAAATTAAACTATCTGCACAACCGAATACAATGAAAAAAGTCAGCAGTTGGAATGTTAACTTAATGTCAAATTAAAACATAGGGAAAAATTCTTAACCAAATGTTGGACAGCTCCTATAAAGAACTGAACGCTGATTCTGACCTCCAGTTTGTAGATAAAACATGTGAGGCATTATTATTTTTAGACATGCTGAGACCACGACTCTGGATGAAATTAGTTTATGGCTATGTGAATGTGCCCCCCCCCCCCAACCCCTCTCCCAAACACACACACACACACTCGTCCTGAACGTGGCTCTGATCAGATCTGATCAGTTTCCGCTCAGCTTGCTCTCTCGCAGCGTGAACACAAAGCGGCAGCAGCATAAATTTCCTCGTCGTGTTTTTCCTCTGTAATGTCATGCAGCAGAGCAGCTGCGGGGCCTTTTTCCTCCAACATCCGTCCGTCTCACTGTCCGACCACGCTTCCAGTCCCAGCTGAGCAGGTCGCAAAATGAACGTCGAGAGGTTTATCCAAAGTGAAGCTCAAGCCAACCCAAACTGACATCAAATGAAATAAATAACCCTGCATTTAAATCACATGATGAGACTTGCTTGGAAGATAAAAAAAAAAATGAAAATAAAAGATTTAGCAGCTAAAGGCTTCTAGTGTGTTGGGAAATATAAACTTTGAACACTCTTTTAATGTAGAGCATTTTTTAATAATATAATGATAGTATAATATGATAAGCACTCTATAGATACATTTAACTTACTTACTCTCTTTTTAATTTAATTTTAAACAACTACTTCTGTCACGGTTTGTGTAGCCTTGCGTTGCCATGACCTATCTCCGCAGCGCTGCAGAGTAAGGTCTGGCTCTTGGGCGGTGCTAAGTTCCAGATGCAGAGACGGTGGCTCGGCAAAATAGTCTCTGGAAGGAACTTGTTTTGGTGGAACATTTGCACCACGCAAAAAGAAAACGCCACATACAATATCAAATGAAGTTAACTGTTCACACAATACAGTGACATGAGCTATATAAATTAGCTGGATACATGGTTAAACTGAATTTGCTCTTACCAGTGTATTGACATGTGTACTTTGACCACAGCAATCCCCATCAAGCGGTCCCAAAATGTCCCAGTTAGAGATGAAATGCCGTAAACCTATTCTTTGTAAATCTTTACAATCATTCCCCCCAAAAAAACATATAGGCCTGCCTTGTTGCACAATTAAAATTTTCTCCCAAACTCAGCATATAGCTTGCTAGCTTGAAGTTTGTTGATTTAATCATACGGCTCTTCTAGACTTTCCAAATGTCATCGGACCGATACATCTTCCTCAAGAAATCCTACGTTGACACGGAGAGAACCCCACACAGATGGGGCTTGAACATCTTGTGCCAGTGCCAACCACGACATAATCGTGCCACCCCATGATTGTAATGTTTTACCTTAATAACCAGCATCATCAAAGTGATAAGTTAGCGACAAAGCTCTTGTAAATGTTCACCATCGAATCAGCTGCTGCAACACACATTAAGCTAGATGAGCTATCTTAGATGTAGTAGCACTAGCACAAAAGATTGTCTTTTTCATCTGCTACATGTGGTAGATGTGGTGTTGTCAGGCCTTATGGCCAACTCATGAATGTGGACCTGTGTTCAGTTTTGAAAAATGAATAGTAGGCTGTCTGAACCAATCAGAACTTTTAACTTGTTTTGCTATAAACAGTAATAGCAACCGTAGCTAAGAGATAAACCACTAAATGGTAAAAAAATGGGTCAATACTGCATTATTTTAGATCCAACTGCAGTTCTAGGCAAGTCCCACCCTAAGAAGCAGCAGTTGGTTAAAGGAATACGCCACAATTTGTTGAAATAGGGCTTATCACGGTCTACCCTGGCTGTAGATAGGTGGGCCAACGCATTTTTTGTCTCAATGCAAGTAATTAGGTTGTTTTTTTGTCTTTTGTTGGCTCACTTTGACTCACAATATGCTAACCGGCAACATAGGATTCCATTCATTACGCTAAGCTAACTAGCGGCGGAGCAGCCTATGTTGCACCGGACTAAAACAACGCATGCACAAAAAATGCGTTGGCCCACCTATCTACAGCTAGGGGAGAACGTGATAAGCCCTATTTCAACAAACGGTGGCGTATCACTTCAAGGTTAGGATAGCCGATTTGTTGGGGGATGATATTAGACCTAAACAAATCGGGTTTGGTTACCTCCTGTGAGAATGGACGCCTGGCCAATCGTAGCACGGAAATGCTACTGAAGAGCGGTTCCATAATAATGCGTCAATACCGTGTTATTATGGAACCCACGCAACTTATAGGCAAGACCCGCCCTTTAATAGCATTCACACACTACTATTGTCCAGGCGTCCGTACTTATGCAATGTACCGTAACCCGATTTGTTCAGGTCCTATCCCCTGACCAATCAGCTATCCTAACCTTAACCACTCAAGGTCAATGCCTAACCCCAACCAATCCATTACAACGCGTCAATACCAGCTGTAGAAGGAAGTAAAAAGTCAGCAAGCAGAACGTTTGTAGAACAACCATGTCTCCAAGACATTACAGAAAGTATTTCAGCAATCACCGTCTAAAGCTTGTCTAACAGAACAGATACGCTTCTATTTTAATCAATCCAGCGCTCTACACAGGACACGTAACGGTTTGCGGTTCACTCTACTTCACTATGCATGCAGAAACGCGACCCAAAGTGTATTTCTACACTTTAAGTCAGTTTTATTCCATTTTACACGCAGAACTACAGTAATTGTGCTTGTGTGACAAGCTCTGAGCACTGCCAAAATGTAAGTGAGGTACACTCAATACTGTGCCTGAACACACCCTGTGTAGACCGATGGCGGACTGAGGCTGCTGCTAACGTGCTGCTTATGCTACCCCTCCTGTGTAGACACAGTGTTAGGCAACAGGGTTCTGTTGTCTAAACCTAACTACAGATTGGAGTCTGGATATGAAAACTGGACTCTGGAATCACAGTCCTGTCCTTTGTATGACTGCAATCCACCCCGCCCACCTCACTGGAACTCATTGCAGTTTGTACATCGAGCACTACATTTATAAACAAAAAAAAAAAAAAAAAAAAAAAACATACAATCCCTGCTTTGCTTCTGTTATTCCATTTGTTCCATGTTTCTTTCTCTTCTTCTCTACATATTTATTCTATTTTTTTCTTTGATTCTCTCTTTATCTTTGGTTTTGTTTTATTTCCATTCTTTTGTCTAGTCTTTCACTCCAATTCCCTTCTACTTTTCTGTACTTTATTCCCTTTTACTTTCTGAATCATTCATTCATTTTAAATGCTTTATATACTTTTGGAAAGTTAAATCTATGACACAGCATCATATCTGATATACTGTTTACATGTTTTGTTTGTAAAATCTTAATCTGAGAGTAACTATAGCTGGTAAATAAATGTAGTGGAGTAGAAATATAAAGTAGCATGAGAGTATCCAAGTACAAGTAGCTCAAATGACTGTACTTGAGTAAATATATTTAGTTACATTTCACCACTGGTTGGTGGTTAAGTGCCTTGCTCCAGGGCTTCTGTGCTACCATTGGTGTTTCTATTCCACTTTTCTTCAGTCACAAGAGTTTCCAGCCGGTGTTTGGCTCGGCTGCATGGATTTATTTAGTGTCTGCAGATTGATCACACTGGTTTGTATTTAACCTACTTAGGCAGAGAGTGAGCGCGCTAAGCTGAGCCCCCTGCAGGATTTAACATTTCCAACTGTCAGGACGAATTAACCGGCACTAATACCACTTTCATCCCTCGCTGGGTTCCTTCAGTGGAGTGACTCACAGCTCTGTAACGCCGAGCAGGAGGATGTTGAAGCGTTTCTGAGAGTGATTCTTTTAAACATCCATGTTGATTAGACTCTGATCTGCTCCCAGGGGCTTCAAGAAGAAGAAAAAGCACCAGGATTTGATATATAAAACAATCTTTTAGGAGAAGATGGTAATTAACCTGAAGTGTTTTTAATTAAAGGATCCAGGGGGTAAAAGTATCTATTTTCTACGGTAGCCCTGGAAGTGCAAAACAAAACGGCAAAAGATAAAACACAACCGCATTTGGTAAAACTCAAATCAGAACAGGTAGGTATTTACGTTCTGACAGTCTGCGAGAAACCAAAGCTATAATAATAATAATAATAATAATAATAATTAATAACACACTTTACATTTAAAACAAATCTCAAAGTGCTACAGGCTAAAAGCATCAGTATAAAAGACAGATAAAAGTACTTCTTACTCTTTGGATTTCTGGAATACTGACATATTGTTGCCTATTACAGGTTGGGTTATATTGCAGTTTGGAGTGTACAACAAATTAAAGTAGTTGCCACCCAGGAGACTGGGGTTCTTGTCCTGTTTAAAAAATAACATGTATTTGATGGTCATTGTTTCTGCTCAAGTTCACTTAGGCTGTCCTTTAAGGTGGGCCAGCCATACAGACTTAACTATAATGCTGCTGCTGCTGCCATTTTGATAGTTATTTTGAATTCACGAACATAATAACTAGGATTCTTAACTTGGAAAATCCCTAAGTTTGGACAGCTCTGTAATAGCTAAATTCCTATAATAAGATAAGATTTTTTTTCGCCTAAATGCAGTTAGGAAATATGTTTCTGTTATACCAAAAATCCTGAATGTCATTGTAAACAAAGTTTTTGGAATGAGGCCACTGGAGTAAATGTCCAGCAGTTAACCAGCACAAATGAACAGTGTATGTCGGATGATCTGCAACTATATAAAAAAGTTAATCCAGGGTAAATGTCCAGCAGTCGACCAGCTCAAATGCAGTGTCTCCAGAAGCCAGACTGCCAGCAACTCCACAGAAAGTTCCTTAACATCTGCAGCAGATCACAGATCAGGAGAAATGGGCCATGCAGCAGCCAAAAAAACACGAACCTGCAGCCCTTTAGGTAGAGAGCAGCAGCTGCCAAAAACAACCAACTGCTACCACGGCCAAATACAGCATGGTCTTTAAAGTAACTATATGTAACTTTTTAATGTTTCTGAAACTGTGTAATTTTATATCTAATGATCATAAACAACCTGTAACAGGAAATGAGACTAACAGTGAAAAGAACACTATTTTTATATAGTTTTTAATAATGCCTTTGCCTGGGTCCGATTTTTCCCACAAAGTCACAAAATGATTAACTAGTAGATGGCGCTACAGAGCACACATTCTGATGGGTCACAGATTTCTTTGTAACACCGGAAAAGCCTGTGCAGCCAGGTAAAAGGAAGATATTTCTTCATATAGGCCTAATTGTATTTTAATGTTATTTTAGAAGTTATCTGCTGTAGTTATGGATGATACTGGGGCAGGGCCATCACAGAAAAGAAGGAAATTAAACAAAGCACTAAAAGTTAAAACGGAAAGTGAAAGAGGACGAGTGAAACCGAGTCACACTCGGTCGGGCTTTCAACAGATTTGGTTGTACGCCAGTAGCCTACATTAAATTACACCCCCTTTTAATTTGCACCCAGTTTTTTATTTATTTTCAGTTTGTGTTTGGCCTACTATTTTCTTTTCCCTTGTCCCCCTGTACTTGTGTAAAGCGTCCGTGGGTTTCATGAAATGCGCTATATTAATCTAAGTTATTACATTGGTTGCTACAACAATCTCTTAATGCTTTGGCTCGTGACACAGTAACAGGTTTAGCTCACGATACATTGAAAGTAGGTTAAAGGTGCAATATGTAATATTGTATGTAATACTGGCAGGTTAAAACTGGTTAAAATAGTTACTGCACTACCAAATAGTTACTGCACTACCAATTCAAAATACTGGAGAGTCGTCTCCCCCGCCCCCTCCTGCCCAGACTCGAAGTTCACGGGGGTTGCCAGGCTGAGACCGCAGCATTCACAACAATGTTGCTAGACGCTTTTCTCACATAGCCAGACGTTACTCCACAGCACAGCGGAGTAGCTAACGGTAGATGCTGGCTATATTGACAGTCATAAAAGCCCGTGCTCACGCGGAGCTCTGTAACCAACTGACAGACACACTTTTTCGGCTTAAAATTACAGTATGAACCGCTAAAAACACAACATCCTCACTGTCCTCTCCACACGTCAGTCAGGCACACTTCCTCGGCTTAGAATTACAATGCGAAACGCTAAAGATACCACTACCTTGCCGACGGAACACACTTCATTGGCTTAGAATTACGGCAACAATCGCTAAACACACTGCAAACTCACAGTCCTCTCTTTCCGATTTACAGCCCCCCTCTCGTGGCTTAAAATAACTCACCGTTGTCGGCTCCAGCCGCTAAACTACACGTTGTAAACAGCCATGGGCTGCATGCCTGGTCCTCCCGGTAACGTTAACAGTTAGCAGGGTTAGCATGGCGCCGTTAGCCAGGACCAGTCGGGATCACTTTACTGGCTGTCTCAATTGTTTTTGCGAGTAACCAACTCGGGTACTCTAGCTATATAATTTAATGTGAGTACACAAATGTTTCAAATGACAAAAAATGCCCGTCCCTAGTAGACATGATAAATAAGCCTGAAGCTAATGCTAACCTGTTCAGGACAAAATAAGCCAACTCTGCATCCTTTTGGGATCTAAGCTGTCTCCATCTTTCAAATACATCTCCAATATTTACCAGGGGGTTGTTACGTCTCTGGTCACGCAACTGTTAGAAACATGCTGTTTTCTTTTTTTATGTCATGTTGAATCTATCTCGGTTGATCCTGTTCGTTTGTTTGCTGCTTTCATGGCTGTACTACCGTTACAGCTGTAGCGTGCTGGGTTTGGGCCGTTGATAACAACACACAGATCAAAACATAAACATAAATTCCGTCACGGAATGTAAATTTCAAAAAGAAAAAATACTGACATTAGCATTGTCAGAAAAGATAGTATTTCAGTTTAACATGTTTCCTTAATATCTGATGAGGCATTTGTGTCATTTTTGGATTTATTACAGTACAAATATTACATATTGGACCTTTAATATCTGATGAGGCATTGGTGTCATTTTTTGATTTATTACAGTACAAATATTACATATTGGACCTGTAAGTTACCGTATGCTACACTATAAATGGAACAATGCATCTGTAACTTATTCTTTTAATGTAAATTAATGATTTTCTGTCCGAGCAAAACATTCATCACAACTACATGACCTCCCGGTAACACTAACTCCTAATTCTTTATGATAGCAGGTGTGGTAAAAACACTACCGCTTTAGTCCAAAGCGGCAGCTAGAATCAACACAAACTGAAAGTTACATATAGACACGTTAAGAGCCTTGTTAAAAATAAGGACTTAAAATCGACTTGAAGCAGTGAAGATTTGAATATTTAATCAACATAAACAAACACAGGACTTTCACCCAGGAAACCGGGTACACATCCCTTTCGAAATTTAAACTAATTTGTTTTTTTGGTTTTTTTAACTTTATGAGACAAACTGAGCTAAGGCAAAAACACAAGTCTGGTCCCAAAAGATGATATTTTTTAAATCTTAGATATTAGGTCAAATTATTTTGGTCAGAAATTATCTCGTGCAAATAATATATTAGATCTACAGTATTTGGGAAATACAGTATAAAGTCTACTTGTGCTACATTGGGGGGTTAATGAACACAATTGGGCCATCTCTGTGGCAAATCGTTTGAATGTGCCCTAAAAGATTGCACACTGAAAGATTGTGAACATGGTAAACATTATACCTGCTAAACATCAACATGTTGCAAAGAAAACTCCTGCACACTGTCTAAACTTGCAAAAAATATATAAAGTTCAAAAGTGGGGTAACGTTCCGGTACTAGACCATCTTCAGCAAATGGTGTTAGATCTGGAGAAGCCATCTTTTTCGTAGGAGGTGACAACTTCCACATGAAATGAGGCATAAATACATAACAATCATTCAAATATCCATTATTATAAATAGAGCTTAAAGGTCCCATGGCATGAAAATTTTCATGAGGTTTTTTAACATTAATATGAGTTCCCCCAGCCTGCCTATGGTCCCCCAGTGGCTAGAAATGGTGATAGGTGTAAACCGAGCCCTGGGTATCCTGCTCTGCCTTTGAGAAAATGAAAGCTCAGATGGGCCAATCAGGAATCTTCTCCTTATGAGGTCATAAGGGGAAAAGTTACCTCCCCTTTCTCTGCTTTGCCCGCCCAGAGAATTTTGCCCACCCATGAGAGAGAGACATCATGGCTTTCAAACGAGCAAAGTGGCAGTTGGTCAAGGCCACACCCCCACCCTCCACCTTGCCCCCCCTCTCTCCTCCTCAATAGCATTTAAAGCTACAGACACAGAAATGGCACATCCTAAGGAAAGCTCATTGTGGGACTGGCTCTAGTGGCTGTAATTCTGCACCAAGGCTGAATATCGGGAAAGAGACTTCAGATACAGTATTAGGGGACCACTAAGGTCTATATAAAAGAGACTTCAGATACAGTATTAGGGGACCACTAAGGTCTATATAAAAGAGACTTCAGATACAGTATTAGGGGACCACTAAGGTCTATATAAAAGAGACTTCAGATACAGTATTAGGGGACCACTAAGGGTTATATAAAAGAAACTTCAGATACAGTATTAGGGGACCACTAAGGTCTATATAAAAGAGACTTCAGATACAGTATTAGGGGACCACTAAGGTCTATATAAAAGAGACTTCAGATACAGTATTAGGGAACCACTAAGGTCTATATAAAAGAGACTTCAGATACAGTATTAGGGGACCACTAAGGTCTATATAAAAGAGACTTCAGATACAGTATTAGGGGACCACTAAGGTCTATATAAAAGAGACTTCAGATACAGTATTAGGGCCAATATAAAAGCATCCAAAAAGAAGCATGTCATGGGACTTTTAAACTTCAATGCAACCCCTATATAGTAACCATAATAATATATATAATAGGTGTGGCGGGGAAAAATCGATACAGCATAGTATTGCAATATTTTCCATGGCAATATCGATACACAGACATAGTATCGATGTATAATTATGTGTTGGTCAGTTTGTCTGCTTGACAATCCCATTTTGCACCAATAAAATTGAAGTGAAATGAACAAACAGAAAAAATTAGAAGTTGGAAAAAAAGGTAATAAATTACAATATATCGCAGAATATTGCAATATGTTTAAAATTGCAATAATAGCGTATCGTGACATAAGTATTGTGAGGCCTCTGTTGATTCCCACCCCTAACATATATAATACCAATCATTTCAGAGGCAACTTTTGACCAGAGATTTAAAAGGCTCCCAACAGTAGGAGGGAAAGTTAAAAAAAGCTCAACTTTATACTGTTATGAGCAGCTCACAGGCCACTACAAAGGAAGGAGATGCACGCCAAACTCTGTGGTAACCAACTAACATTCATTACACTAAAAAGCAAACATAATGACAATGGGGTGTGAAGTTTAGGATCACTGGTTTATTAAGGATGCATGAATGCAATGACCAATATGATGTGCACGTTGACAATGTTAACAAAAGGAGCAAAGCAACAAAAGAAAACTCGGGTTGGTGCAGGGTGGAGGGACTGCCACTGCCACACACAGACACACAAAGACAGACACACACACACACACACACACACACACACACACACACAGTACACATAACCAAGGCAACAAGCGACAGGCAACTGCTTTCATTTGAATGCCTGCAGAAACTGAAGCTCAGAGTTGTTCACTGCTCCGCTCCACAGATGCAGGACTGCAATATCGATCTGTAGGTATCATTGATGTATGTTTGAAACTGTCAACAACGTGTACTGCGTTAAATAAAGACAAATAAAGAAAAAAAGAAAATAACCCTATTCTGTACTTGGGGAAACAAATTGCAGAGGAAAAACAACTTCGCTGGCTAGTCAGAAAACAATTTTCAGTCAGTTCGTTGTTTAAATGTTATGTGCAGTAAATTATGTGCTCCGTGCAACACACGGACGCACACACACACACACACACACACACACACACACACACACACACACGCAGTATGTTGTTTCCACTTGTTTTAAGAAAGTGAAACTTAAGTTACCGACAAAATGACTTCATAAGGATTTTTTTTGCAATGCACAGTTTGGATTTGACATGTTTTATTCTGAAAAAAGCTGATCACACCCTATACTGGACATTAGTCCAGTATAGGGTGTGATCAGCTGTGCACAAAGACTCGAAACAGAACGGAAAACTGCCTAGCTCCACCAAAAGGTTTGCATTTATTTTTTTGCATTACATTGTATATTAAACAGATTTAGTTCTCTTAAATCCTGAAGCTTCATTTTACAGTCAAATCTCGATATCAGTCGGTCAGATTCTGTTATTTTGAGTTGGACAGATTTTTTACTGGTTTTCTGTATTCTAGAGGCAATCATTTTCCCACACAGGCCAGACACGTGCAGTGTGTGTGTGTGTGTGTGTGTGGGGGGGGGGGGGGGGGGGACATTAAGATAAAAAAAAAAAAAAATTTAACTGAAATTACAGTGACAGAGCCCCCCTCCCCCCCCACACACACACAACCACCTTATTTTCATCAAACTGTGTAACATTTAAATAAACTCCTCTCTCTCTTCCAAATCCAAGAAGAAAAAAAAACACCTCCATGAATTATAGATGAGCGTGAAGAGGATTAATTATAGCGCAGTAAAACCTGTAGCTAATGTGCTGCGTTCAGACCGACACTAATGCTAATGACAGAGTCAGAAACCTCATATCTCCACACAGGAGAATCTGTTAATATTTCGCTCTGCAGGGATTTGATCTGTTTATATCGGACTCTCAAACTGACCTTACAGCTCCATAGTACAGACATTTAATTATAAAATAAAATGTATACAGTAGACTTTATGGGAAACAGTGTCTCCACTTCCCTACCACTATACTGACATGGAGACAATCTCCCCGTAAATATAGCAAAACATTAAAGCTTTAGTGCATAACTTTTTGATATTAATGAACGTCCGTTACATTTAAGCCACTGCCAAATGAGTTGCTACAAAGCTAATTAAGACGATCAGCTCCACACAACTCTCTCTGGATTTCTCAGTATGACTATGTTCAGAAGATTGGGTCATTATTTTCCCGCGCAGAAACTCAAGCAGAGATATTCACAAGTAATTTTTTGGAAGTCCAAGTCGAGTCTCAAGTCTTTGAGGGGCAAGTTCAAGTCAGCTGTAGGCTAACTTTATGGGGTCTACTTAACACATCCCTCTAGCCCTCGGACCTGGAGAAATATTAACCTAAGAATGTCACATCATATGGAAACAACTATAAAGATACAATTTGCTTGTTCCCAGGCAATCCCAGCATTAGCACAACACTTTGCGATGGTTAGCTTGTTACCTGTGACGATATATGCTAAATGTAACGTCTCTTTCACGCAAAAAATCTAAAGTCAAAGTGGAAATCAAGAGAATAGTGGCAGCGCCACACCAGTTACAGAACAACTTGCATCTCAGTGTCAGTCCAAATTATGCACAATAAACAGTTTGAACTCACTGATGAAATTTATTTACAATTTACAATATATTTATTTTGTACGCTCAGTGAAACTGAGTCTAGCGGCAGGGAGACCCGACTCCGCTGCGCCACGCATGGATGAAATAATGAAATAGTAAATAGGACTACAGTAACAGAAATCTGTGCAGAATTAAGAACGTCAAGACGGCCCAGCGTTTGGTGGTACCTTGTACACTTAATAGCCTACAAATCATCCACGGGATCAATTACGCTTCACATGAGTTTGCCCCCGACGCAGCGTTTGTTCCTGGGGAGATGGATCCGTGCGTCTCGCCTCCTGTGCGCCATGGATGTCTTAGCCTCAGCAACTTCTAACTATAAAGATACAATCTGCCTGTTTGGGAACATTGCACAACACTTTGCGATGGTTAGCTTGTTACCTGTGACGATATATGCTAAATGTAACGTTACACATTATGGCGAAGGGCAGGGGACATGCAGCTCGTCATACGTTTCCCCAACGTATATGCGCCAATAAAAGAAAATAGAAATACTTGAATAAATTTAGATTTAAAAAGCAATAATTGCAGACTTCAGTCTCGAAGCTCGAGTCTGAAGTCTTTTGGGTCGAGTCTGAGTCAAGTCTGAAGTCAGCTGTTTGTGCGACTTAAGTGCGACTCGAGTCCGAGTCTCAGACTCGAGTCCCCATCTCTGAACTTGAGTAAAAATAATGTCCTCTTCTGAGGAGTCCATCATGTTTTTTTAATCCTCCGTGTCCTCCTTGGCTACTAGTAACTGCGTGGAGGAAGGCATAATACTTGTATCATGTGGAAACACCGACAGTGTTGTTTTATGCACTATAGCTTTATACCTCATCGTTGGTTCTCTTTTCTGCTTCAACACCACAAGCAGGCCGCTGTGCGTGCTCTGCTCTCCAATATCCCCCAGAGCTCCGTTCAGCGCGCGCACCCTGCATGGTGTGTTTGGCAATAGTTGCGCTTGTTGCAGAAAAACATTTTGACAGAGGTTTGTAAAAGAAGTAGACGACAACTGTCTGTTTAAAAAAAATAATCCAGCCAGCTGCTGACTCCGCTTGAGTGACACCTGAGCGCACGCTCCAAACCACTTTCAATTAATCTTCTACACCCCTGGACTCGTTTTATGTCTGTCTTTATCGGTTGCACGTTTTCATACAAAAGGAGCTGTGCAAACAACCTCATCAGAGCTTAATATTTGACTGTAGTATTAGGCCTATTATGTAGTCTTGATTTGGGAGGTCATTTACATTTAAAGAGTTGTAAATCTGGTTCTTCAAGTAAATTATAGCACACCAAATAAAACCTAATTTCTCACAGAATTGTGGCTAGTGAAAAGGCGTGAGTGGCTAGTATCTTTGGAAAATAACTAGCCAGGGGCGGCTGGTGAGCAAAAAAGTTAATGTCAAGCCCCGGACACCAACTAGTTCACGTTATTATCACCATCTTTGAAAATGATAAGTTATATAATTTATCTGAAGGTTACCAATGCTTATGGCAAAATGCTTTGTTAAATGTAAATAGACTGCATTTATCTAGCACCTTTCTGGTCTTAACGACTACCCAAAGTGCTTTTACAGTACAGGCAGCATTCACCATTTACACACACATTCATACACCGGCGGCCAAGGCTGACCATACAATGTGCCACCTGCTCATCAGATAAACATTCACACACCGATGGCGCAGCGTTGAGAGCAATTTGGTGTTCAGTGTGTTGCCCAAGAACACTTTGACATGGGACTGCAGGGCCAGGGATCGAACTACTGATCTTCCAATTGGTAGACAGCTGTCTGCTGTCTTATATTTTTTTGGACCATTTAGTCACCAGTGATGGGGGTACTCGAATCCTGGACTCAGGTCCGACTTGAGTTGGTGCCTCTCCTGGACTCTTCTTTGGTAAGTCAGACTTGGACTGCTGGTGACTCGACTGCAACACTGTCATCCACTCTGACTTTGTAGCTCTATAACAACATCACACTACTTCTTCCTTTGCTCCCAACAGACATGAGTCGTAATTCTTACTGCTGCTAGAGGTCGGTTATGTTTCTTGGGAGGGCAATCTCTTCTGAGATAATGATATAAGACAATATGAAACAATGTGCATTTCATTTTCTATTTCATTTAACTTAAGTAACTGACACCTCTTCATAATCCTGTTAAAGGTATAGTGCATAGTTTCTATCGCCCCCATGAGGAATTAAAAGTAATGACAACAAAACTGTCGGTGCGTCCACACGATACAAGCCTTCCATGACCGCTCAACGCCCCCCCCCTCCACGCAGTTGCTAGTAGCCAAGGAGGAGACGGAGGATTAAAAAAACATGATGGACTCTTCAGAAGAGGTCATTAGCTTCACTCGAGTTTCTGCACGGGAAAGTCACCGAACGCCACAATCTTCTGAACATAGTCATACTGAGAATACTTAATTAATTAGCTTTGTAGCAACTCATTTGGCAATGGCTTAAATGTAATGGACGTTCATTAATATCAAAAAGTTATGCACTAAATGCTTTAATCAATACCACTTTCCAGACGTAATGGTAAAGTGCTCCAGATGAGCACACAAAGACCTATTCCTCCTCTGCGTGTTAAATTTCACATGAACCACATGTTCTATGTTTTGACTTATTCTTATTATATTATATAGTAAAATATCAAATGGAGAGTCTGACTTATAATTATTAAATTCTTTTTTACATAATAATTACACTACTGCTCAAAAAGGTTAATTGCTGGCAGTAACAATCCTGTGGGTCCAAATGTTTTACATTTTTTGTTTGGTTCGACTCTCCAGCAAAAAAAAAGCTTTTTTTCCTGTCTGTAGTTGTGTCTTTCAACAGTGTGCTGCATGTCACGTTGTGTAATATCCGTTGTGTAATATCACCATTTTACTAACTTGTATCTACATCTTTAAACATTTTTATAAAGATCTCCATCATTATTGTTGTATTGTATTATATTTATTGCTGTTACGCATGTTTTTATGTGTCAAAAATGGCTATAATCAATTCTGCTTGGCTGTGTTTTGTTGCTTTATATGGCAATACTGTATCGATACACAGACGCCAAGTATCAATCTTTTATTATATATGTGTTAGTCAGTTTGTCTACTTGACAATCCCATTTTGCAGCAATAACATTGAAGTGAGATGAACAAACAGATGTTGATAAAGTTTCCTTTTGGGGACATCATTTGAAATTGGGAAAAATCTGAAGTTGGAAAAAGAGGTAATAAATTACAATACATTGTAATTTGTTTAAAATCGCAATAATATCGTATCGTGACACAAGTATCGTGATGATATCGTATCACGAGGCCTCTCATGATTCCCACCCCTACTGAATAGTGGACATTGGGGATGTATTACTGTACTGTTTTGCTGCTTCCTGTTGGTATGCATGGCTTCTGCACTGTCTTGACAATGCTTATTTGTTTGCTGTCTCAATGGTGTGTTGTTGCCATGTGTCTTTAAATTGTAACCACCAATCACCAAGTATCTCACAAAAGGACTGCAGTTGAAAATTAGCCAGCTGGCTAACACTGGCACACATACAGAAATGTCAATTAATGTGCGTTGTTCCTATAACTAAGAAAATAAATAAATGAAATGAGATGGTCAGAGTAAAACCAGCTGAGGACAGCAGGTAAGTCCACTTAATACTCACAGCTCTAAAAAAGAAGTCACTTCATGCCTCATTAATATTTTCACAGGACCCTCTAGGGCTTTGTGTTTAGCCTGAAGGTGAAGTCTGCCTCTGCTAACTGGACTCTTCCACCATTTTAAAAGCAGACTGTGTGATGTGTGCCGGAGGCCGGAGGTCAGAGCTAAAACGAGATCGGAACCCAGCACTGTTTAATCCAGACTGACGTCCTAGCAGCCAAATCTGCTCCTCAGACTGAAGAATGAGCTGCTGTTGTTATTTAGAAAAAAAAGAAAAGAAACGCCTGCAGGACGTGATGCGTGTTGATGCAGCGATGACGAGGAGAGTCATAGTGTGCTGTGGCCTCATGACCTCTCGTCCAAGCATGAGGCTGATGAGATGTTTTTCTTCAGTGGAGGAAACGCCACGCTGTAGAAAATATCTATCTTAACGTGTCTTTTAGGACTTTACCTGCTGTAGCAGCGTGAGCTTCGCCGTTTGTTTTTTCTTCATCTTGGCTGATGGGAAGACTATGTACGAGATGTTGGAACTTGGCTGATTCAAATATAATAATAAAATGAATGATCTCTCAGTAGATGCGCCAGAACTACAGTGACCACAATGTTGCCAAGTAACGTTAAATCAAAATCTGGTTTTCAAAAAAGGAAAGAGAGAAAAGAGAGAGAGGAAAGACAACGGAAAGGGTGTCAAACTGTAACCCAGTTTTTTCACCAAGAAAGGTGGGTAGCCTCAAGTCTGTGAGTGGTATTAACCTGTTGGCTTAATGTCCATAGTGAAATAAGCTAGCTAGCTTCCTTAGCTGAATTTCCAGCTTTCCACGGCACTCTTCGTAAAGATGAGGCAGTGCCGTTTTGGAAAAGTATTTTCTACCTGGGAGTTCATACCTCAAGTCCAGCACTTGAATCATTTTCCTGAATCTGTCTTTCTCCGCTTTGCTCAGGGGCATCATGTCTTTTGCAATAAAGTAAGGAACTGTGCTGGTTATATCCTTGCTCCTTTTTGATCGCTTTTCACATGGGGCAATGGTCGCAAAAGACGACACAAACTTAAAGTTAACGCTGCTAACAGCATGAGAACCACTAGAACGTTGGACAAAACTTGTGGACGGACTAACGTTAACATGGGCTCGCATTTTCAAACTCTCGGTGTGGTCGCTGGGATGGTACCTTTTCAAGTGACAGAAAAGATTTGTTGTGTTTCCCATCTTGGTCGACACGGACCAACGGCATATTTTGCATACTGTGTTAATCTGCGCTTCGTCACTTTTGAGATATCCAAAACACTTCCATATAATTGATGTCTTGTTACCTTTTTGTCAACAATTTCCTCGGCTTTGGAGGATGACGCAAGTTCACTTTCGACGTTGCTTTCTTGCCCATGCCCCTCGGTTCCACTCATTTCTTCCATTTTCTTCACCGCTGGCAGCTCATACAATGCTCTGTGTAGGCAATGGGCGTGTACTTTGACGTGCAATCCAAAAACTTCTTCTATTGACGTTTTTTTGGCGGTTGGCAAACAACTTTTGGTGCGCATTACCACCACCTTCTGAAATGGAATGCCGTTTATTTCTGCTGTGCGCTAGGCCGTTATATCTATCTATATCGAGTAAAATATGTTCAAGTTAATCATCGTTATCGACCCAAATTTTATAGCGACCCATATCGAGATCGTTTTATCGCCCAGCCCTAAGTACAACTCTTTTGATCCATGTGCCCGGCGCACGGACACTTTTTTCCGCCGTCAAACTAACAAAAGTGGATTTGGACACGCCCTAAACACACCTGCGCCATGCGCTTCACACCATGCGCTTAGATTGTTAAAATAGGACCCTCTGAGTCACTATCACTTTCACTATTTTTGCTGCAGTTAAAACAGACACAAGTAATTTCTTCCTGAACAGGTAAGCATTGAACTTCACTAATTTCTCACAGCTACTCTTCAGTAATTTCAACATCCGGGCACTCGCATTCAATTATTATAGAGTACTCAAGTTAGTTACTCACAAAACAAATTGAGACACATAGCCAGTGAAGTGATCCCGACTGGTGCTAGCTAACGCCGTCATGCTAACCCACGCTAACCGCTATCGTTTACTATCTCAGCAACAACCACATATGACACAGACATATAACAGAAACAACAAGTTTGACTTCCACATTATGGAAACATGCAATTCAACTTTGGCAAAACAACCGTGTAGCCTAATTAATATTCTCTACAGGTTGCTCTGAAATGTACGGTATGTTACGTTATGGAATATTCTTGTGGTTACCAACGCCAGCTCCACGATTATGAAATGTTGGACAGGAAATGGAAAGCTTAATGGAGGATAACTCAAACAACTCAAGCCTTAGCAGTAAGACAGGCAGTCACTATACCCAAACTGCAAAGTGTGTAATTTTGAAGCAGTGGGATTTTGTTTTAGGGATAACAAATAAGATAGGGACGTCCCTGAAAAAGACTTTGCTTGGATGGCGGCACTAACACAACCCCATACCATCACAGATGCTGGCTTTTGAACTTCGTGCTGATGACAATCTGGATGGTCCTTTTCCTCTTTGGCCCGGAGGACATGACGCCGATGATTTCCAAAAAACTATTTGAAATGTGGACTCGTGAGACCACAGCTCACTTTTCCACTTTGTGGTCCATCTCAGAAGAGCTCGGGCCCAGAGAAGCCGTTTCTGGGTGGTGTTGATATATTGCTTTCGCTTTGCATTGTAGAGTTTTAACTTGCACTTCTAGATGTAGCGACGAATTGTGTTAACTAACAATAGTTTTCCGAAGTGTTCCTGAGCCCACAAGGTAATATCCTTTACATAATGATGTCGGTTTTTTATGCAGTGCTGCCTGAGGGATCCAAGGTTATGGACATTCAATGTTGGTTTTTGGCCATGCCGCTTACGTGGAGAGATTTCTCCAGATTCTCTGAATCTTTTGATGATATTATGGACTGGAGATGTGAAATGCCTATATCCCTTTCAATAGTACATTGAGAAATGTTCTTAAACAAAGTGGTGAACCTCGCCACCTCCTTTTTTGTGAACGACTGAGGCTTTTGGGGATGATCCTTTTACACCCATTCAGTGTCATGATTGGGTATAAAAGGGGCCTGTTTCCAATTAACCTGTTCACCTGTGGAATGTTCCAAACTGGTGTTTTTGAGCATTTCTCAACTTTCCCAGTCTTTTGTTGCCCCTGTCCCAGCTTTTTTGGAATGTGTTGCAGGCATCAAATTTAAAATGAGTGAATATTTGCAAGAAAACAATAAAGTTTATACATCAAATAACTTGTCTAGTGTATGCAATTGAATATAGGTTAAAACATATTAGCAAATCATTGTATTTTTTTTTTATTTACAGTACATTTTAACAACGTCCCAACCTCATTGGAATTGGGGTTTGTATTTTAAATTTGGGCTGCAGTAACCATTTTAAATGCTAGCTATCAATATTGCATATTGCTCCTTAATTGATTGTAAAAGAATGTAATGTATGTGAATAACTTTTTTTCTACATTAAAGTATATAACTATATAATTCCTGCAGGTACATTTACAATAGCTAAAGTTTTTTTTTCCTCTAAGTTTAAAGCAGATTACTTGTGAGGACCGTCACTTTTTACAGCGTGGTAAAGGAGTCATCACATCATACTGTGGCAGCAGCTGACGAGCTGTGACAGCCGAGGAGCGTACCTGTCCGGACCCCTCTCTTAGAGCCTCACTGAGACAGAAGCTTTATGTAACCTCAGAGTCTGATTTCATTTAACACAAAGAAGAAACAAACAACAACAACATGGAGGCTGGAGAGGACCACAGAGTCACGTGGAACTGTATGGTTAACAAAATGACCTCAACTCAAAACCACAAAGCATTTTTAGAGCTGTCAACAGCATCTTCTTCATTTTAGGTGTCACCGCATTACCATAGTTCCACACTATAGTTATATGGTGATGATGATAATAGTAGTAGTAGAATTTAATAATATAGAAGACAAATAATGAATAACATATAAACAAGTTTGTATCCCTCTCTCCCAATACATGTGTTGCTTGTTGCTAGATGTGGCATGTTGATTGTTGTTGTTTAAAAAAATCTAAAAATAATCACAAAAAATAGAAGAAAAAAAGAAATGTAAGACTCTTGTATGTGGAAAGCTAATCTGAAGAGGTGCACAGCAAAAATCACAGTGTACATTGTACTCTATAGGTGGACATTAGGTCCAAGATTTCAGTGTTCACTGAACACTGTCAAAAGAGCAAAATATATACTCCAAATTAAGAGTTACATTTGAACACTTTGAAAGTGCAAATGTACTCTATTAGTGGTACTTTTGGGTACTCTTTCAGTGCTTCCAAACACCTGCAGTGTAAACCTAGAAGCTCCAGAGAGTAAAAAGATGTACTCCAAGTCAGTGCTTTGTAGCACTTTGCAGAGCTGATTATTTAATACTTCTAGAGGGAGAATGTACTCTCACTGGTGTACACCCAACACCTTTGAGGTGAATTATCATTAGATTCTTGAAAACATTATATTTTTATTGTTTCTGTTGTTGTTACAGTGCAGTTAATCTTTGATTATTCTATATCAAGAATCATATTTAGTTTTATATTTAGACGATGTAACTAACAACTTGAACGTGAAGTTTTGAGAAGGGTAAGCATTTTTCTTGAGTAAAAAAATTAAAAATAAAAATAAATTAAAGGTATCCCTGGCAACCAATCAAGCAAGTTTCTTACAGCAACACATGCACAGGCACCACATACTGGTAATCTCTGTCAAAACCATAAGTTGTCTGCAGATCAAACGGCTTAAACAAGCACAACTCATCAACTTTTAGCACTGAAACATTTTCTTCATTTCCCTGTCTCACATGAAAATAATGAAAATGTTCTGCAAAACAAAGTGTCTCAAAGTCCTCTGCTAGAAGAAAATAGTCTCCATTAAGTGAAAAAAGGTCTTTTATCAGGCTAAATACTGGCAAATCCTCTATGTTTGAGCAAACCAGAAGGCCTGGGCGATATTCTGTCCCAAAACAAGTGATCCAAGATGTCACATCAACTTCACAGTCCAAGTCAACCTGTAGTTCTTCAGCAATTATCTCACCATTTGCTAGGGCATTGAGCTTAACAGTTTTCACCGGCCCACAGTCAATACTTTTGAAAGGCGTTGATTCCCAATGAAATGCTATGGACATCTGATGTTTTTTAGCCAACGACTTTGTTAATTTTTTTGTTGTGTTCTTGAAAAACCTATGCTTGGCTTCATATCTCATTGTCCAAGCATGAATAATTGGACCTATTTTTCAAATGGACCTGGGATAATGAGTCATGAATTGATGTTTAGGAATCATTTTGCGATGTGGATAAAGTTGATGATGTTCAACAAGGAGATGCTTCAGATATACACTCATGCCATCAGTAACTGATGGAAGAAAATGGAGAAAATATGATGTTCATAATTTGCAACAGAAGCAGCAAGAGTCTCCAGTGTGCATTTCTTTCTTGTACAACATCAAATATCAAGGGCATATTCCAGATCAAGCAAAATGTCTGAATGGCATTAAGACCAATGCCGTTTCCAGTCTGCTCCAAGTTGATTCTGGTTGGTCGGTTTTTTCGCTCAACAAAGCCATAATTGTATGAATACATCCGGTTACAAACATCTGCCTTGTATATGATGTTGTTGTCTGTGAGGTAACCAAAAAGCAACTTTAGCTCAAATTGCCCCACTCCTTCCAATATGTTGTGCATAATGCCTACAGCATAGTTGTCAGAAACATGAAAGTATTGTGGATCATTGAGTAAACACGTTTGCTTCACTCTAAATGTCGATGCCAGTGTAAGATCTGCCATGAGGTCATTGCAGTGCTGAGCATGGAGTGATTTATTGCGGAACGTTATTATTGGATCATCATCACTGAAAACTGTCTGCGAGGTCTGTTTGTCTACCAGGCAAAAATGGCGAAAATAGTTTGCATTGAATGATTCAACATACCCAAGTAGTGTGTGCAATCCCAAATTGTCCCTAGTTACTTGAGCAATTGTGCCACAAACGGGTTCATCAGAGAAAAGGAACTTCCACTCCTGTGCACTCAAGGACTTTCAGATCATGTACAAGGGGCTCCAAGATGGTATTAAATCCATACTTCTTTACATCCGCAGTGTGAAAAGTGCCAGAAGATGAACATTCATAAGAGCTGAGTTTATCTTTGGAGACAGATTTTGTAAAACTTTCATAAAAAGTATAAAAGTATATACTTCCAATCTCATGGATGCCATGCTTGGATCCAAGTGGGTCTGCCATTTCAAAATCTTCTACAAGACCACATTTCTCACTGAAATATTTTTTCTATTTTGTCTCAGTGTTAAGTTTGCTAAATGGATTTTCTAGACTGTCAAAATATTCATTGAATTTTGTTCTCATTCCCTCATCATCAGGTAGTAATTTTACCATATCTTCTTTAACAGTTGAATGCTATTCCTCTACAAGCTCCTCCATATTTGCAACAATATTTATAGTTTTGCAATAAGGGATGCAATAAGGGATGCACACATTTCTTGGGTATGTTGCCTGTTCTCAGCTTTGAGAATTCACTGGTTGCTCTGAAAGTTGACACTGTTCCCTGATAATGTACAACAACTGAAGGTTCTGGTTCATTATCAACTGGATCTAGACTTTCAGCGTTATGCTTGCAGTGAAGATGTTTTCTGAAGTCTGAAAAAGTGCAGAATCTGTGACGACATCCATTCTGGTCACACACCAACTGAAACTGCTTACCAGGAAAAAGGGCATGCGGAAGTTTGAGATGGCGGACCAACTACTGAATGCTGGGAAAAGGGGATTGGCACACAAAGCATCTAAACATCACAAGTTCATTTAAGGAGATTTGCCCTGAGGTCCTTGACTCTGGGAGTTTCGTGAGATGTCAATGTTGTAGATGGTGGTCTGCACAAATGTCAACATGGTGTTTAAGGCCTGGTCATAGGAGACACCGAACACATATGCCTTGAAAAGTTCATCAAAGGCTGAGAGGGAAGACCTGGCCTTGCAGGGAAGGAGCACATTATCCATCGCAACGCAGGATGTAGGGCTGCCTCCGCTGGTCTGGACCAGAGTGTTCCTGAAGTCTGCGACATGACTGTAAGATGACAAAAAGTATTACTACACATAACATTTGTAGTGATTTTATTTTCACAAGGCCCCGACATGGAGATGACACTGAAATGAAACTGGTGCATTGCAAAAATAATTACCTCCACACCATTCATTCTGAAGAATTAAACAAGGAACTTCAACTGAACTCTATCCTATAAGAAGAACTGTTGTGTTTACATATCATCACTTGAAATTTATTCTGGTATTTGTGGGACACCACTTGTCTAAGTGCTGTAGTTTTGGAAGAGATTTAGATTCAGATATTTCCTAACTGAGGATTGTTCTATCCAGTATGCATGTTGAACAGTCATGCTACCACATTGCTACCTTCCCTTGTATCAAGTGAAAGGTACAATAATTAGGCAAATTGCTAAAAAAAAAAAAATCATTTTAAAAAGATAATTTTAATCACCCGGTGGTTCCTTCCTCACCTGGAAATGAACAATTCGGACACGATTGACACACGTAAGATTGAATTTGGTTACAATTATCTTTGTAAACATTTTTTTCTTTTAAAAAATGAACAGACACCATTACCGTGCCTAATGCATGAGTCTATGTAATCAAACGGGTGTCTAGGTTCTCGGCAAGTTTGAGTTATCAAGCGATAGCAGAAGCCTTTATGTCTCGTGCATTTTAGAATGTGTTCATTGAAATTCACAGGCTACATTACCAAGGGGAAAGTATTACTTACTAATACTCCACCATTTTTCCAGAATTTTACAATATTCCGAAGTGGATACGGGTCATGTAAACAGCATATTCTGTTTGGATATTCGGAATAAGGCCTTTTTCCAAATTTAGTAGAGATGCACCGATTACAACTTTCTAGGCCGATTCCAATTTCATTTTTTATAACCACTTTACAGCACACACATATTTAATTTTATATCTTTTCATTAATAGAACATTTTGCACAGAACATAGGACATTTTTTGAACAGATAATGGATCACTATAAAATAGAACTATATAAATTACTCCTGGTGTGGGAAATTCACACACATCTAAAGTGCAATGTTAGAACCATTTCCTTCTTTTCACATTCAATATCTAACTAAAAAAAATGTGATTTTGGTTTTTGTGTTGTCCCTGACATGTTGCAGGTTAATTCACTAGGTTCCCTACATGTTCGAGAATAGCATCAAAGCGCTTCACACCGCGAGCATTTACGCGCGACACGCACTGCTTATGTTGTCAGTTAATTGTAGCGTTGACTGACCTGCCGGTCACCAGTCATGGCCGAGCACGTGAAAACTGGCCAATTCCGGTCACCAGCCAGTCTATCGGTGCATCTCTAAAATTTAGCATTTTCCGATAAAGACGTTTGATATGCAGGTATTATTCAGGTTATAGAAGCATTCTTTGGACATGTATACAGCGCATTCAGAATCTACGTCTCAAGCATGGTTTATACTGCAGTTTGTGACAGTTTACGGCCTCCTGGCTGTTTACTGCTTCCGGTCAGCTCTGTGTGTTGTTATGGTTGTAGCCAACAGTTTGCAAGGCTGTGGTTGAGATGCATGGCCAAAAGAAACATTTCTGTTGAAGGAGAAACATACCCACCTACTTTTCAATGTTGTAAAAAAACTTCTGTATCAACAGGTTTTTGGATGGTCAAACATCGCAACTTCAACATTTTAAGAAGGTGGTTGAAGGAATGAAAGAGCGAGGCTGTATGTGTTTTAAGATTATTTTTTTGGCATTTTTAGGCCTTTATTTGTGACAGGACAGCGTAGACATGAAAGGTGAGAGAGAGGGGGAATGACATGCAGCAAAGGGCCGCAGGTTGGAATCGAACTCCCGGCCACCGCGTTGAAGACTGTACCCCTGCACATTTGCGTGCTCTCTCTGCCAGATGAGCCACCCAGGCGCCCATGAACAGGAATATTAGTGGAATATTCACTTTCATCTACCATGTAAACATCTTAGTCAGAATATGTCTATTTCGGAATAAGGGCATAAAACGGAATTGTACATGCGTGTTAACGTAGTCACTGTCATAAACAGGGTTATACATCCATTTTATTCCAAAAATCCTAAATCTTTAAGAAATGAGTAATGAGCATAAAACACCCAGCATGGTTTCTGGGAAATGGAGTCTTATGGGTCTTAAGAGAGAAAACTGAAATGCTTCTAAACATTACAAACAGCATTGAGGTAAACAAGTCTGTTCCTCGTTATGTTTCAACTCATTAAAGTGTGTGTTCCTGCTCTCAACTCTCAGTCACATCGTCCAATCAGAAGACAGACAGAGAAAAAAACTGTGAGAGAGCGTCAGATTCTCACTTTACTGACATTTAAATCAGGTACATCACACACACACACACACACACACACACACACACACACACTCACTCAGAGAGTACTTAGTGGTTGATGGTGACTCAGCGTGTCTGTGGGCGGAGCATCTGAGTCACCCTCAAACAACTACAGAGTCAGCCAATAATACATTCCTCCATCCATCCCTCCGTCCGTGCACACCTCCATCATCCCTCCCTTATCCCTCCATTGGGTTCAGTACAACATTGATTATAAAAGTGATTTTCTTAAATCTTCATTGAATGTTTTTCCTCTCAGATCTACTCAGATGTTTGGTTGGTTTTGTAACCAAAATGATTGTTTTCTTCAGTGTACAAACATATTTGGTTGCATAACACATCAGCTCTGAACTCAGATTATTTTCACACATGAGCTTCACTTCCAAAAATGATCTCCGTTCACACAAGAGCTTCAGCTTCAGTAGCGGAACTAATCTCCGTCCATATTAACACGTCTGATAACATATTCTCACTCCCATTGCGTAAAAAAAACCCGACGTTTGGTCAGGTGCCTTTGGCGTCATATTTAGACGCACTTGGTCGAGGCGCTTAGCGTCACTTTTTGACTCTCTGGGTCGGGACACTTGGGGTCACAATTTCACGCTCTCGGGACTCACGTCCAGCCCTTTGGCGTCATATTTAGATGCGCTTTATGGGGACTCCTGGTGTCACTTTTTGACGCTGTGGGTCAGGACGTACGTTTAACTGGTGTGCGGCACAAGAATGGGACAGAAGAGACGGTGGGTAAGGTTACCAAAAGTATGTTTTAGTGACACCCCCTGCCCTCCTGGGTGAAGGTCCTGTGTTGTTTGACCCATCCACCACCCCGACGTCCCTCCTTACGCGGGTTTTCGGTCTTTTATACTACGCGCTACAGTTGTCGTCATCTTACAGCGCCGCGGTCAAGCTACTGCTATGCCCCATACAGACGCTAAAGGGTGATTTTTGCGTCGGTATCTGACGCTGAGAGCCACTGACACAGCGTCAGTATTTAACGAGTTGGGAGTGAGGATGGGTTGCGTCTGACATCACATATCACATGACCACTTGCGTACAGTGGGCATGTCTGTGCCAATGCAAACAGGAAGCAGATTGTCTGATGTTACTCTGCTGCTGAAAATCATGGATGTATAAGTTGAAAATACAGAAAATACTTTGGAGAAAGAACAACAATGGGGAAAAGTGAGACCAGGGATTTATTTGCTTAAACCTACAAGGAGGTGGAACTGTTACTGAAAGGTATGTAAGCCTGACGGCATCGTCGTTTCAAAAGGTCTTTGTTTATGCCCGTCTAGACTACAACGCAACCAAAACGGAGAGTGCAGCAGTGTTTTCAAATTTCTCTGTTTTAGGGGTTTGCAAACGCCGGAGTAGAGTAAACGAGAGGTGTAAATGTAGCAAAAGATATTTGTTTTCAAACCAAAACGCAGTAGTGAAAATGTAGCCTTTGTTGCTCTTCATTCCTTAAAGGGATACGCCACCATTTGTTGAAATAGGGCTTATCACGGTCTCCCCTAGCTATAGGTGGGCCAACGCATTTTTTGTGCATGCATTGTTTTAGTCCGGTGCAACACCAGCAGCGCCACCGCTAGTTAGCTTAGCGTAGTGAATGGAATCCTATGTTGCCGGTTAGCATGTTGTGAGTAAAAGTGAGTCAACAAAAGACAAAAAAACAACCTCATTACTTGCACTGAGACAAAAAATGTGTTGGCCCACCAGCCAGGGGAGATCGTGATAAGCCCTATTTCAACAAACGGTGGCGTATTCCTTTAAAGGTCCAGTGTGTGGGAATTTCTCCCATCTAGCGTTGAGATCATATATTGCAATCAACTCTCTTCAAAGTTCAAAGTAGGTATTACAGCTACGGTAGCCGTCACGCTTCAAAAAGCCGGTCTCTTGCTCTTTTTTTCCCTTTTTCTTTTTTCTGGGCGAAGAAGAAGAAGACTCTTGTTCCTGAAATTTGGATTTTGAATATGTGTGGTCCTCCTGCTTTCCTTCTTCAAACTTGCCGGGGCCGGGAAGCTACGATACCCATTAGCAGCATTAGCAGCATTAGCAGCAGCTGTGAGTTTATCATGTGACCGCTAAAACATGAAAGGCGGAGCAGTATGTCCTGTATGTCCCTTACCGGCTAACGTATCAAGATGGTGCATGAATATGGAGCGTCTACCCCAGTTCATGCAAACGCAAATTTCAAGCCAAAAGGAATACTGGGAATTGATGGTGGTGGTAAATATTCATGAAAAAGGACAAGTTGGTGAACGGGGCAACACAGATTTTGATAATGAACAACTAAACACGTTACACACTGGACCTTTAAGTTGAATGTATGATTTGCATTAATTCACTTTTAACATTTAACATTTGTTTCACTAAGGTGAAAGGTGGTTAAAAGGAACATAAACAACCAAACCGATTCATTCTCTGATTGGTTGAATAAATAATTGGTCCAGTTTATGAGTGTTCCCAGATGTGTTTTACAGTGTTCTGTCATGCTCGTCTTTTTATTTTCTACCTCTGTTTTTGTTTCTAGTCAACGTTACCGTAGCAACATCAAACCCAAACACCAAACAAAGACACAGATGAAAACTTTCACTGCATGTGTGTGTGTGTGTGTGTGTGTGTGGGGGTTATGTAACAGGCAGTAACTCTTCGAGTCCGCCAACAACATCAACAGAGAGGGAGAGAGAAAGAGAAAGAGAAAACGTAAAGGAGAGTGGGGATAAACAGACCAATCAGAGGGCTTTGTCTCAACACCTGCTCTGATGAGGACCCTTTGAGCAAAACACAGAGACATGTCAACCACTGAGACACGTCATTTTCATGTTATATGGGATGGATGGCAGAGGCGGGAAAGATTCCCATATTCATGACTTGTGAATGTTCACTCCACCCGACTATTCCTGGCAGTTGTATGACTACAGAGTTGGTTGTGTGAGGGTTACAAATACTGTGCATTCACAGTGCTGCACTATAATGACTAACGATGGTAATTATGGTAACTGGGATAGGACTTTAATGCAGCTTGTGTGTGACAGTTCAGCCCAGTCTCACGGCAGTTCGTGAAATGGTAACGTAACTGAATCTATTGATTCACGTACACGGACACGTTTATCTCCTTTTTTATTTGTGATGGTCAGCACGTTTTTTTTAAAATAATGTATTTCAATGGGAAGCATCTTTTGTGATCACAGCACGATTCATTAAGAGTGACTACGGTAGCAAGTAGTATGAAAGCCCGCATAGGGAAGTTAGTTGGGGGGGTGGATGGGTCAAAAAACACAGGACTTTCACCCAGGAGACCGGGGATCACGTCCCACGTGTCACGTTTCCTAAACCCAACCGTCCCGTTGTTGTCTCACGTGTCACGGAAACCTAAGCGCACACACGACCTTTTCCTTAACGTGCTGACCATCATGGAAAAAAAAACGTGCTGACCATCACAAAAAAAAACAAGATAAAAGTGTCCATGTACACAAATCAATAGATTAAATTAGATTAAATTACGTGACCATTTCACGAACTGGACAGTTGGACAGTTTGTAGTCCCAAAAATAATAGGAAGTATTTTCATCACAAAAGAAGTATTTACAGTTTGTAGTCATTTTAGCACAATAAATCACAGTTCGTAGTCCTAAAAGAAGAAAGTAGCCTATTAACAGTGTATTTATAGTTTGTAGTACTAAATTGTATTCTGAAGCGATTTGTAAAGTCAGTTTCAAAATATATTTAATCACTATAAATTCACATTAATCATCCTTCTGGCATTTATGATGATTGAGATTTTACTGCGATGATGGTTTGAGTGCACCTAGCTCCACTTAAAAACCAGGCGTACATGTGACTTTATAAAACTGACAAAAAGAATGTATATTGATATTATTGTCTCAACAAAAGACCTAAACTATATTGACAGGAAAGAGACAGAGAAAACAGCAAAATCAGCTGGAGCGTGCAGGCAAGAAGATATTTACAGTTTGTAGTCCTAAAAGAACACAATATTTACAGTTTGTAGTCCTAAAAATATAAGTTATTTGTAAAAAATGTGCACACGCATCAGAACTTTTCAGATTTGGGTTCGTGCATCTAAATGGCTTAATTGAAGCCCCCTCCTTAAAATTTTATGTAGATTAATGAAAATGGGTAGGCGTAAGTAACCAGTTGAGATGTACAAAAAAGCCTATGAGTTATATTCCTATCTTTATTCAAGAGCGCATTCTTTCAATTTGAGAGCATTTCTCACTGATATTACGTTCAGATTTTGTAATCATTTCCCTCAAAACCTTGCTCTCACACTCAAATGGTCATGCTCGCGCTTGGATTTGCTCTGCTTGTGCTCAAACTTTGTGCTCGGACTCAGATACGTTGTTCTGTGGACAGATTTCCTGCTCTCAGCTTTGAACCTTCTCCTCGCACTCAGCCTAATTCTGCTGCTCTCGGATCTCTCCTGTGCGCTTGGATTTTTCTGTGTTACAACACTATCAAAATTCCACAACCAAGAGAATGCCAGGTGTAGTGTTGACCAATGAAATGATCCCTGCCCCGTTGAGGGTGCGTTCGTTTTATGTGAGAACATCCGTTGCGGCCCGGCTCCTCTGTAACCATGGGTCTGTAACCAAGTTTATTTAACCCCGCCGTCCATCGCTTTATTATTAGTATATGTCAATAATGTGCACAGAATGGTCGACGGTCTTTCACCTGCACCCATCAGGAAACGGGAGAAAGCTTTGAAGTGGGACATATCAAGTTACGGAGGTACACAACTATGAGGGTGAGTAACATAAATTAAGCACATAGCATATGGCGCTAGCCTAGCTTGATGTCTGTAAACAAATAGCTTTTCTTTAAATCAGTAGTTTAGCTAGCTAGATTGAACGACATATGACGGACAGTATGTGTGTATTTACAACTGGTATTTAATGACCCCACTTTGTACATTTTCCTCGTTTGGTTAACCATGTTCCTGGGGATTTGGCTAATTTCAGACATGTTAGAGGCAATTGTAAAACCTAAACTGTAATATAACTGAAAAACAAAAGAAACTGGATTGTTTGTATCAGTTTTTACATCACTGTTGCATGTTTTTCAGATGTTCTAAATTCTTATAACATTATTTTAACAATAACATTCATATATATATATATATAATATATATATCTGTATAGAAAGTTGTAAGTACAATTCCACTCCTATAATAAAACACTATTTAAAATAGCAGTTATTTATTTTTACCCTTATGAAATCAATACAAAGCAAATTGAACAGAAAAAAAACAAGTATTTTATTTCAGTTTCCCTTCTTCCAGGTGGGGCTGAAGTACCCCTGTTGAGCTGCACCGTGTGCATGGACCAGTGTTGTACAACCACACTACTGTGTTGTTCCAGTCAGTACATTACTCCAAACGCAAAATCCCATTGGTTCCCCCTGTACTCACCTGTGTGCAGAGAGCAGGCATTAGTGGCACAAACCAAGTACGTTGGCAAGTCTGATAATAATTTAATTGTAAAATCATGTTACATACACTTATCATTTCTTTCTTGCTTAAATTCCCAGGGTGCACAACAAGGCCCAAGAGAGACAATTACTGTGATGTCCACAAATCCAAAGCAGAGAAGAGAAGGTAAGGTAAGATAGTAATGATGTTAAAGAAAGCTATGTCCACCTAATACCTTATGTGTTGATGTCTATGAATTTGTTTTAAATAGGAGCACACTATACAAAGACAACAGTGGAGAGTTGCTGGATCGGTCTGTCCTCAAAGTGCCAGAGCTCTACAAGGACTTCACCCGTTTCTGCACCATCACCTGCATAATCCAAGTGATAAAAGAGAGAACAAACTATTTTGTTCTCTGCTTACATGAATAGGTGCCTGTAATGTCTGCACACATAAACAATCAATTAATAAATGTTAAGTATCACTGATATTTCTTAAATCATTGTGGTTTTTCAGAGCAATAAGATTATTAAAGCCATGTTCATATTTGCAACAAATTAAAACCCTTATCAAGGCAAATAGGTTTTTCATTTTCTGTAATCTAAATCTAAAAACAGTATAATTAAATTTACCAGAGTGGACACCTGCAGGTTGTTAAACAGCTTTAATTTACCTTGTCAAAACAATAAGTAATTCATAACCAACTGCACAATATTTGACACAAAACCTAAAAAGCGTTCATACTCTTGTGAAGCAGTACACTTTGCCTGTAGGATTTACTGTAGCAGGAACATTGATATTGGCAAACTGATGACCCAGGTACAGGTGAGTTTGTGAGCAGGGTTATGATATGAACTAAAATAAAGATAAGATAAGCCTAGTGTTCACAAGAGGAATAATTCAGGTATTGCAACACAAGTTATAGAATAATTGAATTAAATAGGAGGTATATATAACTAGTAGAAAATAAATTAACTAAACAAGAGCAATTAAGGCAAAGTTATGAGGTAGTAGCAAGCTAAAGTGACGTATGATCAATAGCAGTGAGTCACATCAACAGTGTACACCAGAATAATATATACTGTGATTAAGTAATGATACTTAGTGTTGTCTGTAGACTACTAATATAACAAAACAGAAAAATAATATAGTGTACGATGCAGTATGGAGAACAACCGAGTCCCATATGACCCCAAGAGACTTTAATTGCAGCTGTTGATGATGTTGCAGATGGTTGTAGTCTGTAGCCAGTCATACAGTAGGTAGATCTGGAGCAGCAGGGTGACTTCTAGCTTTCATGGGCTGGTGATAAGACTCTGCTGCTATGACGCAGCATTGGTCGAGCCCTTCATTCTCAACTGGAAGAAAAGAAAAGAAAATGCTTGTTTTTTCTGTTCAGTTTGCTTTGTATTCATTAAAAAAAACTGCTATTTAAGGAGCAAATTATTCTAGATCTGTTTTTATTATAGTGATAACATTGTACTTAACATTACAACATTTTTCAAACTAATGTTATATGAAGAAATGAAGACTAAATTCTGATGAACAACCCTAACAACACACAATGATGCAAAAACGAACACAAACAATCCAGTTTCTGGTGTTCTTTCAGTTATATTACAGTTTAGGTTTTACTATTGGCTCTAACATTAAATTAGCAAAATCTCCAGTTGTAAATACACACATACTGTCCGTCATATGTCGTTCAATCTAGCTAGCTAAACTACTGATTTAAAGAAAAGCTATTTGTTTACAGACATCAAGCTAGGCTAGCGCCATATGCTATGTGCTTAATTTATGTTACTCACCCTCATAGTTGTGTACCTCCGTAACTTGATATGTCCCACTTCAAAGCTTTCTCCCGTTTCCTGATGGGTGCAGGTGAAAGACCGTCGACCATTCTGTGCACATTATTGACATATACTAATAATAAAGCGATGGACGGCGGGGTTAAATAAACTTGGTTACAGACCCATGGTTACAGAGGAGCCGGGCATAACGGATGTTCTCACATAAAACGAACGCACCCTCAACGGGGCAGGGATCATTTCATTGGTCAACACTACACCTGGCATTCTCTTGGTTGTGGAATTTTGATAGTGTTGTAACACAGAAAAATCCAAGCGCACAGGAGAGATCCGAGAGCAGCAGAATTAGGCTGAGTGCGAGGAGAAGGTTCAAAGCTGAGAGCAGGAAATCTGTCCACAGAACAACGTATCTGAGTCCGAGCACAAAGTTTGAGCACAAGCAGAGCAAATCCAAGCGCGAGCATGACCATTTGAGTGTGAGAGCAAGGTTTTGAGGGAAATGATTACAAAATCTGAACGTAATATCAGTGAGAAATGCTCTCAAATTGAAAGAATGTGCTCTTGAATAAAGATAGGAATATAACTCCATACTATTGGGGTTGTACCTTTAACTCAAAGGGAAGGCAGCCATTTTGAATTTACTGTGGAACTTTACTGCATTTTGAAATGATCATGTTTGGAGGATGCCAGTGTCGCTATGGTTTCAATGGTGCTGCGCTAAGCCAAATGCTAAGTCATGCAGCAGAGTTTTGCCTGGGGGGTGATGGTGGGTAAACATGGACCTCCAAATACTTGCGCCATTCAGCTGCATGTATGGAAGTACAAATAATCGTCAGACTTTCTCTGAAGTAACCAGCTAGCGCTAGGGCTAGCAATAGCTAGCTTTGGTTGACAAGGTGCTACCGAACACTGAAAAAGACATTTTAAGGCGACCAAAACGTTTCAATTAACTTTGATAAAGTGAAAACACACAGTGAGAGAGATACAAAACACGGACAACACCCAAAAACAAGTTCACACCTATTTTAATGTATACAGGGCCATGGTTAGCATTGCTAAGCCTCTGTCCTGATTGACAGGTCGGTGTGTAGCCACGCACTAAAGCGTCACCTGCTTTATCGTCTATTTTAAAATAAATGGGATCATAATTTATAAAATAAGCATCATGCTGTATTGAAGAAGACTTTAAAGTAGCGATTAGGCTATAAAGTCATCATCAAAAAATGTTTACTGAGTTAACAAATCAATTGAGAAGTAGGGTAACTTCCCCATAGAAATGGATTTACTTTTGGAACCAGTGGAGTCACTCCCTGCTGGAAAAGAGATAGAATGCAAGTGTAAGGCACTTCTGCAATAGGTTTAATTTTTGATACCCAGAAGTTGCCGCAAGAACAAGACAACTGCAGTTAGTCTGATAGCTCAGGTAATGACACTAATATTTGTGACAGAGGAGGAGCAGACTCTGCTGCCAGTCAGATGTCAGACAGTCAGATCTCCTTTCATCAGATTCCTACTGGCGTCCACCATGTTTTATCATTTCTCTCTCAGAGACCCGCTCACATCAAGAAATCCCCCATCACCTCAGTATGACATCACGGCTCAGGGCAACGCCCCAGGTGAGTCTCATGAATATTTAACAAGGTGGAAAGAAGGAACGAAGGAAGACGCCTGACTGGACCCGATTATGGACGACTATTTCCCTCCAGGTGGGAGACGGGACTGGTGTGTTCCAGCAGTCTAAACCTAGGTCAGCTTTAGTGCAGTAAGCTGAAATTAATCTGATTTACATATGCATTCTCAAGCTATTCTTCTTCTTCTTCTTCTCCTCCACAAAACAAAGTGTTATTTATAACACAATCCTGATTTTCAACTCTAACAGATGATCTCTTTTTTTGACAGATCATACAGTTTCAAATCAGACAGCCAGGAAAACAGTGTCAGTTTTAGAGAATTTTCTTCTTAAAAACTATGTTTATAGCATGATGATGTTCATGTTACCTGCTGATATTGTCAGCTCCTCACAGCTACAAGATAGCACAAATTTATGTCGCCGCCAAATGCATATTTACGAGCTGTTCACAGAGTTTGGGTTCTGAATAGGTCAGAGGTCTGATCGATTCCATGCAGCCTTGCTTATCTTTGGTATCCCTGATGTTCAGATCTGAATCTTATATCTTGAATTTTAATGCCTGAATTTGTCCAAGATAATTGGAGCAACCACATTTTAGACCAAACTTGAATTCTGAATAGTTTGTTATATGTATTTGTGATATAACATAGGCTTATATATGCAGTTATGTTTTTAAATTGACTCCTGAAAATTCCAAATGAGGAATTCAGACCACTTCCATTCAGATGGATTTCAAAATAACACTGCAGAGTTGCCCTTGAGCAAGGCACAGAACCCCCAACTGCTCAGGGCACCCATTTCTCCAATAATGCATGTGCATAGGTCCTGTTTGTGTATGTGTGTATTTGGGTCTGTGTGTGTGAATATATAAAACAACAGAGTGAAAAAATGGAATTCCCCCCCCCCCAACTGCGAGAATACTAAGGTATACGTTCCTACTTCTAAATCCAGTGGTATGGTATTTAAATGTATTCATTTGTTAATATTCAGTAGTGATGAAATGTCCTAATAAGGTAGTCAGTTGCCCTATGGCCAACATTTGCTTCCATAAACAGTAGCAAGTCAAACAGAATAACATTGTCAGAATTAAAATCCAAAATCATATGAGGCTGATAATCTTATCAGCCTCATTTATGTTAACGTATACGTATTATAATAGAAGAAATTCTCTTTATTTGATTTGAAAAAGTAATATTGATTTGATTTAAAAAAAGTCCCTTCATTTGAAAGTGGCATGAAGCAGAAGTGAGTGCTGAAGGTTTGTGAGCTAAAACATGTAAAACTACAACAACAGGCGCTGACGTTCACTGTCAACCCTCATTTATTCACAAACGTCTTTATTTTTAACAAACAGAATCATCAGAGAGCAGAAACAGAGAAACAACAAGACGGCGGTGTGTGTGTGTGTGTGTGTGTGTGTGTGTGTGTGTGTGTGTGTGTGTGTGTGTATGTGTTGAGGTGTGGGTGGAGGGGGTATTAGTCACCAGAAATGGCACAGCGCCTCTCTCTCTCTTTCAGTAAGTGGGTCACTCCATCTGGAGCAGAATATGGAAAAACAGCAACACAATGTTTTCTAACAAACTGTTTAACACACACACACACACACAAAAAAAACTTGATTCTGCCAGTCTGAAGTCAGTACCAAACGAAGAGAGTAAAATGTGAGCTGACCAGCTGGTTGGATCATGTGTTACTCCTTTAGATTTGCCACTGTAAATTGGCTTCACAATCAACCAAAACACATGATTTTATCCTTGTAAAGTTCCTTAATGTTCCCTTAAATCAGATCAATTGTTCATGAGAAGTCACAGAGCTTCAAATGCTAAAAGTTAGTCTAAGTGAAGTTTTTGAAGGGTATATTCATGGAGAGACTATTGTTGATTAAGAGATTTTTAATGAATCTAGAGTCTATTAAAGCTGGGCTGTATTATTAAAGTGCCCATATTATGAAGAAATCACTTTTGGGGGGATTATATTATATATATATATATATATATTATTTAGGGTGTTATTTTGTGTCTTTGGTGCTTCCACACGCATACAAACTTGAAAAAAAATCCATCCATGGTGTTCTGAGTGAGATACGGTTTCTGAATGTGTCCTGCCTTCAGTCTCCTGGTGAGCTGGTCAAAATCTGCACGGCTTTCTACGTCACTAGCCGAAACGAGGGGGCTAAACCATGCTAGCGCTAGCATGCTAGCAGTTACTCTCAAAGGCTAGCGGTTATTCTCAATGGCAAAACACTGCTACAACACACTTGGGTTCACCATAATCTACAAAAGAACTACTTGCATGTCCCTGTTCTGCAGGTATTCCACACAAAGTTGGAAGTGCGTCCTCGTTTAGAAGAAGTCTCCCGGCTAATCCTGCCTTGTAACTGACCAAAGTTGTTTAAACAGCTAGCTGATGTGATCCTTACCTAGCTACTGAGCATGTGCGACTCCCATCAAAGATGGAACAGAAGTGAGATGTCTCACTCTGTAGCTAAAACAGAGAGCTGAACACACAGAGTGAAAAGAGGAGCTGCAGCAATGTGCAGTACAACAAAAATATGGTGTTTTTTGACAATTAAACCATGTAAACCTATTCTGGTGCAACCTCAAAATACAATTATGAACCTGAAATGAGCATAATATAGGAGATTTAAAGTAATTTTTCTATGTGTTTTCTAACACTTATACACTGAGAAGTAATGTGTTTTGAGATAAACATAGTTTTAATAGTGAGCTTTGTCCTCCTGATGCTTGTTTGTCTTCTTCTGAAACATTTGTCGTTAGTTTCTTCTTCTAGGTAGATGGAGTTTGATCAACCTGATCAATGAATTTGTTTCTGAGGTCAAGAATGAACCGTATACGCAGTTTGTCAGTAGCTTTAGATGACATTTGGCGGAAGGTTTGGCTACTGGCCAAGAAAGCGCCAATATGTTAACATTTCCATTGTGTCTTGTAACTCCTGATCTGTGAGAGGTAGAAGCAACATGTCTATCTGTCTGGATTACTTGGAGAGAGGATCATGGTGACTCTTCCAGGACAGGCTACACCGGTGTGTGAAATACCATGTAGCTTTTTAAGCCCTAACTTAATCCCCTAAATGGGATAGAATTTTATATATAGTGATGCCGGGGCATTTATTTTCAAAAAGTTTATATATTTTTTTATTTATTTTAATTATTTATTTTGTTATCTCTCCAGGAGAGAGGCCTGGGCAGGTGTGAGGAGACCTTTTATTTAAAGTTGTATTCTCCCGCTGTCCGTCCTGTCCAGTGGTTCTTTTAACCTGCTTTTAATATCTGGCTTTCTTTTAAACAGCTTTTATATAACCAAACTTGGTTTTTTAAGGAGGTTTTTAAGTGTTTCATTCACACCAGTGGTCCCCTTGTGCCCATGCCCATTGCAGCGGCCATCCCGTGCGTTGCGTTTTAAACCAAAACTAACCCTAAAAACCTGTTAAAAGAAGCTTCACATTTGAACAAAATAAAAAAATAAATCTCTTTGGCTTCAGCTTTTCAACAGCATTCATTGGCATGAATATTTACTTTTGAGAGATTTACTAATGATTTTTAGTGACTGACTAGCTTTAGAAACATATCTATTGTATATTGCAGTTTGTACAAATTGTTCTGAGAAATGTACTTATTATTTTGCACATGTTAGGGATGATGTGAAAAACGTACCAAAGCGACTGAGAAAAACTGTAATCCAATACACTTTTTGTGAAATTCAGCAAATATGTCCTTATGGGCAGCTAGCTCTCTATGCGCTGATAAAACAATATGGTTTTCATACAGAGCCCTGGCTGTGTAAATGAAAAACAAACAGAAAAGAGTGCACAAGCCACAGGGTACAGTTATCACAGCTGCGACACATATATGATAGACGGGTCAGGGGTAAGGCTAAACACATTTTAAAATGCCCTGATCACCCACTCTTTGGGGAGTTTAATTTGCTCCCCTCGGGTCGCCGTTTTAGGCTACCTATGTTAAGAACTAGACGTGCCAGGGATTCTTTTATTCCTGTGGCTATTAGGCACCTGAATTCATTTGAGGGACATCATTGAATTTTTTATATAGAAATGTTCTTATTTATTATCTTATTTTCATTACTGTTCATTATGACATATTGACCTGTGTACTGTCCAATTGGATCTTGTCACTGGTTTTGGGGAAGGTGTCTCTATTGAAGGTGTTGATGTGTGTCTTGTGCTGTGTTTATAATGTTGCTTACACATGTACAGTATGTGTATGCGTGTGTTTTTGAATATCCTGGTGCAAATCAAATTTCCTTTTCTAAGGATTTAATAAAGTGGAACTTGAACTTGAAAATACCATTCCAGCCAATCAGCAACAGGTGGTGATAGTTGATGGTGGGAGAGGGCCGGGGGGAGACTGCATGTGAATGTGCCAGCCGGCCAGTTATAGTGCCTTCCATTTACCTCGGAACTCAGAAGCCGGAACTGGGTTTCTGTTTACAATTAGATTTTTCATTGTAGGGTTAGCTCTAGCCGGTTTGCCATTGTTAGCAATACCAGTTGATAACAACAGATTACGAAATTTTTGTGCATAGAAACTGTGTACAGGCGTAGTCGGGGTGGGGAGGGGTTGCAGTTCGGTGGGCTGGGGAGCTCATCGCTGCTCGTTGCAGATGATGTGGTCCTGATGGCATCATCGGCCTGTGACCTTCAGCACTCACTGGATTGGTTCGCAGCCGAGTGTGAAGCGGCTGGGATGAGGATCAGCACCTCTAAATCTGAGGCCATTGTTCTCAGCAGGAAACCGATGGAATGCCTTCTCCGGGTAGGGAATGAGTCCTTACCCCAAGTGAAGGAGTTCAAGTACCTTGGGGTTTTGTTCGCGAGTGAGGGGACAATGGAGCGGGAGATTGGTCGGAGAATCGGCGCAGCGGGTGCGGTATTACATTCAATCTATCGCACCGTTGTGACGAAAAGAGAGCTGAGCCAGAAGGCAAAGCTCTGGATCTACCGGTCAGTCTTCATTCCTACCCTCACCTATGGTCATGAAGGCTGGGTCATGACCGAAAGAACGAGATCCAGGGTACAAGGGGCCGAAATGGGTTTCCTCAGAAGGGTGGCTGGCGTCTCCCTTAGAGATAGGGTGAGAAGCTCAGTCATCCGTGAGGAGCTCGGAGTAGAGCCGCTGCTCCTTTGCGTCGAAAGGAGCCAGTTGAGGTGGTTCGGGCATCTGGTAAGGATGTCCCCTGGGCGCCTCCCTAGGGAGGTGTTCCAGGCACGTCCAGCTGGGAGGAGGCCTCCGGGAAGACCCAGGACTAGGTGGAGGGATTATATCTCCAACTTGGCCTGGGAACGCCTCGGGATCCCCCGGTCGGAGCTGGTTAATGTTGCTCGGGAAAGAGAAGTTTGGGGTCCCCTGCTGGAGCTGCTCCCCCCGCGAAGAAGATGGATGGATGGATGGATGGATGGACAAACTGTGTAGCAACATGTCCACAGATAGAGGTTGGCCAGGACTGTGTGTACGGCTGATTTAGTGAGACACAAATAAGACAGAAGTGCTTATAACTGTATGTTAGTACAGCTTTCACCACTGTTGATGCACAGGGCAGCCATGTTGGATTTTGAACTCGGGGTACGGCGAGGTTGTCCGAGTACTGAGCTTGGAAATTCGAGGTCAAACATAATACGGGAGAAAATACGTTTCCCCTCAAAATGTAATTGAGAATGCAGTTCCGTTGTATGGTAGTCTATAGCCATGACGTTCCACTTCCGGGATTGCTCTATTGTTGCTGGAAATTCCACCATATGTCCTTCTTTTTGGCCGGATGTCAGTCACCTTCCTCGGTCTTTGAGTTGGCGTTCTAACCTCCGGTGGATTTGTGAGGACTATGGTTAATTGCTCCTCAGATCTCTGCAGGGTAAATCCAGACATCTAGCTAGACTATCTGTCCCATCTGAGTTTTCTGTTGCACGACTAAAACAACTTTTGAACATACACGTTCCACCAAAACAAGTTCCTTCCCTGAGGATATTTTGCAGCTTAGCTGCCCAAGACGATTGTGATTGTTTTAAAGAAAAGCCAACAAACCAGAGCATGTTTTTCTCCCATCCCAGAATGTTGTGTGGATTAGCCAGACCCTCCTCCGCAGCGCTGTGGAGGAAGGTCTGAAGAGTGTTAAGGCTACTGTTTTCCTCTGAGAGCAGCTAAGGTTGTTCTGGACTGACCTGGACTGTGTTTGACTGATGACAGTCTGACTCATCTACCATTAAAGGATTGACATAAATACTGTCATTACTGGAACATAGGTGACTCAGTTTGGCTCCATCCTCAACAACAAATCAGAGGTGAGTCCAAACTTTAACCTGTTAGGTCTCTACTGTATTATCTCTATTTCTATTTCCTTGGATTAGGGTGGCACCTTAATCATGATTGCAGCTGCTGCCGTGATCCAGCTCGGCTCCCTGCTATGCCCTGATTATTTCTAGTCACAGTTCCATTATCTTTATTGTTACTATAATTGCCACTGTTCATCATTCCCCCCAACTGCAGATGCCTGCCCACCAAGAGCCTGGCTCTGTCTGAGGTTTCTGCCTAAAACGTAAACTAAATGCTTGCTCTTGGGGGTATTGTTGGAATTGTTGGGTAAATTAAAGTATGGTCTAGACTTACTCTATCTGTAAAGTGTCTTTTCATAACTCTTGTTATGATTTGATTTTATAAATAAAATTGAATTGAATTGAAATTATTGTCAATTATTTTAGCTTGTGTTCACAGCAGTGTTTATGTCTTGAATCTTCATTAAAAGGTTGTATGTCAGTAATCTTAATGATGTATTATAAAACTCTGATTACATTGATGGACATACTCAAAATGTCAAAAGGAACATAAACTGAAGTTTGTGTGTTTGAATCAACATTTCAGTTATTACTAATGTGAGTTCCCTCTTGACTGAAACTGACAAGCAAGAACATCATCAGACGGTGACACACACTGTTTCACTTCAGTATTTCATAACTGGTTCGTTTAAAAGACTGGAGTGGAGAGGAAAATAAAAGTGAATTGGTCTGAAACAACAAATATGCAAGATACTAATTGTTGCGGTTGGGCAAAAACCTTGTTCGACCAAAACTGTTTAAATATTTCTAAAACCCAAAGACAGGCAGGTAATGGGTGACCAATAGCATTGATTTATAAAAAAAAATTGAAATGCTGAAATATGGAGATACCAAGTTTCTGCCTGACAGTGACAAAAGTAAGTCATCACAATTTATGTGCTGTTATGATTAATAGATAGTGTGACGTATAAAAGAGCTGCTTCACTGCTGCTGCTCTGATTCACTGAGAG
Organism: Perca flavescens; assembly: GCF_004354835.1. NCBI lineage: Eukaryota > Metazoa > Chordata > Actinopteri > Perciformes > Percidae > Perca > Perca flavescens. Next base: position 3,344,762 of record NC_041346.1, read on the forward strand.
AGAAATCACTTCATCCTAATGACTCATCCATGAGTGGAACAAGTAAAAGCTTTAGAGGATAGATAGATGGATGGATAGATGGATGGATAGATAGATAGATAGATAGATAGATAGATAGACGGACGGTATAGATGGGTGGATAGATAGATAGATAGATAGATAGATAGATAGATAGATAGATAGATAGATAGATAGATAGATAGACGGACGGTATAGATGGGTGGATAGATAGATAGACTGATGGACGGATGGTCGGGATAGATAAATGGATAGACACAGACAGACCAAAACGTCAGGCTGTTCTCACGAAGCTTTCGTACATACTGTTTAGCTACAAAAAGTAATGCACTGTAATTGGTATGTATGCCACCTATTTATTACTGGATGCACCACATTGACTGCTGATGTCTTAGAGCACGAAGATCCGCACTGGGAGGTAGTTGGGGCGTACGTGTGGGTCAGAAAACACGAGAAATTTAACTTTAAGTGATTTGGTGTGGGCCCGTACAGAACCCTGACCTCATTTGCCAAATGCATCCAACATAATGTTTACATATGACCCAACATTGGTTCTTTCATACTCAGATTTTCACTCATTGATCAAAGAAGCTAACTCTGGGTTATCTGCTTATGCAGCATGGTTCAAATCAAACAAATTGTAACTAAATAATAATTCAAAAAACTAACTCCATTATCACAGATCTTGCTTGAGAATGACATAATGCCTTAATTCACAAAGTTAGTCTATTACCATATTTGCAGTGAGTTGGTGGGTGAAATCTTGGTTCCATTTGACTTGTTAGTAACTTTTTAGTTAAATGTTTTTTTTCCCATTACTGTTAATGCCAATGAAATAGCCTGTGTTAAATCAAACTGAGGCATAGGGTGGTTAACTAATAAATGGTAGCAAAAGTTGTTTTTAGAAGAGGGTTTGGTTATAGTATATTTGTTTTAGTGAAAGCATGTTTGGAGAGATGCACATTTTAAATTAAACAGAATTTTAATTCAGCAAAATCCATAAAAAGACACATTTTGTTAAATTGTATGGTAAGTACAAATATGTGTGTACGTTAGTTAAGTTATGCATGTTGTTATAACTGTTGTGTTTATGGAAATGCATTGTTGTTTGATTGATTGAAATTTTTATGCCCGGAATTACATGACACCAATACAACAGTAATTAATTCCATTGCATTGTTGTAGTCTATGCTTTGTTTACTGACATATGCATATTAATTATGTCATATTTGAGGTTAACAATACGAGGGTAAATGGTTACAGATCATTTCTGTTGTATTAAGGGGCAGTTTGGCAGAATCACTTACCTGCTAGCACTCATGGGAAATATGTACATCCATTTTGTTTAGCTATTGTAATTAATGTGATAGTGTGTAAAAGGACATTTAAAGGACCTGTATTGAAGATAATTCATTCTGAACTGCAACAGAAACTGAATGGAATGACAACAGATAGCAACAGTAAAGATATATTATTATTATAAACTAACTAACCTAAAACAAAAATTAAACTAAAACTGAAAAGGCTAAAGGTACAAGACTGTGTATAGAAACTATCATAGACTTCAATAGCAGTTGCTATGGTAACATCGAGTTGGACCAATCAGAGACGTAGCTGTTAAGCTTAGGATTGTGGGTAGTGTAGTATTTCTCCATAAGCTCGTGCATAAAACATGTTTTCTTAAAACAAGGTTGATTTCATACAGACTTCTAGCTTCTACAAGAGCAGAAACTTCCGTTTCACAACCACGTAGCTCGTGGTCAGTCTACCTCAGATGGTTTAGACATTATGGCTGATAATTTAAATCCTTATGGTGAAAATCAATGGGATTTTTACTTCCGGAACCTATGCTGAGGTCTATTAAAGAAGTGTTTAACGTAGGTACGTTTTGATAGTTTGTTTTTTCGTTTGAACCACAAAACAAAATAACGAGAAACCAGCTGTTTTTCGTTTGTCGTTTCAAACCAAAAACAAAGAAACGGTAAAAAAAGTGCCGTTCTCCGTTTTTGGTTTCTGAATCCAAAAACGAAAAACAACTAAACCAAATTCAAATAACGGTCCAATTTTGGTTTTTTGAAATTACTTTTTTTTATTTCTCCGTTTGAATATCTACATTAAAAGAAAGACAGGCTGACCACGTGACCCGGAAGTAATAGTAAATAAAGCCTATAAAAATAAAATCCAAGCTTTTAGAAAGGTCATAATATGCAGCACTAATGTTATACCAGAGTAACGTTAGAAGAAAAAAAATCAATCAATAAATAGGCTTATATAAACCTGGAACGAAAGAAATATGTTAGCAACAGTAGTTTATTACAGTGATTTAATATCGTGCCTATCCACGCATCACCAGTCATGTTTAATGAGCGCATTGTTTGGTTCAATACAGTTGGTAATAGTTAACCTAGAACTTATTGTGTGTGCAGAGTTGTTATTAGCACTAGCTATATTATATAGGGGAGAGCCGGGACAGTTTAAATACTTTTTAATTAAACGTAATTTATGATTTATAATTTATGAAACATACAATTTAAACCATATAAACTTCCCACAACTTCATTATTTTACTACATATCATGAATGGTCCTCCCAAAAGGTGTTATTTTAGATAGATTGTTGCTGGGCTATACGTCGGTGAGTTTTCCCGTTATCCTAGTACCGTTATCCTAGACTGATGGGCTGTCAAGGGCACTTATTTGGATGTGCAGTGACCTAACCCACGTAAAAACCTAGTGAAACGACATTTTCCACAATAGAAACATGACATAAATGGGAAAGCGTAGGCTACTGTTCTAGCTATAAAAATGGCAGAATCATCATGATATTTCAAAAAACGCGCGTCATACAAGGTGAGGGCAATGAGTTGTTAAGAGATATTCACGAAGACATTGTTTCTATTGTGGAAAATGTCGTTTCACTAGGTTTTTACGTGGGTTAGGTCACTGCACATCCAAATGTGCCCTTGACAGCCCATCAGTCTATGATAACGGTACTAGGATAACGGGAAAACTCACCGACGTATAGCCCAGCAACATCCATCCATCCATCCATCCATCTTCGTCCGCTTATCCGGTGTCGGGTCGCGGGGGGAGCAGCTCCAGCAAGGGACCCCAAACTTCCCTTTCCCGAGCAACATTAACCAGCTCCGACTGGGGGATCCCGAGGCGTTCCCAGGCCAGGTTGGAGATATAATCCCTCCACCTAGTCCTGGGTCTTCTCCGAGGCCTCCTCCCAGTTGGACATGCCTGGAACACCTCCCTAGGGAGGCGCCCAGGGGGCATCCTTACCAGATGCCCGAACCACCTCAACTGGCTCCTTTCGACGCAAAGGAGCAGCGGCTCTACTCCGAGCTCCTCACGGATGACTGAGCTTCTCACCCTATCTCTAAGGGAGACGCCAGCCACCCTCCTGAGGAAACCCATTTCGGCCGCTTGTACCCTGGATCTCGTTCTTTCGGTCATGACCCAGCCTTCATGACCATAGGTGAGGGTAGGAACGAAAACTGACCGGTAGATCGAGAGCTTTGCCTTCTGGCTCAGCTCTCTTTTCGTCACAACGGTGCGATAGATTGAATGTAATACCGCACCCGCTGCGCCGATTCTCCGACCAATCTCCCGCTCCATTGTCCCCTCACTCGCGAACAAAACCCCAAGGTACTTGAACTCCTTCACTTGGGGTAAGGACTCATTCCCTACCTGGAGAAGGCATTCCATGCTGAGAACCATGGCCTCCAATTTAGAGGTGCTGATCCTCATCCCAACCGCTTCACACTCGGTTGCGAACCGATCCAGTGAGTGCTGAAGGTCACAGGCCGATGATGCCATCAGGACCACATCACCTGCAAAGAGCAGCGATGAGATCCCCAGCCCACCAAACTGCAACCCCTCCCCACCCCGACTACGCCTCGATATCCTGTCCATAAATATTACAAACAGGATTGGTGACAAAGCGCAGCCCTGGCGGATGCCAACCCTCACCTGAAACGAGTCCGACTTACTGCCGAGAACCCGGACACAGCTCTGACTTTGGTCGTACAGAGATTGGATGGCCCTGAGTAGAGACCCCCTCACCCCATACTCCCGCAGCACCTCCCACAGAATCTCCCGGGGGACCCGGTCATACGCCTTCTCCAAATCCACAAAACACATGTAGACCGGTTGGGCATACTCCCAGGCTCCCTCCAGGATCCTTGCGAGAGTGAAGAGCTGGTCCGTTGTTCCACGACCAGGACGGAATCCGCATTGTTCCTCCTCAACCCGAGGTTCGACTATCGGCCGAACCCTCCTTTCCAGCACCTTGGAGTAGACTTTACCAGGGAGGCTGAGAAGTGTGATACCCCTGTAATTGGCACACACCCTCTGGTCCCCCTTTTTAAAAAGGGGAACCACCACCCCAGTCTGCCACTCCTTTGGCACCTTCCCAGACTTCCATGCAATGTTGAAGAGGCGTGTCAACCAGGACAGCCCCTCCACACCCAGAGCCTTGAGCATTTCTGGACGGATCTCATCAATCCCCGGGGCTTTGCCACTGTGGAGTTGTTTGACTACATCAGTGACTTCTGCCTGGGAAATCGACGACAATCCCCCGTTATCCTCCAGCTCTACCTCTAACATAGAGGGCGTATTAGTCGGATTCAGGAGTTCCTCAACGTGCTCCTTCCACCGCCCTATTACCTCCTCAGTTGAGGTCAACAGTGTCCCATCCTTACTGTACACAGCTTGGATGGTTCCCCGCTTCCCCCTCCTGAGGTGGCGAACCGTTTTCCAGAAGCACTTTGGTGCCGACCGAAAGTCCTTCTCCATGTCTTCTCCAAACTTCTCCCACACCCGCTGCTTTGCCTCTTTCACGGCAGAGGCTGCAGCCCTTCGGGCCCTTCGGTACCCTGCAACTGCCTCCGGAGTCCTCCGAGATAACATATCCCAGAAAGACTCCTTCTTCAGTCGGACGGCTTCCCTGACCACCGGTGTCCACCACGGTGTTCGTGGGTTACTGCCCCTTGAGGCACCTAAGACCCTAAGACCACAGCTCCTCGCCGCAGCTTCAGCAATGGAAACTTTGAACATTGTCCACTCGGGTTCAATGCCCCCAGCCTCCACAGGGATGCACGAAAAGCTCCGCCGGAGGTGTGAGTTGAAAGTGTGTCGGACAGGGGCCTCCTCCAGACGTTCCCAATTTACCCGCACTACACGTTTGGGCTTACTACGTCTGTCCAGATTCTTCCCCCACCCCCTGACCCAACTCCCCACCAGATGGTGATCGGTTGACAGCTCTGCCCCTCTCTTCACCCGAGTGTCCAAAACATACGGCCTCAGATCAGATGAAACGATTATGAAATCGATCATTGACCTTCGGCCTAGGGTGCTCTGGTACCAGGTACACTTATGAGCATCCCTATGTTCAAACATGGTGTTCGTTATAGACAATCCATGACTAGCACAGAAGTCCAACAACAAACAACCACTCTGGTTTAGATCAGGGAGGCCGTTCCTCCCATTCACGCCTCTCCAGGTGTCTCCATCATTGCCCACGTGTGCGTTGAAGTCCCCCAGCAGAACAATGGAGTCCCCCACTGGCGCCCCATGCAGGACTCCACTCAAGGTCTCCAAGAAGGCCGAATACTCCGAACTCCTGTTTGGTGCATATGCACAAACAACAGCCAACCCGCTGGCGTAGGGAGGCGACCCTCTCGTCCACCGGGGTAAACTCCAATGTAGCGGCGCTCAGCCGGGGGCTTGTGAGTATCCCCACACCCGCCCGGCGCCTCACACCCTGGGCAACTCCGGAGAAGAAAAGAGTCCAACTCCTATCCAGGAGTATGGTTCCAGAACCGAGACTGTGCGTAGAGGTAAGCCCCACCAGATCTAACCGGTAGCGCTCCACCTCCCGCACCAGTTCCGGCTCCTTCCCCCACAGAGAGGTGACGTTCCACGTCCCCAGAGCCAGCGTCTGCTGCCCGGGTCTGGTCCGTCGAGGCCCCTGACCTTCACTGCCACCCATTTGGCAGCGCACCCGACCCCAGCGGTTCCTCCCACAGGTGGTGGGCCCATGGGCTGGAGAGATGGGAGCCAAGTAGCTTTTTCGGGCTGTGCCCGGCCGGGCTCCTTGGCAAACCCGGCAACCAGGCGCTCGCCGACAAGCCCGCCGTCTGGGCCTGGCTCCAGACGGGGGCCCCGGGCTTCCTCCGGGTAGGGTCACTCCATCTCTACCTTGTTTTTCCATAGGGTTTTTTAACCATTCTTTGTCTGGCCCCTCACCTGAGACCACATTGCCTTGGGAGACCCTACCAGGAGCACAAAGCTCCAGACAACACAGCCCTCAGGTTCACAGAGACACACAAACCTCTCCACCACGATAAGGTGATGGTTCACGGAGAAGAGCCCAGCAACAATCTATCTAAAATAACACCTTTTGGATGTGGCTACCATTCATGATATGTAGTAAAATATTGAAGTTGTGGGAAGTTTATATGGCTTAAATTGTATGTTTCAATGAAACATTACGCACGCCCCACTTCTGCTGTAATAATTCCTGAACAGCTTTGTTCAAAGCTGAAAATGCAACTGTATTTGACAGAGGACAGGTGTAGGTTGCTAGTGACAAAATATTTAGCTTTCAGTGCGATATGATCGCTTTGTAAATTACGTTTAATTAAAAAGCTACTGGGTGCGGGGCTCTCCGTGTCCCGCTGGAGCTCCGACTGCAGGTCGAGGTCGGCAGCGAAGCTTTCTGGCGATAATAGTAACGTTGCTCCGCTGGCCGATCCCCACTGGTGTCGGTCCGTCTGCGGCTGCAGGACCTGGAGCTCACCGCCAGAGTTTCAGTTTGACTGTTAAAAAGTGTTCAGATAATAAAAAGGTATTTATTTAGAAGTAGGCTGGTTGGTTAGTTGGCTAACACTAGCTTGCTATTCCACTAAGCTTCCAAAGCCGGACAGAGTTGTCCCTCATCTGGCGATAGAAACCCTGCTTTCCCCGTTCCGTTGGCTCAGAGCTCCACAGCCACAGTCCAGTTACAAATTAGTTTTTCACCAAATGTATCGCAAGAAGTGTTGCAAAAGTCGAGGCGCAGATGAGCACATATGTGAAGTTGCAGTGACAGATTTGAGAGGTTGTAATCACTGAGTTGTGGTTGTGATGGAAAATGAACCTGAGTAAAAAGAAATAAAGTACACAAGTAAATGTTGCATTACAAGTTTGCAGCTGTCATTGTGTTCATGCAAATATCTACACATTTGTGAATATTTTTTCTGCGACTTCAAATTCAGATCACGTGTGTGAATATTTTTTTACAAGTGCAAATTTTAACTTAGTTCAGATTTTTTGTTCTGCAAGTTCTCACATTGTATTCTTCTACAAGCTCTCACCTTTTGCACCATATTTACTTTCATACACTGCTGGTAGAAAGGGGGAACAGTTTGGTACAGTGGAAACCACATTAAATATTAATTTAATTATATAATATAGTGCTAACAGTAACAACTCTGCACACACAATAAGTTCTAGGTTAACTATTACCAACTGTATTGAACCAATGCATGCGCTCATTAAACGTGACTGGTGATGTGTACGTGGATAGGCACGATATTAAATCACTGTAATAAACTACTGTTGCTAACATATTTCTTTCGGTCCAGGTTTATATAAGCCTATTTATTGATTGATTTTTTTTCTTCTAACGTTACTCTGGTATAACATTAGTGCTGCATATTATGACCGTTCTAAAAGCTTGGATTTTATTTTTATAGGCTTTAGCCAACCTGTCTTTCTTTTAATGTAGATATTCAAACAGAGAAATAAAAAAAAGGAATTTCAAAAAACCAAAATCGGACCGTTATTTGAATTTGGTTTAGTCGTTTTTCGTTTTTGGATTCAGAAACCAAAAACGGAGAACGGCTCTTTTTTTACCGTTTCTTTGTTTTTGGTTTGAAACGACAAACGAAAAACAGCTGGTTTCTCGTTATTTTGTTTTGTGGTTCAAACGAAAAAACAAACTATCAAAACGTACACGGACCAACATAAGTTACTTTGTAATGACAATAAACCCCAAATTTCTCAACATGAAACTGACATTTCTTTTACCTGAAATCATGGCAGTTTCAACACTGAATTTACATTTCAATTGTTGATTTTTTTAATCCTTCATGTGAAATTTTGAACACTCAGCTAAAATAAGTAAAGAGTAACTATCATTTTTTTTCAACCCTATTTTCCTATGTTTTTGTGTCTAAGTGACTGATGGGAACAACAATCTTTGACATTGGTCCAGTATTAAGCAAGATCTCTGCAGTTGGCAGCGGTGAAACAAGCTACAATGTAAGTTGGGCAATTGTCCAGCTTGTATTTAACTTCACAAAACTGCTTGTTTTGCCGCTGACAGGCTCAGATTAATATTGTCTGACAAGTGTCTGAAAACATTATGGAAAGGATTTCTAAGGAGGTCAACCTTTCTGTTAAAGAGTAAGATCCTTTTTTAAAACATAAAAACATCTGCGAAATTGCGTTTACTAAACCCACCAGACTCCATGTAAATAAACAGTAATTTTCGCATCGTAAAATACACTTCATTCAAAGTCGCCAGAAACAAAATAGAATGAGGAAATGCCATTTTGGGTCTTTCCACTTTTGCAACCATCAAAACCTTGGTTGAAATAAACACAGACTATTGATTTACATGTGAAAATATGTTGGCTCTATACACGCTAAAACTATTGCTTTTTTAAATGGAGTCTGGTGGGTTTAGCGCTAGCGACTTCAGAGCTGTTTCTGGTTAAACAGAAAGGTCTCAAAGAGGTTTTAAAGGTCTATCTCTGAAGGGATCCTTTCATAATGTTGTTAGACACTTAGAATAATAATCTCAGCCTGTCAGTGGCAAAAATAAAAATACAAGCTGGACAGCAGTGCCCTATTAACTTACATTGTAGCTTGTTTTGCTGCTGCCGACTGCAGCAATCTCGCTTAATACTGGACTAATGTCAAAGATTGGTGTTCCCATCAGTCACTTAGACACAAAAACATAGGAACATAGGGTGCATGTAAAAAAAACATGGTAGTTACCCTTTAAAGAAAGCGCACTTATTACATGTGGCCATTTTCTCGTGGAAAACTCCTCACTCCAACTCTGAATTTACAAACAGCAAACCAGCAGCAGGTGAATATTTCTTATTAAGATATATTGACACAAACACCTCAAAGCAGCAGAACAGTGTGAAGGAAATAAACACATGTCTGTATAACAAAAGATATTCATAATAAATAGAAACAAAATGTTTGATCAAATCAAACAGCTTGTACACACACATAATTTCAGAATATTCATAACAACAAGTTTTATACATTTGTACAAAAATAGAATCATTAGAGGCGTCAAAAGCCTCTTTCAAGTTAAAAATAAATAAATATTTAACGCCCGCCAACAGTATTTTTGAAAGTCTCTCATTTGTCAAACAGAAAACATGTAACTGCAACTGAAAGAGGTTTTTTTTTCATAATTGAGTGTTAATGTTGAGTTAAAGCTCTGATGTAATGTTTTTGAAGTAGAGCTTTGTATTATTTGTCACTTTATTTGCAGTTATGTGTTTTTCTATCTGACAGCTGCAATTTACAAACATGATACAGACCTGCTGACTGGACAGGAAAGTCAGGACAAAACAGAATCCAAAAAAAGAGACGTGTCACTAGCTTCGTGGTTGAAAATGTGTGAAAATATCTATTGTACTAAGATATTCCAGTCTGTAATTGTTTCACCATATAAAATATAAGGTGTGTTCACACACATAACTTGAGATTAGTAAGAAAATCCCAAACAAAATGTGCAGTTATCAAACAATAAGGCATTGTCAAAAGTACCACACTGTCGAGTGTTTTCATTATAACATGGCAATTGAACATACTGCTCTCTGATTGGCTGGAAGGTGTCTGTTAACATCTTATATGGACATTTCAAACATAGCTCATGTCAACAGTTTAACAACTGTTTTAAATCAGAGCTTAAGGTAGGGCTGCACAATTACACAATTACGCCAAAATGAAAATCACGATTATTTTGATCAATATTGACATTACGATTAATTAACACGATTATTCATTGATTTCTGCGGCAAAATATTTTATTTTATATATTGCACTTTAATGTTTTAATAAACATTGCACATCTTTCACTTCCATGTTGTGCTATATTTGCCTCAACACTTGATAAGTGGGGTCATCCCCACTTTGGCCACTCACACACTTCTTTACACATTACAAGCTTATCATTCCAATATGCATCTTGCTTGCACACTACTTTTCACTATTACTTTTTGCACTTTACATCCCACTCAATGTGTACTTGTCTTGATATTATGTCTTATTTGTATATTTGCATTTTTGTATATTATGTTGATATGTGCCTATATGTATATTGTTGTCTCTATTGTACAGTATGTTACTTCTTCATGTCTATTTGTGGAATGTATAGAGAGTTAACACCTACCAAAGTCAAATTCCTTGTGTATGTTAGTATACATATATATATATATATATATATATATATATATATATATATATATATATATATATATATATATATATATACACATTTTGCAGTGCATCTCAGGTTAGTATGAAAGTATTTACTGTCATCTACTGTCACGTTTCTCTCCACCCACACACACACACACACACACACACACACACACACGGCCGGTGCGCCACTAACTTGTTGCTCTCATACCTGCCCAGGGACTATGGAAAATAGCAATTGTGCTAAAATCTGGTACAATGTATCTCTCCTTGTTTGTATACAAGGTTAATGTTTAATTGTACACTGTCTCAATTACATTACATTACTACCAACATTAGCTGCTTTGTTTCAACTATTTTAAACTGAGAATAATGTACATGCAGGGTGTCATACACCGTGGTGTTATGTCTTGATTAAGCCACTAGCTAAACGTCTGCTAGCCGCTAGGCTAACTATAGTGTAACACAGTTCTATGCCGTCATTTCAGACGATAACGGATAAATGTCTGGCTGAGGTGAGTTATAACCGATCAGTCTGATGTGTGCAAAAGAACAGCCGTGCGTAATTAGCCTGGTCCTACCAGACTCTGGTCCATTTCATTTTTCCAGAGAGTCTGGCCACTCTCCATTGACAAGCGTTAACTTCCTTGAAGTTTAAAACTATTGGATCTGCCCAGAGCCACTCTGGATCTGCCATAACCAATCGCTAACGTTTGGTCGTGATGTCAGCTTAGCATCGCTAGCGTTCGCCTTAACCAACTCCTTCAACACTAACGGAGCGAGCTGGAAAATCAAACTGTTCTTGAACCCCGTGGGGAGGAGGACCACAACATCATGGCCACCAACACAACTCAGCAAAGATTGTTCTTGCTCGGGCTTTAACTTCTAGATATTCGGCAGCATTGCCACAACGGACCGAATGGCTTTGTTTGCATCTTTCTCCGCCGCCATTATGGAACTACAACTCAAACTAGCGCACAACCTCAACGTCATCGTTCTCAGCCACTCCCTCTGTTCGCTGATTGGACCGGTAAAGATTTAGCCGGAGAAAACCCAAGAATATACCGCAAACCCAGACGGAGTACTGAAGGAAAATGAAAATTGAGCGGAAGTACGTAGGAGGGCGGAGCCAGGCTAGTGCATAATACCGCTGCTAGCACGCCGCTGGCTGAGTCCTTCCAGAGTCATGCTGTTTAGGAAGTGCTTGATTTGCTATAGGCAGCAATGCATTTTAAACGTCAATCATGTTCATTTAATTGTGAGAAGTCAAAATCGGGATCTCTATTAATATTCAATTAATTGGGCAGCCCTAGCTTAATGTACACTAAACTGCAAGTACCATGGCAACAGTAGACCTCATTTCCACAGTGAGCACTATTTTAATATACTGTAAGTACGCAAGCGTGAGTGCATTAAGCTTCATAACAGCACAGCTAGGAGTGGATTATACCTCATATACATTTTGTTTAGGATTTCCAGGTTGGCTGTTTTATTTGTTTGTTTTTACTTTACACTGTAAAAAAAAAAAAGTAGCCTTAATTACCCTGACATTGAGTATTAAGGGTCTTTTTTTTACCAGACCAAGTGGAACCCATTTTATGTTCCAGTGAGACGATTTTATCTTAAACAAAATCAACCATCAATCTGGTTCTGTACCCCAGAACCAGCAGAAAGATTTCATTTATTGTAACCTGTGGAAGCCCATTACTACCAGGGGGTTAAATTATGATACAAAGTCAAAATCAGCTGTTTGAGAGGTCAAATACTTATTTAAGAGCATCGTAACATTTTTTCTCTATCCCTGGCAGAAACGGGCTTCAATAAAAAAAGCTGCAAATTATCAAAATGATAAATATGATTCAATAATCATATCCTATAATATAAACAATATTGTTATTAAATGAGAATAAAGGAGATGTGTAATTGTTCATCTGGCATTTTTCATCTTATTTTATGTTCAGTAATATTTGTTGCTGTAGAAAATAATTGTCAACAATCAGTCAAATAAAGTTTTTTTGTTAAACCTTCTATTGAGTTGAAAGTGAAATTGTCTCCCCACATCAGGATTTAGTTCCATTAGTTGAAAAGTAAAACAAAAAAATCTGATTTTAAATTGAGATTCAAACCATGAGACGTCTTCACTGGCAGATCTTGAATTGAACATTTCCTTCAGCCTTGATTTCTAAAAGATCCAAAGAAAGCGAGAAAAGTTTCAACCAGCCAACAACCAAGAAAACAAGCAGCTGGAAAAACAGCGAAGACACTTGAAACTATTTCCTCATGAAGACATAAATGTAAAGGTTTTTAACATCCAGCAACAACAGACGAAGAAAACACAGAAACACAGTTCAACATTTTAAACAGTCACTGGATTATTACCAACCACAGCTGAGCTTTAGTTACAGACAAGTAAAGAGAGTGCAGTACTCAGATTGCATAATATCTATCACAACCATAACAAATTACTGTAAAAACAGGGTTGTCCAAGTCTTTTTTGTAAAGTGATGGTTCTTCAGCTGCGTGAACACACAGTGGGATTGTATTAAAAAAAAAGCAAAAAAGCAAAGAGATTACAGTAATCGGATTACAAAACAAAACTGTAGTATCGGCCATTTTGAGCAAAGTTTTCAGAGATTTGGAAAAGTTGTGTTGAAATTGTCTCTTTGACACTCTCCTAACTCCGATTATTGTAAATTATGACAAGAAAATTACAGTTCTCACTGTAACTAAAAGTAATCTGATTATTTCCACAATAATTTAGATTTGAGTATTTTGATCTCCTCAACTCTGTATTAAATAATAAAAGATCAACATCACACTGTAAAAAATTATTTTAACATGTTAGTTATTCAAACAATATTTTTACTGTAACTTAGAATAAAATCAGTGGTGGAACATTGTTTCCATTCTTTCCAGTCCAGTTTATTTACTGAGATGACATCTGAAAATAAAAATTGGAAATTTGTCAGTAAATGTAGTTCACCTGTCAAATTCAACGTCACAACTTAGCTCATGTGCTTCTGTCTCCTCTCTCTCCTCTAAGCCCCGCCCCCCTCTGGCTGGGTGATTGACAGCGGTTTACAGGGCTACATAAATCCCGTTAAACGTCCATCTGTCCTGTTGAGGCGTCACTGACGTCTCGCTCTCTGCCTCGCTCCGACCGAGAGTTCGAGCAAAACGACAAAATGGTCAAAGTAAACCCTCGGCCTCTCGACCTATCGGCTTATTTTCCCACGCACATTCTCCTGGTGTCCCGCCTCCTCAGCAGCTGGAGTCCTCGCTGCCGGTGCCTCCCCCTCCTCCTCCAGACTTTGCAGTGGCCGAGCCAACAGCGATTTGGCAGCCGTTGGTGACGTGACTCATGACCTTCTGTTTTAGCTGTGCAACCTGCTCCCGCAGCATGGCGGCGGTGGAGGCCAGGTCCGAGTTCTGGTTCTTAAGAACCTTCACCTTCTCCTCAAGCCGCGAGATCCGCTCCAGCTTCCGCTTGCGGCACTTGGACGCGGCGATACGGTTGCGGAGCTTCTTGCGTTCTGCTTTGATCCGTTCCTGTGTCTCCAGGTCTATCGGGGAGAGGGAGGGCGGGGATGTGGGGTCGCCCGGCGGTTGAGGCACCTCAGGGACAGTCTGAGGGGCGTCCATGCCTCGGGTGTGGTGTTGAGGGGCTCCACCACCACCATGGCCTGAGGCGCTACCGTACGCCATCTGCCCCACAGGGTACGTCACCTGGCCTGGGTTGTAGCTGCTGAGATTGGTGTAGACGGGCATGTCTCCGCTGGACATCAGGTTCCTCTGGTAGGATGTCTGCAGGGAGACGGTGGAGGACGAGGACGGGGACATGGAGCCACCTCCCACCAGCTGGTTCTGCTTGTGAAGGTCTGCGAGCGCTTTGACAAAGCCATCAGCAAATCCTTCTTGCTCGTTGGTGGCCTGGTTGCGGTACATGAAGGGATTGTTGGAGTTCGACACGGGACAGGTGGTGACCAGTCCTTGGTTGGACTGGATGATCAGGTGCTCCAGGTCAGGGGACGCCAGCTTCAGCAGATTCATGTCCGTCGATGGCGCCGCTGATGTCATCAAGGAGCTGTTGCCGGCGAGCCCAAGGTTGTGGTGGTTCCCGCCCCTTCCTCCTGCTGCACCACCGCCTGGGAAGTGATGACTGCCCACCATTGACATGACCTTCTTATTCATCAGCATCTTGCTTCCCGGGTAACGCTCGTATTCTGCGATCTGGCTGAAGCCGGGGACGACTTCAGCCAAGCGGGAGTCATCGTGGTAGAAAGGTGTCTCCATCTTAGCTGTCATTGACAAAAAGGCGTCTCAGAGGAAATCTTCATAATCAGATTACCCTGAATATCAGAGGGGATTGAAACGTTCCCCTGACGTCGGCGGCTGGAGGATGAAGGCAGGACGTAGAGAAGTAGAGACGAAGAGAAGAAGAGAAGGCGAGTGCCTGCAGGAACAGAAACAGACACTTCTGTAAGAAGAAGAGGAGAACGAAGATAGAAGATAAACTGGGAGGTGGTGCTGACTATTGATGCTACTGATGTGTGTGTGTGTGTGTGTGTGTGTGTGTGTGTGTGTGTGTGTGTGTGTGTGTGTGTGTGTGTGTGTGTGTTTGTGTGTGTGTGTGTGTGTGTGTGGGTGGGTGTGTTATTTACAGAGATGAGATTGAAGACATATATCCAGCTCTGATTGGACAAAAAAAGCCCAACTGTATAATACTGTTGGTTCCACTGTTCAATCAGCTGAAGATGAGATGGGAGAATTACGTTGCACCTTGAATACTACTATTCACAAGGTCAGGAATGAACTTTCACGCTCAAGGATCTTTGTGCGTTAACCCTACAGGGATGACAATGTTGACAAGACATCAAATTATACTTTTTATGTCATATTCAATATCTCCAGATTGATGCAATGTAGAGACTTATATTTTTTGCATCCGGGAACTAAGATCTGCGGCATTTCAACAAGATTGCTCTTGTAATTGAAGGTCTTCCAGAAGATATGTAATCCAAATTGAACTGCAGTGTCTTTTTGGAGCATTTGTACAATAAATCCACAATGATGAAATCATTCATTATATTACCCGAAATGAGATATTTACATCGCTTCATGGTAGAGTCATACTCTCTTTTTTTGCCTTAAAACTGACAGCTTCTCCATTCCAAAGAGTTTTCAAAACTTTGTACAATTAATTCAAAAATGATAAATAAAAAACTATGGTTAATGATAAATAAAAAACTATGGTTATCTTTTCAGCATGAAAACAAATCAATATGTTTTGCTTCACCATTTTGACTCCCAGAATGCATTGGAGGGAGTTTGTCGACAAATCAGAGGCTGTCTTTCTGACTATAGTCTGGATCGACAACAGTTCATTTACTGGATAATCTCCGGATGATCTGGCCGGATGTCACTTGCCTTGCAAAACTCTGTTCGTTTTGGGGAAACAAAAATGGCAAGTTTTGAAGAAAATTTGGATCTTGCAACAAGGCAGGCCTGCTTGGTTCTTTTGGGGAATAATTGCAAAGATTTACAACGTTATGGTATTTACTATCCAACTCGGACGTTTTGGGACCGATTGTGGCAAGATTTCTGTGGACAAAGTAATGTTACACAGTGCGATACCCTGGAATGAGCAAATTACGTTAAACCCTGTATCCAGCTATTTAAATAGCTCACGTTACTGTATTGTGTGAACAGTTAATTTAATATTGTATATGACGTTTTTTTTTATTGGGGTGCAAATATTCCACCAAAAAAAGTTCCTTCCCGAGACCATTTTACAAAACCACAGTCTGGAGCTTATTGCCGCCCAAGATGATTGTGATTGGTTTGAAAAAATGCAAACAACCCAGAGCTTTTTTTTTTTCTCCTATCCTGTGTGGAGAAGTCAGAACTTACTATAGACTGCCAGACTATCCTGACTGTAGATCTCCAAATGCACTAGTAGTGATATACTGTATGTGGATGTAACCCAGTGCCATATCTGATGTACATCCTCATTTCTTGTCAGATCTATGCCTACTATTATATCTGGTAGCACCCGGTCAATAAATAGTGTAGCTTCTGCTAGTGGTCCCCCAGCACCTTCTTAGCAGCCGGGAGAGTGGGTGTCCTAAGGAAGCAAAGCTCTAGGCCGAAGCCTAGTATTTCGGAAAAAAATACAAACGGTGGGGAACGGAGACAAATTATTTTTTGACCCCGTTTGAATTGAGCCATGGATTACACATATGATGTTCGTCAATTTTAAAAGATAATTTCAGTCAGTCAGAAAAGTTTGTTTGTATAACTATAAGATCATCATCTACCCCCATGTCGAACTCCACCAATATAAATATGTAATTAGAAAGACTACACACTTCAAAGTCGTATGGGTGACGTCTCACTGAAGCTACGCTGTTTCTGTGTTTCATATCAGGATGTAAAGTTACTCACATGAGTAACAGGTCTTGCTCATTCTTTCGCTTCTCGGCTGAAACAAACTTTACACATCAGGTAAGATAATGTGACATGTGTTGTGTAAGCCGACCATCAAGCAAGGTGCTGTAAATTGTGGGAGATGAGAGATGTAGTTCACTAAGTGGTTTCACACAAAACTGTTACTTTCTTAACTTGCAAAATATCTTTTAAATTGACGAACATCATATGTGTAATTCATGGCTCAATTCAAACGGAATCAAAAAAATACTAAGTCTCTCCCGATTCACTTCCATACATATTTTTTTCAAAATTAGGTCCCATGAGGTCCACCAGAAGGGGAAGCACTTTGCCTCTCTATTTGCCTATGGTTTAATTGTTATTTGCACAGCTCTTCATTTTGTTGAGCATGAGAGGAAAACCTGTATTTGTACCAGTGTTTTCCGCTGCGGCCGCAATGGCGGAAAACACCAAAGAACAGTAGTTACTGGATGTAACTTTACTGGATGACTGTGCCTAGACGCGGGCGAGAGATGTGACCCATGACCAGATTATCGTAGTTCCATTTTTAACCCGCGCTGGACACGTTTATAATGAATCAGCCGTCTCTCTGTGAATAGAGAATTCACTCCGCAGTGTAGTTCAGACATTTCACTGATAAACCAGAGAACTGTACAGTAACATTCAGCTTTATGGTCAAGGAAAGTTTTTGTATTAGTAACTTCAGTCCATCGCATGCTACCCCCCTCACGTCTATGAGCTGTGTCTCTTTTAATCAGTCTGTTATTGTTGTTGATAGCAACTGAAGGAGCATTCTCAGAGATAGGTCTTTTTTGTTTAATATAGCTATTTTAGATAATTTTTCATTTACGTGTGTTGCGGCTGAAAATTTCCAGCATGGAAGGCAACCTTATCATAGCATTTTATTTTAATCACAGTCTGTTTTAAAGTGCTTGCAACACCTCACATGTGGCTTTGACTTACAACTGCACATTTAGCCCACGTTATAGAATATACCGAGATATATATTGTGTATCGGCATTGAGCCAAAAAATACCAAGATATGAATATTGGTCCATATCACCCAGCCACACGTGGTTCTACTCACCGCCCACTGTGTATTGTAACTGTTAGGTATTGTAGTTGCTGTGCATCTCTCCCCCCAATATTCAGTTGATATCTGATTTGTGAACTGATTCATTTTCACAAAGAACAAGGACTGTGGACTGCGGACTTCCACTGAAATTTCTTTAAGAAGGAATCTCTTCGTGGACAGTATGAACAGGAGAAACAAATACTATGAATCGGCCGATACTGGTTTTTCAAGGCCAATACCGATACTGATTATTAGTAAATATTAGTGCTGTCAAACGATTCAAATATTTAATCGCGATTAATCGCATTAATCACATTTTTATCTATTCTAAATGTCCCTTGATTTCTTTTTGTCCCATTATATTTTCATTTTAATGCTCTTATCAACATGGAAAAGTGGATCGGCTTGCTTTGTGCAAATGTTTTATTTAAATTTTTTTATTGAAAACAACATTGGCATATACGTAGTGTTCAATTTCACACTAACATTCTCACTTGGAACTAATAATCTGTCACATAATGTAACACTGTTTTCCACTGCAGATAGTACTGCCTTACGCCTGAGGCGAGCGTGGCTGGTCGTCATAGTGACTATGGTTTCCCCCGACTCATTTCCTGGTTCTCCTTCTCCATAACCAACGTAAAATCAAGGAGAGGGTTAACTTTTCCTGCTACAGGTTTCCCACTGTGGTCAGAAAGAACAGAGGAGACACTTTTTTTCTCTCCCTGACTGTAGAGTCACTACTCGCTCAGAAGCTAATCGGCGTGACGAGCCTACTAGCTACACGGCTCGCAAGCCCAAACAAGTGTGTGCGGCCGCAGCGTGTGTCTGTTTCCGGTCTGTTAAATTACGAATCCCACTATGGCCTCGCCAAGACCCGCCCTTCAATCACTACTATTGGCCAGGCGTCCAAGGTAACGTAACCCCATTTGTTCAGGTTCTATCCCCTGACAAATCCGCTATCCTAACCACTCGAGGTGAAATGCCTAACTCCAACCAATCGAGCTGCTTCGTAGGGCGGGTCTTGGTGTGGCCATAGTGGGATTCGTAATTTTGCTTCCGGTCTAGCTAGATCCAAAAGAACGTTAATCCTTCTTTAACTGTCTATGCGTTAATCGCGTGATAAAAAAATTGTCGCTAAAATGGGTTTGCGTTAACACCGTTAATAACGCATTAAACTGACAGCCCTAGTAAATATGCATTTACAGTGAATATTAAAATCTTGGAACGTTACAAACTCCAACACAAGACTTTGTTAAAATGCTTTAAGCAATTATTAAAAAATGTTTAAACTTTCAACATAATACCCAGTAAAAGAGAGTCAGATAGTGTTGTGGGTGAGACATTTAGTCAGACTCAATGGTGAGTGAAACTGAAGCAGAGGGACAGACAGAGCTGTAGCCGAGCCAAAGTAGCGCACTTTTTAACACTAGAATAACACCAAAATGTAAATTTTAACGAGTTTAATTATTATTATTAGAGTAGTAGGCCTAATAGGCTACGTGTTTCAATAATTCATATCATGGCATAGTAAACCGTAATTATTTCATAGGCTACATTCATATCCGAAAAATATGGTATTGAAATTCATTCAACATAACTCATAACAGGCAAATAACACCTAAAGTATCTTATTAGAACATTTATAACCTAACCTAACCTGGCACTGCCTCCATGTTGGCGTCTGCTGTGGTACGCTCTCAGCTCCTCAGCCAGTTGCTGCATGAACTTCCTCCATGCAATTTTACTACTGGCGCACTCCTTGGAGAGGATGTGTGCAATGTTTCCAGCCAGTTCGAGGATGTATAAAGTTATATGAACATGTAGACAGCCACCGGCCATCTACGTGTACGGTGCCATTCACAGAGCGAGCGCCCGCCGCTTGCATTCTGATTCAGAACAGAGTCCATCCACGCCGTATTTATTGTAGTAGCCTACATTACCGAGTCTGGCTTTGCCTTCGGCCCATCGGTGATGCCCACACTTGTTACTCGAGACCGCTAGTTACATTTCTCTGACAGAGACGATGATAGTTACTAAGCAACCAATATGCATCTTCAACCGAGATTAAAAACAATACCGCAAAAATCAGAGCGGTCAACATGACCGTGTATGGCCAAAATAGGTAAAAGTGATTGTATTTTCTTTGCCTTTTGTGTAATGTGTATAAAAACAATTTTTAATGAAAATATAGACTATTTTAGGAAAAGTCAGGTACCAGCAGAATTGTATTTTCTTATTCAGCAAAGTTATTACACATATAAATTTGAAATCGGTCAAAATGACCATCATGGCTGTTCTAGTGTTAATTCATTAACTTTATCGGTTATCAGTCAAATAAAGCGCCGATACAGATAATTCGCAAACTGCCAAAATACGGCCCGACAATCGGCCAGGGCAGATTACCGATTAGTGACCGAAATCGGTTTCATTACATGTGGGCATGTCAGTATTGTTTTAAAACAAACTTGATCAGACCAGATTACACAACCAGCCTGTTCTCGTGAATGATTCGTTCAAAAAGCTACGGATAGTTAAGCACTGTAATTCGTAAGCATTCAGGACTTTCAACCCAGAGAGCGGAGTTTGCTTCCTGGGGAAAACTAAAGACTTTCACCCAGGAAAAGTGTGTCCCTTAGGAGTGTTTTAATCCAAACCACAATCTTTTTCCTAATCTTAACTAGTCGTTTTGGTGCCTAATCTTAACTTTCTTCGAGGCAAAACGCCGAAACGCCGGGCAGCTCGCGGTGCTTTGTACCAGGCTCAAGGTCACCTATTTTCGGGTTACTGAACCACCAACCATAGCTGATACAATGGAGGTCTGTAGCCGACGTCACAAAGCCCTTTAGTGGCTTAAACATCTAGCAACTGCCGCTCTGTGTCATGGAGCTCTTAGCCAGCCGGCGTCAAAGTGACCACCTGGCGTCACGTGACCAGTCGGCGGACTCCTAATTTCGTAGGATATCATACGTTTTGGTGTACATACATTTTTGTACAAAATCATACGGACCCATTCATGGGAATGTGTTGCACACAACATAGGCCACTCCAGCATCTAGTAGCCTAACAAAAGTGACCATGAGATACATGAGGATCTGATTCTGCTCAGGTCAATCGTCACCTCGCATATTTGTTTCCTGAGAAGAAAGGGAAACTCCTCTGTGCTTTAATAGACCAATAGAGACAAATAACTCATTGCTTATATTTAGCAGAGAATGTATCAGAAATATTTTACTTTTAAGTCAAACACCAGGTTGAAGTCAGTCTCATAATCACTGGTGGCGGCTGAGATTTTCTTTTGCCGGTGCTTGACTTGTCAGTGAGGGTGCTGAAATTTTGGGTTTCCCATTAATGTGCTGGTTGAAACATTTTAATTTCTACTGCAACACCCCCGAAGTGCACACACACGAGAGTCTCCACCTATGGTTTCCACATGCTTGGTTAATGGTAAGTTTCCAAATTGTGGTCTGGCTAACAGGAAGTGGGAGTAAGTTCAATGTATGCTGCACCCATTTGGTAAATTAGATCACCTGTGTTGGCTTTATGTTTTTTTAGTCTTAAACAGTGTTCGGCAGTAACGCATTACTAAGTAATATAGCACTCTACTATTACTTTTCACAGAAAACTATTGGTGTAAAGGCTCTGACACACCAACCCGATTATCGGCCGTCGGACAGTCTGGCGAGGTCGGTGACTCGAGTCTGTTCGGTTTGTCGTCGGCATCCATTTTGGCCGATTCGACTTCTTGTATCTCAATGACCAATCTGATTGGTGGAGTGCTAGCCCTTGACTAGCAAATGAGTGCTTCTTCCACAAGAAGAAGCCCGAGAGCTGAAAACACCAGTATCTTGTTATTACTAGCCATCGTATTTTCTTCCGTTCAGCGAGTAATGACAACAACGATCCTTCTTGACTACTATCACCTCTGTCTGATGAAAACAATTACTGACAACAGCGGGCTCTGTGTTGACTAGGTATAGAGAGATGTTCTGTCATTTCCGGTTGTCATTTTTTGGGTGACAATACAGATTAGCGCCACCTGCTGTTATGGAGACGTATTACTTCTAGCGCACGCGTAGAATGTATGCTCAAGTCGGCGTCGCTTCGGTGTGTTCCGAGGCAATTTTTTGAGAGACGGGAGCCGACTGATCAGTCCGACTGGCTTTTCTGCTGACGGTCGGACGTTCGTGTTGGTGTGTCAGAGCCTGTGTCAGGGATTAAAATTTTGCTTTGATTAATGATATTACAGTAACTAATCCAAGTAATGCTGCATTATTGCGTTACCAGAATGTGATTAGTTTTTTGTCCTAGGCAGGCTTTCTTATATGATGACGTGACATATACGCTTATCGTAATTTAGTGCACGGCAGGTCAGGGCAGTTTACGTCGGCTAATAGCCAAAAAGCTAAACGAAGGATGACGGAGAGAGAAATAATTTCAACAGATGGAAGAATTCTCATTATAAGTGTAACATAGTAATATATTGACTAACTTTACTAATTACTTTTTATAATTGCCAGTTATAAGTTAAGTAATATTCGTATTACACTTCCTGAGTAGTCTATATTCACGTTGTCTCATTTCCGGGATTGTTCTAGTGCAGCCGGAGGTTCGGCTGAATGTCCGTCACCTTCCACTTTCTTTGTGTTGGCATTCTAAACTCTGGTTATCTCATGAACGGCTCAACAATTTGTATAATATCCTTCGAAATTAGACCTCACTGTGAGGTTGTCTACATCCACGACGTTCCACTTCCAGGATTGCACCGGTGCCAACAGAAATTCTGCCAGATGTCCATTTCCTTCCACTTTCTTTGTGTTGGAATTTTAAACTCCGGTGGATTTGTGAGGACTATGGTTAACTGCTCCTCAGATCTCTGCAGGGTAAATCCAGACAGCTAGCTAGACTATCTGTCCAAGCTGAGTTTTCTGTTGCATGACTAAAACAACCTTTGAACGTACACGTTCCACCAAAACAAGTTCCTCCCTGAGGCTATTTTGCAGCGGCACCATTGCTCCATCCGGTGCTTAGCACAACCCAAGACGATTGTGATTGATTTAAAAAAATGCCAATAAACCAGAGCATGTTTTTCGAAACGTTGTGTACCTTATTTGCATTATTACAGTATTGGTCCTGAGCGTTAAGCTGCTGTGCGGACTTTACCTTCTTTGAACATTCTTTGAAAGAAGAGCCACAACTCTGACACTCTCTTCTCCTAACTTCACCATTTAACACAGACACAATACAGGAGCTGGCTGCATACACCTGAACACACCAGCTGAAAAACAAATGGACTATGATTTTCTCTCATTGGCATACATATTCTAATTGTAAAAACATCTTGCAGTATCAGCATCACTGTATATATACAACCATATTAACCACCAATCAGTGCACTCTGGTGGACAAACGATGCAATGGCAACACAGTTTCTAAATTACCTCCAACATAGCAACATTTCTTACCTATCAGCCAACACATACAGTTCTGAAACAGCCTTGTGCAATACGTTAATAACATCCAATAATAAGCCTAAATCTGAGGTAGGGCCTACTTTACTTACTTATTACCTATAATATTTCCATTTTCTTCTGCTTTACTTCTACTTCACTACACTTCAGAGGGAAATATATGTACTTTTTATTTCACATACATTTAATTGAAAGATGGAGTTACTTTGCAAATAAATATTTGACACAAAAATAAATGATTACTGTTACTGAATCAAAATAAGAGGAATTGTTATGAACTGAGTTTGTTCATAGTTCAAATCAGCCAGCTACAACATACTACAAAATATTGCTTACATGTTGATCCACCCAATAATAATGAGCCAATAATTTATGACAAAATGCCAGTGAAATATTATTAACATCAGGCCAGGGCTCGTTATTAATAAAATGCAATCGGTTATGTCACGTCCTTGTTATTGCTGTTTGAAACACATTTTAATAATTAGTGATGGCGTCCCTGCAGAGGCTCAATTAGTCAGACAGTGAAAGCGTTAAAATTCTCTGTGATAACCTCCGAGTAGTGAAGCTGTTACAGCTTGATCGCCCTCTCCTCTCTGATCTGTCAGTGCGCTTCCAACACGTTAAAGTTCCCGGTACAGCCGTTAACTTCACACCGCGAGGCTAGATAGATACATCTAACGATCCAAACCCCCATTTCATCTGTTCCAACTGGGGTAATAAAACATAACACCGCGGCTGGATGTTCATACGAACAATAATAATGTATGACGAAGGTTAATACTCACAGAGAGAAGCAGAGAGCTGCTGAACGATCCGAGAACAGACAGAGTGAGTCAGACTCTCTCTCTCTCTCTCTCTCTCTCTCTCTCTCTCTCTCTCTCTCTCCATCATACCTCTGACGTTTACTGATAGCACTAGGGATGGATTGCACCAGCCCTGTTGTAGCAAACAACTTTACTTTTTTAAATTAAACTCTGCCAAAAAATGTTTTCTATTTGAATCCCATTTCCTGAATTTCTATTTAATTTCTATTATATATAAAAAGATGTCTTACTTCCTTTATTGTTTGAAATAGGGGCCAATCACTGAGACCTATAGATAAAATAAATGTCAAACGAATTTGAAAGTGGCGGGGACACAAACGGGGTTTTAAAAAGGGAGGGGGAGGTGTCCCCCCTGTCCCCAGTGGAAGTTAACGCCCTAGCACATGGGTATGTGAGTATTAAGTATTTTGTTTTTCTAATTTGCTTTGATTAACTTCAGTATATTTAAAAATTAAAAAAATTTAAAATTCAACTAATTACCTAATTGGGGTTAGTTCTCCACTGAAACTAAGGACTGAAAATACTAGAGGCACACATAGTCTAATCTTAATAAGGGACTGTAGAAACATGATTGTGGTAGGGAAGAAAAGTGAGGCATTTTTAAAATTTTCTTTGGACCCTTTTCTTGACTAAGGGACAAAGTAATATAAAACTATTCATTAGTATAATTTATTCTGCCAACAATAATTTACAGACAGTGCAGAAAGAACTTAAGATGGAGAACTCTAATCTAAACCGTAGTAGGCTATGTTAATACTGTATGATAAGGATAAAAAAAAAAAGATGTCTTTTCTTAACCATATATTCTGTCTATTCTTTCTTTTTTTTGCCTTTTTTAGCTGTCTCAGTCACTTTATATTACACAATTTACTTTACTGTAGATAAAGCAAAGGGGAAGGCAGCTGTCAAATAGCGGCAAAGTGGGAAAGTTATATTCTAACGTTAAATCACTAAAGATCCCCCCTCACTCTACCAAAAAGGTAATTTGACTACTCTCCCTTTGGCAAAAAGAAGAAAAAGAACATACACATTTTTGTACAGTCCCTAATCATTGGCATTATCAGACACTAGATTTGTGAGGCAAGGCTTTCACTGGGATTTTGAAATTAAATTTATTGACATTATATTTATTTGATTTGATACAATTGTATCTCTCTATAAAGGTCTAAATGCAGATTTTAAAGAATTCTCCACATTGCTAGGAATATTAAATTATTTAGTTCATCGTTTTGCCTTCAAACAGCCACATTCAAAGGTATTGACTCAACCTTGACACCCCTAATTATGAAACACCCATGTGTAATATGTGTAATTGTTGAGAGTGAAAATCCTTAAATTCACATTAACAGTACAGAGAGCATGACCTCTACAACCTTAGCGGTAGCTAATACTATAGTCCAGTGGTTTTTATAGTGTGGTCCGGGGACCACCAGGGGTCCTTAAAAGCTCCCATATTGTAAAAAGTAAAATTTGTCTTGTCTTTTTTTATTATAAAGTAGGGATGCACCGAATCCACATTTTTGGGGTTCGGCCGAATACCAACTACTGGTTAAGATTCTGCCGAATCCAAAGCCGAATCCAGGATTCAGTGCATCCCTGTTATAAAGCAGGTCTATATAAATCCTGTGAAAGTATCAAAATGCTCAATCCACACAGAAATGCACACAGCCCGTTCTTAGAAAACAATGCCTTCATCTAAGGTTGTGATGTGACTATATAGGTAGAAAATGCCACTACAGTGCCGTTACAGTCATTCCTCGGCTGCAGTGACGGTACAGAGACTGTGAGCGCGAAGATGTGGAAGACCCAGAAACGCTGACCAATCAGAGCAGACTTAGCTTTTTTCCGAAGGGGGCCTTAAAGAAGACAAGTGGTAAAACGGAGTGTTTTAGACAAATATGTTCTACTACAAACCCAACTTACAATTATGAACCTAAAAATGAGCATGGTATGGGACATTTAAGGGGATTCCAGGGGGTCCTCAGCAAAACACTAAATCATTAATTTTCACTAAAACTCCATCCAAGTAACACAGTGATATTGTATGGCTATTTTGGTAATGGGTTTCATTCACTTTCTGTAATAAAACATCTATAAGCAAGAATCCGGTCAGATGGGGAACCCTGGGACAAAGTCTTATCAAATGGGGGTCCGTGGTCTAATTTGTGTCAGTTTAGGATAATTATTATTGATAATTCATCACATCAGATCCTGATTTAAATCTGTTTCTGTCATCTGTCAGCTTTAGTTATTTGGCTGAGAGACCTGACCTGATGAGAGTCCAAATATTAAAAGCCTGAAGACCAACCAACAAATAACCCCTGCATGTGTGTGTGTGTGTGTGTGTGTGTGTGTGTGTGTGTGTGTGTGTGTGTGTGTGTGTGTGTGTGTGTGTGTGTGTGTGTGTGTGTGTGTGTGTGTGTGTGTGTGTGAGAGAGAGAGAGAGAGAGAGAGAGAGAGATCACAAATCAGTGTTTACTTTGGCTGGGCAAAGTAATTACTGTTCTTACAGTAGGTGTGGCAAACACACACTCACACAAATACAGCAGATGTGTTCACTGTATTTTCAGAAGAAAATAAATTGAGTTGTCTGGGAACAAAATATGTAATTTGGACAGCACTCCAATTAATATTTTTTATTGCCACATGGATGTTTCGGGCAAGACGCCCTTCTTCAACATGTTTCTCAGGCACTCTCGATTTAGATTAATGGCACATGAATGCACACAGATGTAGAGAGAAAGGAGGAGAGAGGAGTTCCATTTGTCAAATGAAGTCCCCCGGCAGTCTAAACCTATAGCAGCATAACTAAGAGCTGGTCCAAGGCAAACCTGGACTGACATACTACTTTTGGAGACTCTGGGAACAACCTGCTAACTGCATTCTGAAAGCCAGTGCTCTAGTGGGGCAATAGGGTACTATGAGCTCTTTAAGATATGATGGTGTCTGACCGCAGGAGAAGGATTTTAAATTCAATCCTGTATTTTACAGGAAGCCAATGCAGAGGAGCTAATACAGGAGAAATATGATCTATTTTCTTAGTTCTTGTCAGTACACACACTGAAGCATTCTGGATCAACTGGAGAGTCTAAAGGGAGTTATTTGAGGAACCTGACAATAAGGAATTACAATAGTCAACAAATGCATGGATTCTTTTTTTGGCATAATTTTCACACAGAATGTGTCTAATTTGGGCAATGTTACGCAGGTGTAAAAATGAAATGTTTTTTATTTGGGCATTAAAGGATATATCCTAATCAAAACTAACTAAGATTTCCGACAGTGGTGCTGGATGCCAATATAGCTACTCTGGATGGCCAATGCCACTGGATGGGTCAGATAATGAGATTTGGAGGTGTTTGGGGCCAAGTACAATAACTGTTGTTTAATAACAGGAAATTGTAGGTCTTCCAGGATTTTATGTCCTTAATGCATGCTTGAAGTTTAACTAACTGATTGGTTTCATTTGGCTTGATTGAATAATATTGCCTAGAGGAAGCATATATCAAGTAAATTTAATTGGTCCAAGACCAAATCCTTGGGGAACACCATGACTAACTTGTCTGTATGGAGGATTCATCGTTAACATGAACAAACCGGGATTGATCTGATAAACAGATCATGAGCACATGTTTCCCTTTAAGGCTGCTGCGTCCTTTCTACTCTGCTTTTCTCCCTGGTTCTCTGACTTGCTTCCGTAGGGTTAAAAATCAGCAACTTTCCCTGGTTAGCGTTTAGCTTAGCCATTGCAACCATAAAATACACAGACTTGTTCATCCGGTTGCAAAAACAAGGCTTTAAAGCGGCAGTGCACAAACCAATGGGTAACAC
The DNA here is from genome assembly GCF_004354835.1 of Perca flavescens. Taxonomy (NCBI): domain Eukaryota; kingdom Metazoa; phylum Chordata; class Actinopteri; order Perciformes; family Percidae; genus Perca; species Perca flavescens. Next base: position 3,372,930 of record NC_041346.1, read on the forward strand.
AGATACTACATCTACTCATTTTATGTCTATGGTCCGCCTAAAAGTGATAGATTAACCGTCTGGTGCACTCAGAACAACCTGGAGCTAAACAATCTGAAGACAGTGGACGATGGTTGTGGATTTCCGGAAAAACACAGCCACACCCGCCCCCTTTACTCGTGGTCCTGCTCAACGCCCTGCTACACCCTGCACTGCAATTCACTCTCAAAATAAATAAAAAACTGCAACAGAGATGATTTCTAGTCCCTCCCTGTTTAGTCAGCCAGCTAACTTAAGCTAACGTTAGCTTTGTAGAGATCTTGGGATTTCCCAAACTGAATAATTACACTTTGCTAGCTCAATCCTGTTATAACTAAGATATCTGCAGATTTTTTTTTTCATGGATATATTTAGATACTCACTAGATAGACTGTGAACTTCAAACAACAGAGATGATTCTGACGTGAGTCAGCCAGTCAACTGCAGCTAACGTTAGCTTTGTAGAGATCGTGGGATTTTCCAAACTGAATAACTACCGCACATATAAACACAAAACTGCTTTGCTAGCTCAATCTTGTTGTAACTAGGATATCTGCTGAAAAAAATAATTTTTCCATTGACAGATTTAGCTCCTGTACGTCTGCAAAATGTACATGTAGCAGTTATTTTTAACATAGCAGACCGAGCTGATCCAAACATTTCCAGGGAAAGTTAACTTCAGAGCATTGTAACAAATACATTATTTAATCCGATGAATCACTTTATATACATTAGTTGGAGAGCTTTTGTGCGTTCTACTGTGGTTCCTGAATTACTTACATGAATACAAATGTTTTTAAACAGTTTTTTAATTCAACTCCGTAATGTTGCCATAGAAATGGCGGAGTGATTGTTTAAGTGATGCACCAGGTGTGCTCAAATGACTCTGGGTGTGCTGTCATGCTGATTTGAGCACGTTCTAAAATGTCTAGTTGACGAATCTGTCTGGCTAGTCCACACAGCATTCTGGGATGGGAGAAAAACGTGCTCTGGTTTATTGGCATTTCTTCAAACCAATCACAATCGCTCTTGGGCAGTGCCGGACGGAGCAACGGTGCCTCTGCAAAATAGCCTCGGAAAGGAACTTCTTTTGGTGGAACATGTGTATGTTAGGTTGTTTTTAGTCGTGCAACAGAAAACTCAGAATGGACAGATAGTCTAGCTAGCTGTCTGGATTTACCCTGCAGAGATCTGAGGAGCAGTTAACCATAGTCCTCACAAATCCACCGGAGTTTAGAATGCCAACACAAAGAAAGTGGAAGGTGATGGACGTCCGGCCGAATATTAGGGACATCCTGCGGAATTTCCAGCAGCACCTAACAATCCCGGAAATGAAACGTCGTTGATATAGACTACTTGTTGTATAATCCATTATACCAACTGCTATGATTATGAGTCATATTTGTATCTTTCTCTCCTCCCTGTCGCCCAACTGGTCAGATGGCTGCACACTAAAAGCCAGGTATTTGCCTGTTAAAAGGAAGTTTATCCTCACCGCTGACGTACCAAAAGTTTGCTTTTGAATGGAATTGTAAATTATAGAGTGTGGTCTAGACCTACTCTATCTGTATAGTACAATTAAAAATATAATTAAATATAAAATGAAAACACAGGACAAAGTCAGCCTGTCTCACATATCCGATGCTGTTTGTATCCAGACTGAAGCTGACTTCACTCTCCGGTTATTTGGCTGTTCAGGGCGAGAGTCCACTGAGCGTAATGGAAAAAATCTCTCTGTCACATCTGAAAGTTATCAGCTGCCATGACATCATGTGAACAAACAGGCTTGATGACATCATACTGTGCAAGAGAGAGAGAGAGAGAGAGAGAGAGAGAGAGAGAGAGAGTTAAATCTTCATATTTAAATCTGAAACATCCAAACGGAAAGTTATTTTAATCTACATATGTTCCAAATAAGAAAATCATAACAACATAATAACAGGAACACTGTTCAGGCTTTATGACTGTACAATGAAGTAATGACTGAACAAGGAGCAGAGATGTATAGTAACAAAGTAGAACTACTTCACTACTGTACTTAAGTACTAAAAGGCTGTATCTGTACTCTACTGGAGTATTATTTTTTTCCCCTACATCCACTTTTACTTCAGTACATATTTTCTATGAGTGTAATACTTTTACTCCGATACATTTTGTATGTGCTGCATCGTTACTCGTTACAATTATAAAAATGTTACGAATCATTCCAAACCCACATTATCACCGCCAGAGTGGTAGATGGCTCTGTCACCAGGTTTGATGAAGCTGGCTCATCATTGAGCGAATCAAGCGATCAAACTGTCTTATTACAGGCGCCACGGTGGCTCAGTGGTTCGCACTTCCACCTCACAGGAAGAATGTTCTGGGTTTGAGGCCAGGTCGTCCCAGGCCCGTCCCCATGCTTGGGTGTGTTTCCTCCATGTGCTCTGTTTTCTTCCCACCATAAAGACATGCATGCAACTAGGATTACTGTTGAAAATTAGCCGACTTGTGCATTTACAGAAATGTTGATTGATGTTGTCCTAATCAAATAAATAAAAAAATAAGAAGTTCTGCCTTTTGCTCTGCTGCCTGCCTGCATTGAGAACACTGGAGCTTTGTTATTTTTTTTTCGAGATGGAAGAACCAGAAACAACCAACTTCACCACCTTCAACTTGGAGTGATCGTGGCGTTGAGGGAAGGAGACAACCCCTGGCCCTACTTAGAGTCCATGTTTTCATTTGTCGGAGTGAAAGACAGTTCATATAGAATGAAGTGCCTACACTGCTTCCCGAAAGATTGCGAAATAATGGCCTTCAAAAATTCACCATCAAATTTGAAGAAACATATCAAGGTAAGATACAAATATAATACACACACACAGTCAAAGGAATTGGGAGTGTCCTTTAGGCTAAACATTTGAAATAATATAAACAATATGATATTCAAAATTTTGACTGCTTTCCTTAATAAATACATTACTTACTTACACAATACTTGTACTTTTACTTTCAGTACTTGAGTAGTACATTTTCAAATAAACTACTTACAATAATTAAGTACAAAAAATATTGAATACTTTAGTACTTCCACTTAAGTGTGGTGCTTAAAGAGAACTTTAACTTCTACTTCTACTCACTGATAGCGCACTTGTACTTATACTCAAGTCTGGGTCTCTAGTACTTTACACACGTCTGACAAGGAGACACATCACATAAACCTGCAGTATAGGATAGGCCGTGCTTTTTTCAAGTCTATCTTAATACTCACACACCCATGTGTGTGTTTGAAGAAGCATTGCCTGCTCAATTATCCATACTTGCTCATAATTGTCCTTAAGTACAGTACTTGAGTAAATGTACTGACCTATACTGTGTAACAGTTCAGTCTAGGTCCACACAGTCCTCTCAAAAGTAATGTAGTGCTATAGCTCCCTCTTGTGCTCACTAACAAAGTTGTTAACACAGATATTCATCATTATAATTTAAATAAATATCAGTTAAAATGTACCCTTTTCTCGGTTTCTCTCAGAATAAAGTGAAACTGTTTCAGTAACGACATTTCTTGAAGAAGCTCAGCGAAAGCTTCAACAGACTGATGATCTAGTGAAGACTCTCTTAGGAAACTGGGAGGATTTAATAAGGCAGAGATTTTACTAAAGCAAATTAATGACTGAAAGGTATGTCTTATTTTAAACCTAAATTTAAACCCCAATATCATCTAAAATGATTTGCCTATTAAAAGTATTCACCCTCCTTGAAAGCTTTCATGTTTTATTGTTTTACAACATTAAAAAAGACAGAATGCCAAAGTTTAAAGAGATATCAGCAAAGTGACTGGAATGGATTACAAATCTAAAATACAAAGTACATGTTTGCATGAGTATTAACCCACTTCAATAGGACACAGCTAAAGAGTTCCCCCCATTTTATTTTGAGGTACATACAGTAGTTCACAAGTTAAATGCATTCTTCTAATTTATTTATACAGTATAATGTACACATATACTGCCAACGGCATTGGAAAAATTACAGTCAAGTTTTATCATACAATATAGTACATATATGTACAATATATACAGTGTATACTTCTTCATTAGTGATCATAAATTAAACAACAAGACTAACAACAAGACGTTACAAGATTCTCAGCCATCAAGGTCATGCTTTACCCAAAAGAGTTAAGTCAAGGGGCAACTGAACTTGCTTTATGCTACGTTTACACGTGGCCGGCTATTTTCATAAACGGACATTTCAACCTCTCTGTTTTAAAAAATAACAATGTGCACAGCTGTCAGTTTTCAGAAAAGTGTTTGTTTAAATGTACCCGTGTAGATACACTCACCTAAAGGATTATTAGGAACACCATACTAATACCCTATCCTATCAATATGGGCCCACATTTCTTAAGAATGCTTCCAGCACCTTGTTGAATCAATGACACAAAGAATTAAGGCAGTTCTGAAGGCGAAAGGGATCCCCCACACCATTACACCACCACCACCACCAGCCTGCCCAGTGGTAACAAGGCATGACGGATCCATGTTCTCATTCTGTTTACGCCAAATTCTGACTCTACCATCTGAATGTCTCAACAGAAATCGAGACTCATCAGACCAGGCAACATTTTTACAGTCTTCAACTGTCCAATTTTGGTGAGCTCGTGCAAATTGTAGCCTCATTCTCCTATTTTTAGTGGAGATGAGTGGTACCCGGTGGGGTCTTCTGTTGGTGTAGCCCATCCGCATCAAGGTTGTGCGTGTTGTGGCTTCACAAATCCTTTGCTGCATACCTCGGTTGTAACGAGTGGTTATTTGAGTCAAAGTTGATCTTCTATCTGTTGGAATCACTTGGCCCATTCTCCTCTGACCTCTAGCATCAACAAGGCATTTTCGCCCCCCAGGACTGCAGCATGCTGGATGTTTTTCCTTTTTCAGACCATTCTTTGTAAACCCTAGAAATGGTTGTGGGTGAGAATCCCAGTAACTGAGCAGATTGTGAAATACTCAGACCAGCCCGTCTGGCACCAACAACCATGCCACGCTCAAAGTTGCTTAGATCACCTTTCTTTCCCATTCTGACATTCAGTTTGGAGTTCAGGAGATTGTCTAGACTTGGACCACACCCCTAAATGAATTGAAGCAGCTTCCATGTGATTGATTGATTAGATAATTTCATTAACGAGAAATTTAACATGTGTTCCTAATGATCCTTTAGGTGAGTGTATGCTATCAATGCCGTTGAGAGCATGCCAAACCTGTAGTTGGCAGTGTAACGAGAAGCTCAAGCCCACCTTAGCCAATCAGAATCCTGAAAATAGCAACAACAACAACGAATCACTTCCTCTCTCTTCTCTTTCTCACTTCCTCAGCTGCCTAAACCTCCGTTTGTCTCAGTTTACATGCAAACGTGCAAACAAAGTTTTCCAAAATCTCCACTCTGGCCGGAGGTTTTAAAAAGACTTGTTTTCAGAGGTGAATTCTCCATTTGCGTGTAAACAAACAAAGGGAAATGTCTCAGTTTTCAAAATAACCATGTCCAAACAGGGCTTTAGATTCCTCCAGATGTTAAATCTTGTAAACACCCACACAGGTGATTCCAGTTATTCTGGTTGACTACTCTGCCCAGCTTGAAGTGGGCTGGAGCTTAGATGGGAATGTATTAGGTCTAGTGCTGTCAAACGATTAAAATATTTAATCGCGATTAATCGCATTAATGTCATAGTTAACTTGCAATTAATCACAATTAATCGCACATTTTTATCTATTTTAAATGTCCATTGATTTCTTTTTGTCCCATTATTTTTTCTCATTTTAACGCTCTTATCAACATGATACGATACTTTTAAAACCGTGCCTGAACCGAAAGATATATATATTTAAAAAAGGAGCACCTTGTTCAGTTGTATTTGTCTGTTCTGTATGTTCAAAAATATAAAACAATAAAAAGTTGATCTAAAAAAAAAGGAGCACAAAACGGTGAAAACAACCACTGGATGGGAAAAGGGTATTTTACAATTACAATGAATGCACAGATAACAGCAGCTGCAGTCCGGTGTTGGAATCATCTCCAGTGAAATACAGACACACTTTACACCGTTTAGCTGTAAACATTTTAACTGTGTTTAATCCAGCTGCTAGCTAACGGTAGGCTAACGTTACCTGCTGCTAAGTGTAGTGTTGACTGGTGAGTGTTTTGTTTCCGGTCTAGCTAGATCTGGGGCCTGTTTCACAAAAGCAGAATATATAAATCCAGGATAACTGATAAAGCGAGGCTTGACTTAGTCTAATCTGTGCATCCTGGCTTGGTACGTTTCATGAAGGCCAAGCCAGGCTGAGGAAGAGCGACTAGGTTACTTTATACAGAGTGAGCAGCAGCTTCTTGTGGAAGTATGATGACGTGAAACACATTATTTGAATAGAAAGAAAATAACACGGCCGCTGTACTGAAACAGCGAGAGAAAGTGTAGCAGACGATCACGGACCGACTGAATGCGTAAGCAGCCTAAATAGACTAGGCACTAGACACTAGAATATGAAGCGTAAATATCTCTTTCACTCTGTTCCTCCCTCTCTCTCATTGGCTAAAATATTAATTTCCTAAGTCATATTAACTTCCACTACTCGCTTTTAATGCAAAGTGTACAGGTGTTCGTTTTTGCAAATGACAAGTGACACATTGAATGGTTTCATTTAAGAGCAGTAGTTCATAAATGTATATTTTTAGACAATCATTTAGTCTGTCCGCTATTATCTGTCGCGTTTTTTTTATTTTTTATAGAGGACGAGTTTCCTTCTCTACATATTATATGCCTTGCTCCCTGGTATATATGGACATAGAAAATAAAGACACTGAAGAAATTGCACTGTAAAATCTAGAAACTATAAAGATAATAAAGTGATAAATTCCATGCCCACTATAAACATGAATGGAACAGAGTATATTCATCAGTTATTTCCCCCCAGGCAAAATATAAGGTCAAAAACCATGAAGGTGTCCTCTCCCTGCTGTTACATGAATGTACAGTAGCCTACATCACTAGATAGTTACTGATCCAGTGAACTAAGTCTATAATTTGGGAGGATTGTACAGTTAGGATATGTTCTTAAAATTGTACAATCCTCCCAAATTATAGTCCCAGTTTACTGGACAACACAAATTGTGTGCTAAGAATGCCAAATACAATGCACATGGAAGCAGAACAAACATGATCCTTATTGTTAAAGAATAAATAAAGAAATTATAAACTAAAATAATTTAAGGTGCATTGGGGAACTATAGAAATGTACAGCATTGTATGTATTGCCCTTAGTAACAGACTTCATTTAAAACTCATTTGAAATTTTATCAGCCTTTTCTAATTATCTCAACAACTTCCATTATATATTCATCAAAATCTTACAAAAATATGAACAGCAGTCTTCATACAGCAATATAACAGTAACAATGACAAATTTATAATTATTAAAAAAAATAATGGTCACAACTTTAAATAATAACAGTACTTAAATGAGCAGCAATATGCACCTGTTGTATTTTAATCCAGGCTGATAACAAAAGGGTAAAATCACTGCTGAGTGAACAGAAAAGGTTCCAGGATTAAATAAATCCTGGCTGTTAGCCTGGTCAGGACCAGGCTAGCTGCACAGAATAAATCTCCATGGTGATTTATGTGCCTCTGCTTTCGTGAAACCGAGTCAAGGCTAAATTCATCCAGGATAACCAGGAAATCCCGGCTTAATCCCTTATCTTGGTTTTGTGAAACAGGCCCCTGGTGTGGTGTTGTAGTTTTCTAGCGTTACTAGTTGTTGCAACAACATGTCCAAACTACAAAGTTTGCTGGGCCAAAAAGAACGTTAATCTTGTCATAAAAATTGTACGCCGTTAAAATGGGTTTGCGTTAACTCCGTTAATAACGCGTTTAACTGACAGCACTAATTAGGTCACAAATCTTTTCTACCAATAAGAATGGTAAAGCTGGCATTTGTCCTGCCCTAACAAAGCTATCAAGAGACTGTTTTGTATCATGTGTGTTAGAATGCTAACATTTGCTGTTTAGCACTAAACGCAAAATACAGCTGAGGCTGATGGGAATGTCAATAGTGTTGCAGGTATTTCGTCATAAAGCAAAGTAATGGAGAAATTGAAATTGTTACCTGATGACGCTAGATAAAAAGTCATCAAATTTGTTATAACTCGTTCTCTGGGATCATAAATGTCCGTAACAAATTTCATGGCAATCCATACAATAGTTGTTGACATTTTTCAATGAAAACCAACAACGTCTACCTTATGGTGGCTCTACGTGAGGGGTGAAGGGATCACCGAAGTCAGTAGGATTTAGCGACAAGGGACCTTGAATATCTGTTACAAATTTCATAGCAATCCACCCACTAGTTGAGCTATTTCAGTATAGACCTGAGTGGTGGACATGAAGATATTTCCATTCCTAGAGATTGCTAAAACTTTGCTTAAAACGTTGAATTGTGTAAATGAATACACATAATAAAAATTACGTGTTTCACTAAATCCATGTTAAATTTCAGTTTTCTGGCTACCCTACTTATAACATACCATACCGGCATTGCATGCAGAAGCTATCTGGAAGATGACTGTGGTAACAATATGTAAGTGGAGACACAAGACATAGGACTGTCTGGATCTTCTTCGGTCTGGTTTGTAGTGAAGGTTTCCGTGTGATCATGAGGCTGGTATCCATCGGAGCTTCTCTCTAAAGACGTTGCCTCCTGAAGCTCAGGACAGAAGTTGGACTGCTGATTCCCAGGCTGCATTATCAGGTTGTATGACGCGTTAGGAAATTCCCTTCTAAATGGAGAAGATGGTAACCCTGGCTGAGATGGGATGGCTGTAGATGGTAAAGTGAGGGGTGGTGGGGTGAACCTTTTCAGGGGCTGGTTGTAGTAACCCTTTGGAGTTTGTGAAAAAACAAATGGCATGTTCTCCTGGCTGACAAAACCATTTATTGGTGCTCCTGCTCTACAATACAGTTCCGGAACATCCGTGATATCTGCTTCACTATAGTGACACTGATCCACCTGAAAATGACGACATCCATGTTCACCCTGGAAAAACAAACAAAATAATTTAAAGATGGCTGGTAGATAGTTGTGCTAGAAATGCAAATAACCTCTGAACCAACAATAGTTTGGCATGTACTTGATCATAAACCAAAGTAAAAAATTTGACATGATGACGGCGCTAAAGGAAAAGTTAAAGTGCTCATGTTATGCTCATTTTCAGGTTCATAATTGTATTTAGAGGTTGTACCAGAATAGGTTTATGTGGTTTAATTTTCAGAAAACACCATATATTTGTTATACTGCACAATGCTGCAGCTCCTCTTTTTACCCTATGGGTTGAGCTCTCTGTTTTAGCTACAGAGTGAGACATCAGCTTACTTCTTTACCATCTTTGTTGGGAGTCGCACATGCGCAGTAAGTACTGCTAGCTTGTCAGAAGAGTATGAGGGCGTGACATTGCTAGCAGCTAGGCGAGCATTATAACGTGTGATCCAAAGTGACCACGTTTGTCTCTGAAGTAAAGGCTGGACTACAATAGAGCTGTTTGGAGCAGTTTGTGAACAGTGTTTTCTGTTGGAGATGCTAAGTCCCTTTGGGGTGGACTTTGGGCTTTTTCACTTTGTAAACCCTTTAACACAATAAAGGAAAAGGGAAAAGCCAAAAAGAATAATATGAGCACTTTAAGTGATCACCAAAATGCTTACAATTATAGTAGCACAATTGTCCAGACTGAGCCGGAGATGTGTTGAGGAAATTAAGATAATATTTTTTAATTACATTTTAGACATTTTTTTTTTTTAGATATTACATGTATATATCGTCACAGTTTTAATTACGGTAGCATCTCGTCATTGTCTCATCTTAGTCATAGAAAAAAAAGTCGATGAATGTATTTCGTCAAAATTATTAACTAAATTAACACTGCCTCATGATGGTGCTAGAGATAAAATCAGGATCACCAAAGTCATTAGGATCATGGGGACCATGAATGGCTGTACAAAATCTCAAGGCAATCCATTCAACAGTTGTCAATTCAACACTTGTTGAGATATTTCAGTCTGGGCCAAAGTGGTGGACCAACAGTCTGGCATTTCCATCCATAAAGCCACACCGCTAGCATGGCTAAAGAGAATGTTTAAAGTAAAGGAATCAGAAAGTCTCTAATATCCAAAAACGCTGGATCCCACTCACAATGCCACTCAATGGCAACTGTCATTAAACTGCCTTTTACATGTCCACATCTTCCAAACTTCACATCTTTACTTTCTTATACAGGCTTGGTCAAAAAATTGGAAGTCTTATGCCCGATTAGAGCTAATGCTGATGACATCACTATGATATCAACAGGTTTGACGAGAGACAAGAAGACAACAGTTTTCTGAGTTTGAGTAATACTCCTCATGACAAGTAAACTGATATATTAATGAAATTGAAAGTGAAATTAGTGGAGTACCCTTTTAATGGTTGTGAGGACCTACCGTTGATGTCAACACTGGCTTTGGGATTGGAGGATAGACCGTCTCTTTGATACTGTTGGATGTAAGAATGCATGGAAATAAGTCACACAAGTATGGCAACATCATGCAGTCATTCAAATAGAACCATCAGAGTTACCATTAGAGACAACAATTGAGCTAATTGCACAGAAAATGAATGTGTTGACTTGCTTACCATGTCCAGTGTCTGTAGCAAACAATAGTGATGAGGGAAAGGAGACCAAAAACAGCGGCCAGGAAAATGAAGACCGTCCCTATCAAGTTATCAGCTGTGGAGTTAAAAGCCCAGATGAGAAACAGAAGTTGATCAGATAAAGTAATAAATTCAAGATTTGATTGTGTTTCCATAAGACAATTAATTTGTACACAACAAGTAAAAATAGTGATCTGAAATGGAAAAGAAGTAATATACTCAGTAAATTCAAGGTGGCAGTGATGGATGTAGCACCACATTCTCCAACTGCTGTCCGTGCCTTTACTGTGAATATGTAGGAACCGTTTTTAAGGTTTCTTGCTGTCAGGCTAGTGGCTTCAGGATTGTCTAAACCAAACAAAAGAGATTGTCATTAGTAATAAACATCCTGAAGAACCATCAAGGTCACAATTTAACACTATAGAGGGCTTTCCAATTATTAAAGTCATAAGGGCTGCATTACATATAAACGTAACGCTTCAGGTCCCCCTATTTAACATTTACTACATAAGCAGCTATAACAACCGGCAACTTCTGCGCCTTTTCATCTGTTTCTATAAAAGTCTATGGAGAAAAAAAACCACTTCCACCTTGATTTAATACCTCAATAAACATTTTACAAACCAGTTTACGGTCTCAATTACAAGTCTTCTTCGATACAGCATGATGTTCATTTAGTAAATTATGGTCCCATTTATTTAAAAATAGACGATAAAGCAGGGGATGCTTTAGGACCTGTCAATCAGGACAGAGGCTTAGCAATGCTAATCATGCTAACACTGTGGACATTAAAATAGACCTCAACTTGTTTTTGGGTGTTGTCCATCTTTTCATCTTAAACTTAAACTCCGGCGCTAAAAAATACTAAGATGTGAACGGCCAAAATGTAAACTCGTGCAGTAAAAACGGCAGTCCACAAACCAATGGGTGACGTCACCGATGCTGCGTCCATCCAGTCTGTGAGCTATAAGGACATTTTAAGTATTCAATAATGTACAGATTTGTCAACTTCTAATAACTGTGTTTTACTTTATTGTCATTCATTATCTGTTTTTTCAACAGACTCCATTTGGGTGCTGAGTTATAGTTATAGGCATAAATAAACACTTACATCTGCTCACAACTATATTACAGTGTGTTATTAGAAACCATCTATTACATGTTTATATGCTGCTTGTAAATGCTAAAAAGGGGGAAATAAAGTTGCGTGTGGCTGCAATACTACGGTGTATCCTGACATGCAAATGTGTTCTTATATTTGTAAATGTGTACAGATTGAGAATATATAATAGTATGTAACCCTGGTTCTCTGTGGACTTTCATCAAAAAATAACAGGGTGTCACAATACCTGTGCTGAAGTTGATGACTTTGTTGTTGTTGTTGTCCAAACAATACAGGACATAGCCTTGGATGAAAGCAGTCTGCTCTCTTAGAGATATAGGCTCCCAGGATACCTCGTAATCCCAATCCTGCTGTTGCCCCTTGACTGATTTAAACAGGCCGTCTTGTATTTCTGTCAATAGAAAGTACTATTGTAGTATTAGTCACTCATATAGACACATATCTACATTACTGGTCAAAAGTTTCAGAACACCCCAATTCTTTTTAGTTTTTTTATTGAAATTTTAGCAAGTCAAGTCCAAAGAATAGCTTGAAATGGTACAAAGGTAAGTGGTGAACTGCCTGAGGTTAAAAAAAGTAAGGTTACCCAAAACTGAAAAATAATGTACATTTCAGAATTTTACAAAAAGGCCTTTTTAGGGAACAAGAAATGGGTAAACAATGTAAAGCTGCAATGGAAGTTGATCAAGCTTTGAAAGTTGGTGCTACCAATTCCCACAGGTGTTCCAACTTGTCTGGATTACTTACAACCCCCTCTGTTTGTATAAAAGCATTGTTGGAACACACTGTGGTACTGTACCCTCGTGAGCATTATTTGAACAGTATTGTACTGCAGAAAGTAGTGTGTTGCTATAAAAATGTCGGGAAAAAGGCAATTAACAATGGAAGACAGACAGACCATCATAACACTTAAGAATGTTGCTCTTTCCTACAGAGAAAAAATGCTAACCCTAACCCGTGATGGTCTGGGGCTGTTTTGCTGGATCCAGGGTCGGTGATTTGTACAGAGTGAAAGGCACCCTGAACCAAAACGGCTACCACAGCATTTTGCAGCGCCATGCAGTACCCTCTGGTATGCGCCTAGTTGGTCAGGGGTTCATCCTACAGCAAGATAATGACCCAAAACATAAGTCCAAGCTATGACAGAACTACCGTAGCAGAAAAAGAACAAGATGGTAAGCTTAAAAACTGGAGTGGCCAGCACAGTCACCAGACTTAAACCCCATTGAGCTGGTTTGGGATGAACTGGACAGAAAAGTGAAAGAAAAGCAACCTACAAGTGCCACACGTTTATGGGAACTTCTGCAACAGAGTTGGGAAGAACTTTCTGAAGAATATTTGATTTCCATTGTAGAAAGAATGCCACGAGTGTGTTCAGCTGTTATATCTGCCAAAGGGGGCTACTTTGATTTGTCAAAAATGTAGAATACATTTTGGTTTATTAATTGATTCCATGATTTCTTTATAACTTAAATTGTTCATTTGTTCTATTCCTTCATTTCAGAGTACACTGAACATTGAACTGCATGAATTTCAATAAAAACCTGGAAAAATGGTGGTGTTCTAAAACTTTTGACCAGTAGTGTACCATAATTCATACCTTGCACTGTGTATATACTGTAGCATATGTTATTTATTCATACTGTAGCACGTTATTTAATTTATTTAATCACAGTTTAAGCACTTCTGGTTAGACACTAACTACATTTCGTTGCTCTGTACTTGTGACGTGCAATGACAATAAAGTTGAATCTAATCTGATCTAATCTAAAAAAGCGTCACATACTGTAGGTGAAACACTGTTGGACAAAGTGCTTTATTATTGCACGGACAGATTTATTAAGCTAAAAGTACTCCACAAAAATATCAAACGTTTCAATCTTACTTTTCTCTCTGACATAGCCCTCTCTTCTTTGTAGTAGCACTGGAGCTCCCCGGGTGCAGGCATATACTGACAAAGTGTATCTCAGTCCATCTTTGAAGTTTTCTAGAGTGGAGAAATATTCAATTCAGTTCAATTTTATTTATAGTATCAAATCATAACACAAGTTATCTCGAGACACTTTACAGATAGAGTAGGTCTAGACCACACTCTATAATTTACAAAGCCCCAACGATTACAGTAATTCCCTCAAGAGCAAGCATTAGCAGTGGCTATTGCGACAGTGGCGAGGAAAAACTCCCTTTTAGGAAGAAACCTCGGCAGACCCAGACTCTTGGATGTATTGTATACAAGGATGTATTGTAAGACAAATACATTTTATGTAACTGTTTTCTGGGCAAATGATAATACTTACTTGAAAATATACTGGCATTAGTCTGATTGGGAGGCACTTTCAGCCACTCCACAGTGCAATTTCCTAAGGTAGGACACCAGTCCACTATGTAGCCACAGCTGGCTGTTGGACTGGCAGACCAGGACAGGTTGAAGCTACCGTTGCTGCCAATGATCGAAGAAGTGTTCACTTTGGTTCCGTCTGAAAATAAAGACTTTGGAAGTTAGGACTGAAATAGATATATAGCTGCAATTAGGGTAGTGCAGTGGTTAGTCACTTCACAGCATAAGGGAATAGAATTTGAACCCACTGACTGGCTTGCCCCCCTTTTGCATGTTCTCCCCATGTTAGTGTGAGTTTTGTCCCACAGTCTAAAGAATCCAATTGTGACTCTAAATTGCTCGAATGAATGGGAGCGTGAATGGTTGTCTATCTTCTGAAAAAGGGATTGGCTGTCAATTTTCCATCCCTCCAGGACCTGTACGCTTCCAGGACCCTGAGGCGGGCATAAAAGATCGTGGCTGATCCCTCTCACCCCGGACACAAACTTTTTTGAACCTCTAACCTTCTGGCAGGAGGCTGCGGACCTTCAGGACCAAAACCTCACGCCATAAAACCATTTCTTCCCGTCTGCATCTTATGTCTCTTATTTGATATCTCCTCTCTCCTCGGCTGAACCGGAAGTTGTTCTGTCCCTCCTTCGTGAAGGCCGTGTCAAAGCTCTTATTTCTGCCCCAAGGAGGGATCACAGAGGAGGAATCACAGAGGAGGGATCGCGAGCAGACATAAGGAAGGAAACACAAGAGCAGCCTTCCCGGAAGCCGTGCAGCTCAAAGGGTTGCAAACTGCGGATGAATTCACGTGAGAATTCATCAGAGGAAAGGACGTCTCATGCCTCTAAAACACATATGCTCGTTTCCTCCCCCCTCTCATGATTTCCTCGGGTCTCTCCCGTGCCTACTACCGACTAAGACGAGTGGGGCATGCAATTTAAGGAAAGTGAGATGCACCTTTAGACTCTTAACCCCTCACTCCCCTAGTCACTACACTTTTTATTTACCTACATCCTGGACTATATACCTGTCCACTGCACATACTGTATGTCCTGAACTTTTGCACATATCGCAACATACAGCCTCTTTTTTTCTTACTGTTAAACAGTTATATTGCACATATTTGTTTCTGTATTTATTGATTATTTCCTATTAATATGTTCAATGTTTATGTATGCACCATCCACAAAGGCAAATTCATTGTAAGTGTTACCTACTTGGCAATATGTCATTTTCTGATTCTGATTCTCTACATGTGAGCCCTGTGATAGTCTGTACCCCGCCTCTCGCCCAATATTAGCTGGAATTATTAGCTCTATGGATGAGCTCTATCTCATCAAAAATCTCTCCTAAACCCACTGTACACTACCTGTCTGACAGGACACAGACAGAGACTAGCTGGTGAACACAATGGAGCATCAGCAGCTAAAGAGCTAAAGAACAGATACAAAGCAAAGGAGATTAAATATTAGATTTACATTCGCTGGGTAGTCAGACACAGAAATGATGCGTATATTGCTCTGCGTCTGCAGAGTTTGTAAAAGGGAACTGTTCAACAATAAATCGCCATTTTCAGAATCTGAAAAAACAAAGCTAGTTAGCTTCATACCTGGATTAGAGCTGGGGATGGTGATGGTTGATGGGGATGAACTGCCGTTTATATTCCTAGCTGTAACTGTGACGATATACCCGACAGTGGTGTCCAGACTGAGGACAAGACTGTAATTGTTGGGAGCCACTTTGGTCCTATTTTGTCTTTCTCTCTGAGTGGTCTTGGTCCAGGTCACTTCATAGTCTTCGATGCGTCCATGACTCTGGTTGGCCCGTGGCATCTGCAGAGAAGTAACATCAGGACTTTAGCTTAACATGGAGATCGGACCCTCATCAACACCACTTCTAATAAGGCCCCCTTTATAAAGTTTATAGTACAAGTAGCTCAGATCAAGCAATCTGATTGGTTCATAACCGTTATATAATAACCACATGCAATGGCTATAATTCAAATTCTTTCGCACGATAAGTATCACTTGGCAGAAAAAAACATTGAACTAACAAACTGAGTGACAAGCTGGTGCCACGGAGGGAAGCTGTTTATCTGCACACACTGCCATGACACAGAGCTGGTTTCAAATCAGCCAAGCATCCCTTTAAGTGGATGCTACATTTAGAATATTTTTACCACTTTACCTCCACTTTTCGGGCTGAAATAACGCCCCTTAGCTGTGATGTAATCACACCATACCAAGGCCTGTCGCGAGCTATTGCTTAAGTTACTAATAGCTTTATACTCTTTATAATAAATCATTGACTAATGCTTTACAGCAGAGATCTTCAACAGAGGGCCCGGGACCTGTAGGGTGTCCTCAGAGTTACTGCAGGGGGGCCTCCAAGTTTTTTTTTTCAAAATCTAAAACGTCTTAACATGAATCCAACATATTATAAGCAAATATAAAGCCGCCTATTTGTGAAAGTAGTCACTAAGGTAGCCATCCACAAATACAGTCCAAAGATTCACTGTGTATGTTTAACATTAAAACATGATATATAAAATCATGCCAACAATTTAATTTAATAGCTTAGTGTTCTATGCACTAAAAGGTATGTTTAAAGGCTTTTGGCCTGCCACACGTTATTGTAGGCCCAGTTTAATACGCAACTTGATTTTATACAACATATGTAGTAGGGGGTCCCTGATGTGTCTCTCCGTTAAGCAATCCTTGTCTTAAAAAAACGTTGAAGACCCCTGCTCTAAAGATTAGTTTTAAGCCGTTCATTGGAATAACTTTTGCTGCCATAGTGTGAAAGGGTTAGTGAGTCATTAATGGTGTCATTGTCACGGATTGCCGAGGGATGGACAAGGCTTGGGCCCAAATGCAGTAAAAAAGGAGTTTAATGAACAAAAAACTTACAAATAAGAGTGTTCAGAGGTTGGCAGGTAGCAACAAAACAATAATCCGAACAGAAATGAAGACCAGGGGCCTGAATAAAGAAATCCAGTATAAATGAAAAAGCGCAGCTTGACTTAATGAGATCCGCTCATCGCGGCGTAATCGGTTGCACGTTTGCCGAGCCAGGATAAGTAGGTGAAGCTATGTCAAGCCAGGTGTAGATAGCTGGGATAAGTGCACGTTCACTGCTTTCTTAAATAGACCACGGTATCGATCACAGATTTACTGATGCAGAAATGGAGAATACGCGTGCGGCACATGTTTCACTCGCTGAGCAGCAAATAATTATGGAAAGTTATGAGGAGGTGAAGCACATAATATGCAGAAAAGGGAAATATGGCTGCTGTTAACAATCAAACAGAGAGAAAAAGCCTGACAGACAGTAGCGGACCGACTGAATGCGTATGGATTTTAAATAATCTACTAGTCACTCAACATTGTGCTAACATATGTGCTAAATGTGCTGGTTTTACTGTAAAGTGTCTTTTAGCCTACTATGTAAAGCACTATATAAATTAAATGTATTATTATATATAAAATGATTAAGAAGCTTTGAACACATTCTCACTCCCATCTCGTAAAATACGGACGATTGGTCAGGTGCCATTGTCGTCGTTATTGACGCTATTTAAATCAAACTCATGACAGCAATAGTGACAAGTAATGCATGTTAATAAAAATAAAGCAGAACACATTCAAAAGACAACGGAATAACTGTTAAACACGTTTCTTTCGGATCAGAGCGGCAGCTGATTTAACACATAAAGACACAAGGATTAATTTTAGCCTGGCTGTTAGCCTGCTCTGGACCAGGCTAGCTGCAAAGAATACATCTCCATGGTTACTTGGTTTAATTCAACCTGCTTTTGTGCAACCAAGTCAAAGTTAAATTCATCCAGGATAACCTGAATATCCCATCTTAATGTGGCCCCTGGGGCCTGTTGCACAAAACCAAGATAAGGGATTAAGCCAGGATTTCCCCGTTATCCTGAATGAATTTAGCCTTGACTCGGTTTCACGAAAGCAGAGGCACATAAATCACCATGGAGATTTATTCTGTGCAGCTAGCCTGCTCCTGACCAGACTACCAGCCAGGATTTATTTAATCCTGGAGCCTTTTCTGATCACCCAGCAGTGGTTTTACCCTATTGTTATCAGCCTGGATTAAAATACAACATTGTACAATGTAACCAGTAACTATATAGTGATGTATGCTACTGTACATTCATGTAACAATAGGGAGAGGACATCCCAATGGTTTTTGACCTTATATTTTGCTGGGGGGGATATAACTGATGAATATACTCTGTTCCATTCATGTTTACAGTGTGCATGGAATTGATTACTTTATTATCTTTATAGTTTCTAGATTTTAGAGTCCAATTTCTTCAGTGTCTTTATTTTCTATGTCCATATATATGAGGGAGCAAGGCATATAATATGTAGAGAAGGAAACTCGTCCTCTATAAAAAAAATTTAAAAAGCGCAAGAAAAAGTGTGGCAGATAATAGCGGACAGACTGAATGATATATCTAAAAATATACATTTATGAACTACTGCTCTTAATTGAAACCATTCAATGAGTCACTGTCCTTTGCAAAAACGAACAGTTGTACACTTTGCATTAAAAGCGAGCAGTAGAAGTTAATATGACTTAGGACATTTATATTTTAGCCCATGAGGGAGAGGAGTAGAGTGAAAGACATATTTACGCATCATATTTTAGCGTTGTAGAAAATTGATCTTCATGGTAAATTTCCTGAGTAACATTATCTTCTGCTTACTTTTAATGCAAAGAGTACAACTGTTAATTTGTGCAAATGATTAGTAGCCTTGGATGGAATGATTATGACGGTTTCAATTCAGAGCCGTGGTCAGTTAATGTATATTTTTAGGCTGCTTACGCAGACATTCGGTCCGTGATCGTCTGCCTCGCTTTCTCTCGCTGTTTTATTACAGCGGCTGTGTTTCTTTTCTTTTTATACAAATAATGTGTGTTCTCCATTTTGGCATCAGTAAATCTGTGATCGACCTCGCGGTCTTTTGAGGACGCGCATCTATCTGAATTACTTCAGCCTGGCTCAACCTAGTCGCTCCTCCTCAGTCTGGCTCGGCCTTCGTGAAACGCATCAAGCCAGGCTGCACAGATTAGACTAGGTCAAGCCTTGCTTTATCACTTATCCTGGATTTATATATTCTGCTTTTGTGAAACAGGCCCCAGGAAGCAAAACACAGGAGACTAGCCACGACGACAGCAGCAGCAGCAAACAACTTGAAATGAAGCAAAACAGAACAATGATCCCACACCAGACAAAAACAACACAGAGACTAAATACTGGTCGGGAGCAGGTTAAGTTGGTGATCAGAGATCAACCGGTGTAAAAGCACCGCCCACTGACCAATCAGTAGGTCGATTGATAACGGCGTCACCATTCTTAAAGAAGATCAGGCGGAGCTCGGTGCAGAGAGAGAGAGAGGGGGGAGAGGGGGAGAGAGGGGTGCGCTCATAAAAGTTAAAACATTGAGAGACCAACAACCCCGTTAACATGGGTATTTTTATGAAATTTAGCCTATATATTTTAATGGGAGGGAATTACATATCGGCTTCTTGAACCATGTGTCGCCAATGCACACATCGGTTTGAATTATGTTTTTATATTTTTTAATTGCTCTCACGATCGCTTCCCACTGCCAGGGTTGCAACTGAAATAAAAGGCTAAACGAAACACATCAGGGCAATCTCAAGGGAGGGAAAACACAGGAAGTAAAATAAGACAAGACAAGACAGAAACCCAGACCGTGAATATAAAACAGGAAATAGAACATACAGACACACGGGAGAACAAGACAGGAACTACAGCTAGACAAGACAAGGGAGGAAACACGGGCTACAACAGAAAACAGAACAAGTAACAACAATAACAGGAAACAAGAACAGAACCTCAAAACCAACAGAAAGTCCAACTCAAAACCATGTCATTAATTAAGGGTAATGTGTCTCACTTTCTAACAAGCCATCACGTCTGCAGGTATTAGTAAGTCATTAATAATCACTTTCTGATAAGCAACAGCAAAAATCAGTAAGTCTTCTGAAAATAAAAAATGTGAATGAGTTAATAGTGACATTTTTACAATAATCCATTCAGTCTTTAAACTGTAAATATCAATATGTTGTTAATTAATAGATTTTGGTTCCACTACGCAGTGATTTTTTATTTTGATTTAACCTTTATTTAACCAGGTAGGCCGTTGAGAACAGGTTCTCATTTGCAACGGCAACCTGGCCAAGAAAACCATAAGCGTGCAGGACACCATACAGTTTCACATTCAATACAATACAAGAATACAGAATACAATAGGCTACATAAAGTGCAGATTAAGTAGGCATTACAAAGCTGGTGCAAAGTGAGGTGTAAGTAAGACGATGGATATGCGAACGTAATATGGTAATAAAACAATATACATGAGTAGACAGTCTATAACACTGCTGAGATGTAGTGAAGAGTCAAACAAAAAATAAACAAAAGAACAGTTCAGTTAGTGCAAATTATGATCTATAAGTGATGTAGGTCAGTAATAACACAGCAAACCGGAATAGACAGTCTATATAAATGCTGAATGTAGTGAAGGGTAAATATCAGTTGGTGCAAAGTGTGGTCTAGATGGTGATGTAGATCAGTAATAACACAGTATACATGAATAGACAGACTATATAAATGCTGAAATGTATTAAAGAGTCAATATACAGTTGGTGCAGATTGTGGTGTACAAAAATTGTGTGACAACAAAGGTGGGAGGGATAACAGTTGAGCATACCAGGGCGGGGGAATAGTGCAACATACAGACACACGGGAAAACAAGACAGGAACTACAGCTACACAGAGACAAGGGAGGAAACAGAATGTGACAGCAATTCAGGTGAAGATGTGCATCTATGCAAATATGCACTGGGGTGTGACAGAGTTAATGGAATGCAATAATGCAATAAATGGGTGCGAAAACAGAGCATGAATAATGGAGAACAGTTAGCACGTACAGTGATCGGACAGGAGCTCAGACAGACGTACTTTGATGGCAGTTAGTGAGATAAAGTTTCTGAGTTTCAGGGTTTTTTGAAGTGCATTCCAGTCCAGCCATTAGGTACAGGGGACTTTGCCTAGCAAGGATTTGTAGATGAGTTGGTACCAGTGAGTTAAGCGACGAGTGTTTAACGAGGGCCAGCCAACTAATGCTTAGAGGTTGCAGTGGTGGGTGTTATAGAGGGCTCTGGTCACAAAATGAATGACACTATGGTATACAACATCCAGTTTTTTTCAGGAGAGTTTGAGGCAGTTCTGTAAATGACATCACTAAACTCGAGAATTGGTAAAATTGTCATTTTCACCAAGGCGAGTTTGGCAGCATGAGTGAAAGAGGCCCTGTTGTGGAATAGACTTAACTTTAGATTGAAAATGGTTTATGTGGTGCTGGAAGGAGAGGGAACTGTCTAACCAGACATCCATAGGTTCAGACAGCAGGCCCTCAGATTTTATGCACTGGACCCTATTAGAAAGATTGTTATTGAACCACGCGAGGTAGTCATGAGAGAACCCAAGGTTGTTGAGTCGGTTGATAAGAATACGATGGTTAACAGAGTCAAAGGACTTGGACAGATCAATGTAGACAGCTGCACAGTAATGCTTTTTGTCAATGCCGACCAGAGGTGTCAAGTAACGAAGTACAAATACTTTGTTACCTTACTTAAGTAGAAATTTTGGGTATCTATACTTTACTGGAGTAATTATTTTACAGCATACTTTTTACTTCTACTCCTTACATTTTCACGGAATTATCTGTACTTTCTACTCCTTACATTTTAAAAATAGCCTCGTTACTCATATTTCAGTTTGGCTTGTTTTCATTCCGGCTTGTCATCGTTCAAAAAAACACACACAAAAAAACCTATCCAAATCTCTCCATCCGGAGAGAGTGAATGTGATTGTGGTTGGATGGGAAGTATTAGTCATTCCGACACCCTATTGGTTTGTACGCGATCCATCAAACCTGCACAGACCCGGTGCTAATACGCCACCGGTGCCTTAACGACCGTTATCTACCGGACCGAATAGCAACACGGATTTCGGTGCCTTATTTAGGTGCCACTTAGATGCCTGCGCTTCTCTCTGATGCTCCGAAAACGGACGTTAGAGGGAACTGAAACATTGCCGCACGGGACGCTAGTTAACACTACAGTTGGCAGCAGCTAACGTTAGCCTACGGTTAGCTAGCAGCTGGAGTAAACACGGTTAAAATGCTGACAGCTAAACGGTGTAAAAGTGTGTCTGTATTTCACTGGAGAGGATTGTAACACCAGACTGTAGCTGCCGTTGTCTGAAAAACACAGACGCAGAGATGTGTCACCTTTTTCAGCCCTTCTGAGTTTGCAGGTATGATTTTAATATTACATTATTATAGTCATATGATTTTGTCCTAACGTTTTGGGGTTAAGCTGTTGTCCATGGCATTGTTTCCCCCTTACATCAGGGGTCTTCAACGTTTTTTAAACCAAGGACCCCTTAACTTAAAGTGAGATGTAGCAGGGACCCCCTACTATTGTATGAAATTAAGTTGCCTATTAAACTGGGCCTACAATAACAGTTAGGGCAACCTAAAGCCTTCTTACATACCCTTTTTTCATAAGCTATTAAAATATGAATTGTTGGCATGATTTTATAATATTTTAATGTTACATACTGTATGTGGCACAGTAAATCTAGGATTAACTGTATCTGTGGGCTGATATCTTAGGGACTCCCTTACCTATAGGCCAGTAAGCTTATCATCAGTGGGAATTTATATTTGCTAATAATATGTTGGAATTATGTTAAGGCATTTTAATTTTAAAAGACTCAAAGATAATAAAAAGACTCAAAAATTTACAATAATTTGGAGGCCCCCCTGCAATGACTTTGAGGACCCCTGGTTGAAGATATCTGCCTTACAATACTTTTACTTTTATACTTTAAGTAGTTTTGAAACCAGTACTTTTACACTTTTACTTAAGTAAAAAGCTTGAGATGATACTTCAACTTCTACAAAAGTCTTTTCAAACCCTAGTATCTATACTTCTACTTGAGTAATGAATGTGAATACTTTTGACACCTCTGATGCCGACTGTGATGTCGTTTATGACCTTGAGGGTGGGTGTGGTACACCCATGACCGGCACGGAAGCCAGATTGCATAGTGGAAAGGATACGGTGGGATCCGACTTGGTTGGTAATCTGTTTATTGACCAAGCTTTTGAGGACTTTCGAAAGACAGGGTAAGATAGATATGTGTCTATAGCAGTTTGGGTCAAGTGTGTCTCCCCCTTTGAAGAGAGGGATGACTGCGGCGGATTTCCAATCCAAGAAAGATGCGAGAGACTGGTTAAACAGGTTGGTAATGGGGGAAGCAATAATATTTGCAGATACATTTAGGAAATTGGGGTCCAGGTTGTCTAGCCCAGCTGATTTCTATGGGTCCAGATTTTGCAACTCACTCAGCACATCAGCTGTTAGGATAGGGCTAAAGGAGAAGCGTGGTGGGGAGTGAGGACGTGTAGCTGCGGAGGCTGTAGGGCAGTTTGCTGGGGGGCCAGCCGCCAGATGGAAAGCATGACCAGCTTCAGCGAAATGCTTGTTGAAGTTCTCTATTATCATAAACTTGTTGGTGTTGATATTATTACCTAATTTCAGAGCCGTGGGCAGCTGGGAGGAGGTGTTCTTGTTCTCCATGGTTTTTAAATTGTCCCAGAATTTTTTTGAATTGGCACTGCAAGAAGCAAATTTCAGTTTGAAGTAGCGAGACTTAGCTACTCAGACTGACTGAGGCCTAGTCCACACGGACACGGGTATTTTTATAACCAGAGTTTTTTCTCCTCTGTTTTAAAAAAAAAAAACCTGTCCACACATGCTCGGTTTAAAATAAATCTCCGTCCACATGAAAACACAAAAACACGCTGTCAAGCCATTGCAAAGAATCGTCAACAAACATCAACAAAGCAGTTAGCGGCGCACAATATGACGTCAAACACAGCGGATAACGGCGCACACTCTGACGTCGCAAGGCAAAAAACCCGGTTATACTGTCCACACGTCAACACTGTAACCGCCGTTTCTGAAAATGCTCACCCTGGCCGGAGTTTTCAAAAATGTTCGGTTACAGTGCCCTGAAACTGCGTTTTCGTGTGGATGGAAGGCCGAACCGTGTAAAAAAAGTCACGGTTATAAAAATACCCGTGTCCGTGTGGACTAGGCCTGAGTGTACCGGTTCCTGGCTTCTTTAAAGACTTGCATGGTATGGGGGTGGCTCGAGGCTAATGCAGTTCGCCACAGGATGTTTTTATGTTGGTTGAGGGTGGTCAGCTCTGGAGTGAACCAGGGACTGTATCTACTCTTGGTTCTAAACTTTTTAAATGGGGCATGCTTATTTAGGACAGATAGGAAATCAGTTTTGAATGACACTGTTGGAATGAGGTTAATGTTCTCCCAAGCTGCAAGGTTCAGGTCAGTCAGATAGGCTTGTGTCACGGCCTATCCGTGACTCAGGTAGTAGTGTTTCCTTTTTTGGTGTTCTGTGTGTGTGTGTGGGAGTGTGTGGGCAGGTGTGGCTTTCTCCAGGGCACCTGGCTCTCCAACGCAGCTGCATGTGATCTTCTAATGAAGCTCCAGCTCAGGTACTCCTGAGATCCAGGCAGCCGGCGCCAGTTTGTTTCAGTCACTCACGTGGTAACTACTCTCGGCCAAACTCTTGAGTACTCTAGTGAACCTTTTGTTATCAAAGTTTTCCTTGTGTTAACACTGTGTTGTTTCTCCGTGCGCGGTTGTTGGAAGTCAACGTCACCTACGCTACCTGCCACTCCACCAGCCCTGTGTTCTGGGACACAGCTGACAGTGGGGGTGTATTTAGAGGGCAAGTTGGTCAGGATAATATCTATCAGGGTGCCTCTGTTTACGGATTTGAGATTGACTCTTGTGGGTTCATTTATAATTTGTGTAAGGTTGAGGGCATCAAGCTTAGCAAGTAGTGTGGCTGGGGTGTTAAGCATATCCAGGGTGAAATATCCTAACAGTAATAATTCTGCAGTTAAATGGGGGGGCGATTAGTTCGCAAATGGTGTCCAGGGCACTGCTTGGGGCTAAGGGGGGTCTGTAACAAGCTGCAACGTTAATAGCCTTATTTCTAAAGAGTTGGAGTTTTAGAGGTCATATCATCAGAGGTCAAATTAGCGTGGTCCTCCTGATGAACTGAGGAGCTAAAAAGACAAGCGTCATGCTGGAGGAGGGTAAGCAGAGAACCAGAGAGTTTTCACATCCTGGCAACCCAAAATGTTTTTTCATTAACGGATTAGTCAATGTTTTACTAACAACCAACCAACCAAGTAAAGCAATTCATTACAACTGATAAAGCCTTTATGAAGAGCAGTTTATTAGAAAGTGGTGCCCACTCATCTGACCTACCTTCCAGATGGTTATAATTTGGTTGTCCATCACCTGCATCCACACATCAAGAGCATCTGGAACTATAGGACAAAGAGACAATTAGTGCCCAGAAAAAGATGGAAACCGTATCTGTTCAATTGCCATTATTGACTAAAAGTTTATACTTTTTTGTTTCTTACCATCGCCCTTTGTATGGAAGTTGACAGTTGTGCTCCAGCTGCTCCATTTCCAGAAATGTTGTGCTGTTCTGCATCGTATTCCCACATTATATGTCCAATTTGGTATCAGATCATTCAAAACTGTGAAATTAAGACCAACTCCAAAGTGTTCACTCTGGGAACACAAGTACAAGAATGATGATGTTAGTATAGTTCAGAAAAGGATCCAACTTTAAAAGTCTTGCTAATAATGTGTCTTTTTTCGTCAACTCACTATGGTGTTTTTAATGTTCACTTGGCATATTAAACTGAGATTATAGTACTGTTGCACCGTCCACTTCCAGTCCAGGCTGACATTTCTGGCATTCACACTCAAAACTGTCACTCCCTCAGGAGGGAACATGTGCACTGAAACAAAAGACAAACAACAATCAGCTGTATTTAATGATTAAAAAGTGATGTCAATCACCAAATAAGCATTTTTCCACACAGAAATGCTAATATTTTAAAAAGGTATACCTCTTTCAGTCAGGTCTGCAGTGTCGGAAAGCTTCACCTCGCCCAAAGGATTACTTGCTGTTAACGTCCAGTTTCTCACGCGAGCATCGACTCGCACTTCTTGAGAGCATCTCGTCTCAGGCCACTTTGCACAGATTGTCGGACTGAAATACAAATGTCAAGAGAGTCTAACTTTTTCGTTTGATACATAATAAAATGCTCAAAAATACATTTGCCACCTTTTATGTGGATGTCCAATCAGTTATGATGATAAATATGATTGATTAAAGCAATACATTTCTATATTGATGGAGAAAGCTGCAGTTTGTAGCTGTAAAATCTGTTCTTCCTACATCTAGCACCGACATTTGACATGACTGTAGACCTTACTCCACAGACCTGTTGTCTGGCTATACCACAAATAAATTCTAGGATAGGAGAAAAAAATGCTCTAGGTTGATTGCATTTTTTAAACCAATCACAATTGTCTTTGGCTACCTTAAGTTCCAGTTGCAGAGAATATTCTGATTCATATATATATATATATATATATATGCAAAATATTCTTGCAAATAACTTGTTTAGGTGAAACATTTGCACAAAACTCAGATTGGACAGATAGTCTAGCTAGCTGTCTGGATTTACCCTGCAGAGATCTGAGGAGCAGTTAACCATAGTCCTCACAAATCCACTGGAATTTTGAAGTCCAACACCTGAATCTCCAATTAAACCGTCCACTATATGAGTCGAACAGTGTTTTCAAAGTGCAACAATAAATCGGAGTAGTACTTTGAAGTATTTAAGTAAGGGTTAATGCCAGACAAGGTGTCCATTGTCAGCTATTAATGAATTTTGGCGGAGGCATTGGGTGGTTCATGCCTCGCCGTCGTCCATTAATAACTGACAATGGACACCTCGAACCCTTAACCCGCTTATACCATGCTCACTTGCCAAATATGTATTTTTCTTAAACATTCATTCATATTTTAATACGTTTTACAATCAAAATCTAAAGTTTTTCCAAACAATAACTCCGTTTGCCTGGTTATGCCTGAAGGTCTAATACCTGGAAAAATCATTCCCATCCCATAAGGTTCTTAGGACTTTAGATACGACTTGCAACGGGAGATATTTATATAGTCCGCTCAGCTTGTAGAACCCTTCAGCTCAGCTACGAGCCAGAATGCTAACGCTATGCTAGCAAGATTCAAAGTCAATAACATTGTGTACAGTTGGCAATCAGTAAAAAACAATTGACAGTATGTTTAACATCAAGACAAGCTAGCTATCCAGCCATGTCATTGTCCCCAAAACAATATAACAACTTTTACGAACAATTTTATCCGCGATCTGTAACGTTAGCCTACTGTCTTCCGCAGCCTGAAGTAGCGAAAAGTGAAAGCCATAGTCAGTGGCAAATATGGCTAGACCCCAAAAAAAGTCTAACACAACATTTCTCAGTAGTTTACAGTAGTGATGTGCAAATGAGGCTTCACGAACCACTGTCTTTATTTTCTGAGCTCAGTAGATGGCACTCTCTGTTCAAAGAAAAAGGTTAATGGAATGGCAATTCAGTGTGTTTTCAACCCTTTGTTGAACAGAGAGCGCCATCTAGTGAGCTCAGAAAATAAAGACAGTGGTTCGAGAAGCTTCATCTTACCATCACCAGTTAACAGTAGTATCAGATTTACTTAAAAACATACTAAAAGTTTACCATAGTTTGACTCCAAGAAAGGCCCCATTTTCAAAATGGCGGCCGTCAGGTCCTTAAAATGACCATTACTCCTTTGTATTCCTCCTAGACCAGGAATACTGGTGCCTGATACATGTTTTGACCATGTAATATTCTAATTAGCATGTTTGCATGATAGATAAGTGATTACAAGTACAATTATGTATTAAAGCAATTGGTTACAAGCATATTCATGCAAAAAATAAGGGTGAATACAATTTCTTACAATTTAATAATACAATTTCCCTTAAGTAATTGCATATTTCTCCTTTCTCATATTGTTTTGCCTAGTGTTAGTGGTTTCTGTGGTTCATAACCATTCTTTGAATTCAATAAAGAAGGTTTTTTTTTTCTTTTGTTTTAATACTTTTCTTATTTATTTATATCTTTTTCTATTTTCTTCAGTTGTTTCCTCTTATTCTGGTTTATTTTGTATACTCTTTTGCACTGTGACCTTCACTAGATTTACCATTAGTCGTCACACTCTTCCTCCCATAGAGGTTGATTCTCACAATTCCCAACTTGACACGGTCCACAAGCAGGCATGCATGGTAGTCCATATGCCCTGCAACTGCACCGTTGTGTTCGGCAGGCAGTTGTTTAAGTAGTCAAGGAGGAATTTTGTTTGAGCAAAATGGTATACATTGTGCTGCCAACAACATTTCAGTGAGGTAAGCAATATCAAATGTCAGTATTCTCTTCCACCATCTTCTGAATTGCTGAAAATTGTGAATTTAGTTTTGTTGGGTTTATAATGCCACCACATCTATAGAGGATGCATTACATATGTATTACCTTATTCAAATTGAAATGAGTGACCATTTCAGAGGGTTCACACACAGGCCTCTGTTCAGGCTAATTCAGAGTTGTTTATGATCAAAGTTATACAACTCCAATTGAAGTTACTTTTGGGTGGAATAACTTTTACATTGAATGCCAAGTCTGTGTTTTAGCAAAAAAAGGGTATGTGTCCAAAACCACGTACTGAATAGGAGTTACATGACATTGGCTAAATCTTATACATCTCTGGTTCACCCCAAACAAAGATAACACCTTACAGTAATCTCACAAAATCATGTATTCCATAAGTATGTAATCATGTCAGTGCAATTTAGACAAGTCCAGTGGATTCATAGACCCAGAAAACATGGGGTTAGACACCAAGATTACTTGGAAAGGTCAAATAATGAAGGAGTTAAGATATTTTAAGGGCTTCCTGCCCATCTTGGACGCCATCTTGAAAATTACACCTTTTAGTTGTCAAACTTTGGTAAAGTTTTAGTATGTTATTAAGGACACCTAGTACTACAAAAAGCTGAGAAACCTTTTGTTCGAATTGTTTTAGGGTCAGGTATTTTCTTTTTCATAAATGCCACCTAGGATGTGAGATAACATTATTTGCTGTGAAACAAAGTCAGTTCGGAGGGGCAGTGTAACTTACTTCCTGCAGCTTGTATGTTAGCGCCATCCAGTGGTGTTAAGAGGACGAGGCACTGAAGCAGACACAGTGTTGGAAATAACAGATTCACATTTTCTATTTGTTTTAATGTAGTGCATTAATTTACGACTGGAACTCCTTTAGTAGGTGTCATTTAACACTTTTTTTATGGACACCCTGCAGCCAATCAGAATTGACTATTCACCCAGACCATGGTATAATAGTTAATAAGATTCAAATCCCTTACAGCCTTGTTTGCTTATGTCCTCCAACCTGTGACTACATCGGTTACGTTTTATTATACCTTCCAAGTAGATGATATTCTGTTGGACTCTTAAAGGGTAGGCTTGAGTCTTTATCCGTCCAGTAGCAATCGACTGATTGCAGATCTCGGGTTTCACATTGAAGGTCCGTGACATTTGGTGGGTCTGAGTGATGGCAGGTATTAAAAAAAAAGAACAGCCAGCAATTATTAACAAGACGTAGGCCAATTTAAGACTCCAAAATTGAGCACAATACTAAGTCATACTTACTGCCAATATAAGCACAAGCCCCATATACAACATCAGGAATCAGTTCACATTTTACATCAGTGCAACTGTATTTTGATGCCTGGTTCAGGTGGACGGTCAAGGCATAAGTCTGATTGCTGATCCTGGTAGTGTTCATATCAGCACTACTATACTCAGGCAGAGACATTTTGCCAAAAACTTCCCCCGCAGGCAGAACGCAGCAGAAGGTGGCTGTACTGCCAACCTGGAAGAGCTTGCCCTTTGGATAAACCTGAGTTGTTGATGTTTCATGCCCTGCAAAAGCATAATAACAGGACATTATAAGCATCTGAAGCAGCACCAGGACTTTCAAACGTGTAATAATGACAGCTTGAATGTTTTGATTATCAAAACATGGAGGTAAGTTAAATGAATATTAACCAGGACGAGTCTCTTGTTTCCATTGGCTTGTGTGGTTTTTGTATCGGGACCTGAGCCTCACTGAATGGGAAGCACACTCCAATGCCAAATATGACGTCCAGTTCCAGGAGTGAGTAGATCCTACCTGGTCAGGTGTCACAGCAACTTCATCCTAAAACATTTCCATAACCAAATCAGAGGTGTGTTTGTTTGGCTCCTCCAGAAGCTGAGGTTATTGTCATGGAAGTCAGCAATGTTGATGTAATGCAAATGAACACTTACATAATGTTCTTTCTTGTCCGCTATGAGAACTTCCAGCTCATAGATCAGCACATCCTGTACTGCAGAGCATGAAGGCGTGTCTTCCCATGTTAACAGGATCATCTGATCGGAGCCGGTTAGTTTCAGATTCTGAGCTCCACAATGCAGGACACCTGAGGAAAATAATCATAGTGCATTTTACAGCACCGTCCTTATCATAAACCGCAGAGAGGCAAGCAGGTTGTTCTCATGAAGCATTTTTACATACAAAAAGTAATGCACTGTAATTCGTATGTATTCCTCGTATTTGATGCTGTATACACCACATTGACTGCTTATTTATAAGAGTGTGAATCACGTGTAGGGAGGTGGTTAGGGTGGATGTCTGGGTTGTAAAACACAGCGCTTTCAAGCGGTGGAGTGGAGTTCATTACTCAACACATGACTTTCATCCACCAAACGGGTGTTTGTGTCCCGGGAGTACAACTGGAGATAGTTGACCAAAACCACAATCTTTTTTCTAATCTTAGCTAGTCGTTTTGGTGCCTAAACTTCATCGTCATCGCCACATGAAGGAAACTTTTTGTCAAGTAAACTTAAAGGGTACTATTAGTCAGCATTTTTTGCGCATGTGAACACTAAAAAAAGGGACTCAGACCCCTCTGAAGCGAACCTGGTCTGAGTACAGTCCTCTTTCATGAACCCACAATGTGATGAAAAGCAGACGACGGGAGAGAGAGAGAGAGAGAGAGAGAGAGAGAGAGAGAGAGAGAGAGAGAGGCAGCAGGCAGAGGAGGGTGAAGCAGCTAGGCCTACATAGCCTCCAGCGCTCTGGGAAATTGGTGGTTTTCCTGTCGGTGCTGTGCATGATGCTGTGCCCCTTTACAAAAATGCCTATATTGTCAGGAGTGGGACCTGTAGCTGCCAGATATTGGTGGCCTTGATGGTGACACCTCAAAACGCTGTGTTCCCCTGTCAGAGGATTCCCCCCCTCTAATCAACAGGGCTGTGAGACATGAGCAAATATGAACCTTGTTTTTATTGAAAATCTTTTAGATAACACAAAACCTCAGATGTATTATAGCCTATTGACCGCACGAAACACTCCTCAGCCTGCTGCCTCTCTTTTCTCTCTCTCTCTCTCTCTCTCTACAATTAAAAGGGGCTTTATTGGCATGAAAATTTCAATAACAATGTTGCCAAAGCATCAACCCACTCAAAACACAATAAGCAGTTATATGAACATTAACACAATATTAGGATGGATTTATTGTAATTATATTAATCAATTTGTATGGCAAATATAAAAAAAAATAAAGTTATTTAGCAATATGAAACAAAAAGTATATTCTACTGTATTAAAAATGTAAAGGCATAGTACAACAGACCTTATGAATAAATATGGACAGATATTTAAAACCTATAACTAAACAGACAGCATTTTTTATTTTATTTATTATTTAGGGATGTGTTCATTTATGCATGTGTGTGTTAGTGTGGGTCCCCCCCCATCCGGCCAAATTTCCTGTGGCACCGGAGCAATCCCAGAACTGGAAAGTCGAGGTTACTAGGTTCTCCAATATATGATCTAACCTCTGTGTGTGTGTGTGTGTGTGTGTGTGCGCGTATTTAAAAAAAAAAAAAAAAAAAAAAAAATATATATATATATATATATATATATATATATTACTTGAGATCTGAGAATCCAAGACAACTTGAGCTTGTAGATGCAGCCCATAACAATGGAAAGTACTGCTCTATTTTAAGGTGTTAGCTGACAGGAAAGTGCTGGTGAAGCACTTAAGAATCAATGAAACAAACAATGACATTCCTCTAAAGAGTAGAAGCTGTCTGTCTTAGCCATACTGGATGGGGGAAACGTGAGATAAGGGCCAGTGTGTGATCAGGAGACTTTCTATCTTTGTTGAAACAGAAGAAGCCATAGCTAATTCTAGATAGATAGATAGATAGATAGATAGATAGATAGATAGATAGATAGATAGATAGATAGATAGATAGATACTTTATTGATCCCCAAGGGGAAGTTCAAGGTCTCAGTAGCTTCTGTTGGTGAGATAACAAAAACAGGCATGGATGTGTGATTTGCAAAACAAGTTATAT
This sequence comes from Perca flavescens, assembly GCF_004354835.1. Lineage (NCBI taxonomy): Eukaryota > Metazoa > Chordata > Actinopteri > Perciformes > Percidae > Perca > Perca flavescens. The sequence continues at coordinate 3,405,640 of NC_041346.1, forward strand.
TTCCATTATATCCCTTTCAGACAACAGATGTCCAACTGCCTCTAACTGCTAGCATTGACAACAGTCTTACTTTCACCAAAATAAAAGCAGAAGTATGACTTAGGCAGGCAGCTTGTGAATTTCACCACTGGATCAATAAAGTATAATTTTTAATCCACTATATACATCATAATTTAGTCATATTATTTTGTATTATTAATCTGAATCTGCAAAGTAACTAAAGCTATAAAATAAATAGTTAGGTAAATTGTACAATAGCCTACTTGACTCTGAATTATGGTGGACTAGAAGTAGCCTAATAAGTAGGAGAAAATGACAAAATCACCTTACAACTGAATCGAAGTAGCCTACAGTATAGTTACTTTCCACCGCTGATAAAATGTAATGACATTACGTGTAGTAAGCCTCAACATTAATTCCCGACATGTTATCTGTCAGCAGCTCGGACACACTGCTGTCGGCACTGACAGGACACAGATGTCCCTAGGCTACCGTCTCTGGTTCTGGCTCTGACCACGGGAACAGTGACGGGACAGCTCGCTTCAATGCAGCGTAAAAAACTCCAGAAAATAATGTCCATAATGTCTCTGCAGTCATTTCAACCACCAACTCCAGCTACAGGAAATAACACTTGTGGACTTTCTTTTCTGTGCCGAAATGTTTTCGCCACTACTGTGTTACCACAAAAAGGAATACATTACTGTAATTGCGGTACTTTTGTAACGCGTTACTCCCATCACTGAATCTTAAACTAGTCGTTTTGGTGCCTAATCTTAATTTTCGGCTTAAAGTCACCTATTTTTGGGGGGTAATTGAACCACCAACTATAGCTGATACAACGGAGGTCTGTAGCCGGCCTCACAAAGCTCTGTAGCGGCTTACTGTACGTACACACCGCCGCCGACTTGGGCGTCTAAAGATACTGGAAGTCATTAATTTTCAATGGAAGCTGGCTTCTCTCAGCTGCAAGGAGCGTCAAAACTGTCGGCGTCGCGTTTTGGCCGTTTTGGGCGTTTTGAGCGTCAATCAGAAAGTTGAACTTTGGTCAACTTTATGGTAATGAGCTATGACGCGGTTCAGCGGCAAGCAGCGGCAAACGGCAGCAACCATTCGGAATATAGACGTCCTTCTCGCTGGCTGATTCAGGAGAAACATACGATGTAAACTTTTGTCCCTACCAAGACATTAGTTCCATGAAAATGGAGGGAAATCTCATAATCGCCGTTGCTGGGTTCCCCTATCATTTATGATGTGACGTTGTTTGCTTATAGGGACCAGTTAACGTGCCGTCACATGGTCTCTAAACAGTCCGCTCACGGTGAAGTCCTGCACGGGTCAACAGCTGGCGGCTGCTCGCTCTGCCTGCATTCTGCTGCGGTTCAGCGGCTAACTGCTAACAGACACCGCTGTGACCAACAAACAATACAAATGATGTCCTTATATATGTCATTTATAAAAGGTTTCTAGTGTCAGTGTATTGGTCGTGCAGTGGCTGCTTGTGCTTTTTCTTCCATCGTGTGTTGAACATGATCGAAGAATGCTCCCACGTCAGAGCGGCCAAAGCGTCAAACAGCTTCCCCGGACTTTTTGACAGGCGTCCTCGACAGGGCGGCCAGAGCTTCTTTGCAGCTCAAGTCGGCTGCGGTGTGTACGTACAGTTATGAACAGGTCCGTATGATATCGTACGAAAATGTATGCACACCAAAACGTATGATATCCTACGAAATTAGGAGGCCAGCGGGTGTTCACAGGACGCCGGCTGGCTATGAGCTCCATGACGCCGAGCGGCAATGCTTAGAATGCGTTGATCAACATCAGCAACCAATGTGTATGTAAAACATAAACACTGCATTAACGTCTGTTGACTGGTGTCGCAGTATGCCTGTGGTGACATCGACACGTCTAGCGAGTCCAATCTAGCATCTACCCTCCATTGGACCCCCAGAAATGGATTCCTGGTCCTCAACTGTATGTCACATTTAAGCTGAGGAGGTTTATGACCACAACTCCACCAATTTAACCAAAACTGCATGCTAATATTAAATATACCGCAGGCTATCTATTCATATTGCCAATAGCATGCCAGTACATGTTATGAAAACATTTTGAAAAAGTACTATTAGAACCAAAAATTGGGTTTAAACAATTCTGATTATAATCACAGTAAATAGGCTGCATAATACATTCATAATCTACAGTAAATGTAAAATAGAGACCATTGTCTTCTTTAAAATACAATGTAATTTGCATTTTAGATTTGCATGGAAATATGGCAACATTCTTATACTATTCATACAGTATAGTCTCAGCTGTAAAGCATATCTAATGCCGTTATTCCTAGAAGTTAAAGGATGATGCACTCACCACTTTCTTGGCCATTTCCATCCTGTGTGCTCTTGCAGAACAGTGAGACCAGTAATAACCATGGGATCATCATAATCCCCTTTACAAGGACCATTTGGGATCAGCTGTTATTCCTTTAATGTAAACTTGTCAGCAAGCCCTCATTGATTTAGTGCTGTCATCATAGACAAGACATCAGAAACATCCACTTACTACACTTGATACCTGTTTAAAAAAAGAATTAGCAAAAAGAATTATCAGTTCATTCAGTGCCAAAATAATAAAGAAAGGGACTATTCTTGACTCCTGAGGCATTTTTATAAGGATTAATTTTAAATACTTACATGAGGATGTCTGACTGGTTGTCATGGATCTTGCACACGGAATGAATTTAATGTGAAGGCAATAAGGGGTAAGAGTAAAACTGAAAGAGTTACAGTGTCAAGTTACACCCTGCAGGAAACACTCCCTTTAAAAGTAGCCAATGGTACAGCCTTGGAAATCCATTTGCTGTTGGAGCTCATAGTTATTGTGGAATCCATGTGGGCTTCAATGCAGGAAGTGGAGAGGCTGCCTTTTGGTAATCGTGACTCACGGTGGCCAGATCAGACATGCCTTACATGCACTCAGAATGTATGTATTCTTAATAAATTACTTTACTAAACAATTGTTTCAGTATCTGAGTGTGGCAGGTCTTTATCAAGACAAGTAAGAAAAGTCCTCTTTATTTGTTAGGATTTTTTCTCCTAGGTCACAGTTTCAGCTGTACTCTGGAGAGAAAATCAGGAACTGTACAACTTTGTGATCCAGACTAAGCAAAACACATCTTTTTTGAAAATACCAAAGTCAGAACCTTTTCTTTCAAGTGCACTTAAACATGTTCCTTAATATATATAGTCACTCTGGTCAGCTGTACAAGAGGAAATAAAGTAAGAATAGAAGAGGAAGCTGAGGTCACTGAATTACAAAAGAGCAACAGGAACTTTACATTTCAAGGAAAAGTTATCAGAATTAGACAGTATATTCAAATTCTTCTTTCGTAACGGGCTCTACCAAACTTAATTAAAATCCACAGTTTTGTAATTTAAAATCAAACAGGCACTTGAACCAATATGTATTATCCTAGTTACTGTATATCACCATCTGAACTCACATTAGAAATAGACAGATTAGGTTTCTGTCTAGAGCTATGAAAGAGATAACGAGGAACTAGTTAAAACCTAAACAACCTTCATTTAACAACCGGAAGGGAAATGTAAACAGCTTTATTTAAATAGAAATAATGACCTATAGAATCAGAGATCAGGAAGAATTTACATTAAACTCCTGGGGGTGGCAGTAGCTCAGTCCATAGGGAGTTGGGTTAGGAACTGGAGGGTCGCTGGTCCGAAGTTTGGCGTGTGGACTGGTAGTTGGAGCCAGTTCACCTCCTGGGCACTGCCAAGGTGCTCCTGAGCAAGGCACCGAACCCCCAACTGAATGACATCTGACATCTCTCTATTAGTGTGTTTAGCATGTATAACTCCTGAGCATGTTTGTAATTCAGGCCTGTGTTCAAAGTGTGTGCAACTGTACTAACAGAGTGAAAATTGTGAATGTCCCCTCTCGGGGTAAATAAATTCCTCTTCTCTTCCTCTTCTCCTGCAATAATGAAATATAAAGTAATAATAAAGTATGAATGATAAAGTATAATTTTGTGCATTCATCACATTTGTCTTCGCTTTAAAAAATTGCAAAAAGTAAGCAAAAATATAACACACATTGCACCAAAAATGTCATAACAATCTGCTATGGAGGCCCAAAGTGTCAATGTTTAAAAAAAAAAAAAAAAAAAAAAAAATATATATATATATATGAAATCAATAATATAAATAAAAGTTGGACAAAATGGGTAGTAAAACATAATCAATCCATTTCTTTTAAACTCGTCGTTAATATGAAATGTTATTTCATAGCTTCCTTAACATTTCAGGTCAACTTTGTTTATTACAGCAGTTTTTCTGTTGCTTTAAAAAAAACGCAAACGTAAGCAAAACTGTAACACACATTGCACCAAAAATGGAATTGAGCATATTGCATAGTCATAACAATCCTCTATGGAGGTCCAAAATTGGTCAATATTAAAAAAATAATTATGAAATGAATAATCATATAAATAAAACTTAATCAAACCATTTCTTTTAAACTCTGGTCGTTAATATGAAATGTTATTTCATAGCGTCCTTAACATTTCAGGTCAACTTTGTTTATTACAGCAGTTTTTATTTTAAAGTGTCCTTTTTAGTTTAGTTTTTAAACGTTATTTCCAATAGTGATGGTCAGATGAAGCTTCGCGACCCAGTGTCTTTACTTTTTGAGCTCACTAGATGGCGCTCTTTGTTTAAGAGAAAAAGGTTAAATGAATGGCAATTCAATGGGTTTTCAAACCATTTGTTGAACAGACATCACCATCTAGTGAGCTCAGAAAGTACAGACAGTGGTTCGCAAAGCTTCATTTGACCATCACTAATTTCCAAAGCAGTCTCGCATTGCCAGCTCTATCTCCACAGCTCTGTGGAGTAAGGTCTGGCTTCAACACAGATACATTCTGGGATATAAAAAAAAAAGGCATTTTTGTTTGCATTTCTTTAAACCAGGTGGGTCTGAGTGATGGCAGGTATTAAAAAAAAAGAACAGCCAGCAATTATTAACAAGACGTAGGCCAATTTAAGACTCCAAAATTGAGCACAATACTAAGTCATACTTACAGCCAATATAAGCACAAGCCCCATATACAACATCAGGAATCAGTTCACATTTTACATCAGTGCAACTGTATTTTGATGCCTGGTTCAGGTGGACGGTCAAGGCATAAGTCTGATTGCTGATCCTGGTAGTGTTCATATCAGCACTACTATACTCAGGCAGAGACATTTTGCCAAAAACTTCCCCCGCAGGCAGAACACAGCAGAAGGTGGCTGTACTGCCAACCTGGAAGAGCTTGCCCTTTGGATAAACCTGAGTTGTTGATGTTTCATGCCCTGCAAAAGCATAATAACAGGACATTATAAGCATCTGAAGCAGCACCAGGACTTTCAAACGTGTAATAATGACAGCTTGAATGTTTTGATTATCAAAACATGGAGGTAAGTTAAATGAATATTAACCAAGACTCGTCCTGGTTTCCATTGGCTTGTGTGGTTTTTGTATCGGGACCTGAGCCTCACTGAATGGGAAGCACACTCCAATGCCAAATATGACGTCCAGTTCCAGGAGTGAGTAGATCCTACCTGGTCAGGTGTCACAGCAACTTCATCCTAAAACATTTCCATAACCAAATCAGAGGTGTGTTTGTTTGGCTCCTCCAGAAGCTGAGGTTATTGTCATGGAAGTCAGCAATGTTGATGTAATGCAAATGAACACTTACATAATGTTCTTTCTTGTCCGCTATGAGAACTTCCAGCTCATAGATCAGCACATCCTGTACTGCAGAGCATGAAGGCGTGTCTTCCCATGTTAACAGGATCATCTGATCGGAGCCGGTTAGTTTCAGATTCTGAGCTCCACAATGCAGGACACCTGAGGAAAATAATCATAGTGCATTTTACAGCACCGTCCTTATCATAAACCGCAGAGAGGCAAGCAGGTTGTTCTCATGAAGCATTTTTACATATCACTACAAAAAGTAATGCACTGTAATTCGTATGTATTCCACGTATTTGATGCTGTATACACCACATTGACTGCTTATTTATAAGAGTGTGAATCACCGTGTAGGGAGGTGGTTAGGGTGGATGTCTGGGTGGTAAAACACAGCGCTTTCAAGTGGTGGAGTGGAGTTCATTACTCAACACATGACTTTCATCCACCAAACGGGTGTTTGTGTTGGAGTAATTTCACCCTAGAGTCCATTGCACCATGACCTCACCAACACCCCCCCAGAAGCTTTTTTCAGCTGGGTCTAACATTGGGAGAGTTAGCGTAGCAGCGTTATCAGCTGAATAGCTTAGCGCAGGGGCTAATGGACCCACGTTTGTATCTCGTAAATGACCCCACTAATAATGCCCGAAATGATACCAAACGTCTACTGTAGTACATATAGGTTATGTACTCATAAAACGATGGATTGGAAAGTTTGTAAGTACACCAGAAGTTTATGAACACTTGTCTGCTCTCTTCTGCTCTCTGTTGCTGCTGCTGCTGCTGCTGCTGCTACCTGCAGTTAGAGTGCTTAGGGCCGTCTACAAATTACTACACCGAAAAGAGATACAACAAAAATATTTATTAATTTAATGATTAAATAAGGTAATGTCTCCAAACTTACCTCAGTTATTACTTGTCCCCTGCTAGTTATACTACAGCACTTAGTTAAAAAAAAAAGTTAAATTAAAAAATATTTTTGTTGCATCTCTTTTCGGTGTTGTAATTTGTAGACAGCCCTAAGCACTCGTCTTACTGCCGGCAGCAGCAACAACAGCAGAGAGCAGAAGCCAGCAGGCAAGTGTTCATAAACTTCTGGTGTACTTACAAACTTTCCAATCCATCGTTTTATGAGTACATAACATATATGTACTACTGTAGACGTTTGGTATCATTTCGGGCATTATTAGTGGGGTCATTTACCAGATACAAACGTGGGTCCATTAGCCCCTGCGCTTAGCTATTCAGCTGATAACGCTGCTACGCTAACTCTCCCAATGTTAGACCCAGCTGAAAAAAGCTTCTGGGGGGGTGTTTGGCTCGAGGTCATGGTGCAAAGGACCCTAGGGTGAAATTACTCCAAACCATCACTTTAACTGCTTCAATCGTGATAAATATCAATACAAATTAGAAAAAGAAGAAAATGCCTCACAGATGTGCAATGATCAATTGTTCAAATAATGGGAAAGGATTGTCCTATTTCTCATTTCCAAGGACGAAAAAAAGGTAACGTATGTGCTCCTGTGTTAATTGCCAAAGCCTATCTGAATTTACGCTGTTGACATGGGAGAGAAAGTTGGCTAAATGCCAAGTTGGCTAATGTCCAACTCAGCCAAGTTATGTGGATCACAATGATACGTGGTGGGAGGGGAGACTCTTCCCCTACTTGATTACTGCATACAAATGGTTTTGTTAATATTTTAACTATGTTAACTACTTCCCTGAATCACCCTCTACAGACTGAATGGGTTTCTTAGGAGTTACCATATAATGTGGCCTAATGACCTTCCATAGATGGAAGTCTACACCATATCACTTAATCCTGAACAAAATTGATTTCTCTTCATCAGATGTTGAACATTGCAATGGGGGATGATTTATTGACATTTCTTCACCAAATAGAACAGCATATGAAAAGCATGAGAGATCCAGGGGTGCAGGGACAAGGGAGGGAATTGTGGAGGAGACAGGACTGAGGAAGAGACACAGGAAAGAACATTCACAGGAGCTACCCAGTATGGACACAATCCTATGTTGCTGACCAGACCCCCTAAACATCAACAAATAATTAATGAATGCAGACACCCTTGTGCTGCAATGTACGCGGGGGCACCAAAGAAATAAGACGCACAAACGTCCCCGGCCCCGTAAAACCAAGTTCCAGGTCCAGTAGTGGAAATGGGCCTATAAAAAGAAAAGAACAAGAACCTTTTTCTGTGTGAACCTTTAAGAACCTTTCAACAACAATAGGATAAGGGTGGTGGGAACGAAGTGGGGCTTGTAACTAAAAATTAAAATACAAACATTAAACTTTAACTAACCACAACTAACCTAAAGAATGAAGGGGTGTGTGTGTGTGTGTGTGTGTGTGTGTGTGTGTGTGTGTGTGTGTGTGTGTGTTGGGATAGTGGGAGGGGGTGTCTCAGTGTCTTTTCTCTACTACAATATTACAATTACATCAACATTACATCAGCATTTCAATACTACAATATGAACCTCTTCTACAATATGCTATACCACCACGCTACAATACATCAGCATTACTATACCACTACACTACAATTACATCATCATTACACTACACTACCAACGACAGCTACAGAATGAGGGTGGTGTGTTTGTAGGGGGGTTGGAGGAGGAAGATGAAGGACGTCACAGCATCAAGGCACAACTGTAGAGATAAAGAAAGGAAGAGGTGTTAGGGGAAATATAACAGAACTCTAGGACCCTGATAACTGGTGTACATACAGTTTATGCAGAATACAACCATAACACAAACCATAACACAAAGGTGGTTCAAAAACAGAAAGGAGCAAACAGCTAGTGAAGACCAACTGTGAAAACAGCTAGTGAAGCTGGCAAAGAAGTGAGAATAGGATAATAGGAATTTGTGAGCGAAGGACAAATACCAATCTAATTCAGGTTTCAATTTAAGTAGAAGGAGATGGCTCATAAATATGAGGAGGGGGGGCCTCAGACTAACCATGTCACACTGGGAGTTAATGCAGGGAGGATATGTGGTGTGTGAACTGCATTTCGAGGGATGCTTCCTTATAAAAGTGAGTTGTGTAGTTGGAAGGAAATCCACAATCCAATTAAATATAAAAAAATAAATACAATAATATACAATTACTGATACAAATAAAATCAATACAATTACTGATACATTTTCTTTGTGTCATGTTTTTAAACAGCATAATGGAAAAAAATACACTTAACAGCAATGCCATCCCTACATTGGTTGACTGCATCAAAGGTAAGGTGAAGGTGAAGGTAAGAATGACAAGATTAAATGACTGACTTAATCCTCCAAAGCTGAGAGAAGGCACTCTGAGGAGGAGGAAGAAGAGAGGGACATTGTAGAGATAGAGGGGGAGACAGAGAAAAAAACAGAGGAGACACCTGAACGGAGAGAGGATATGACAGAGGAGGGAGCAGTAGCAGAAGGAGGAAAAGGAGAAAGAGAAGGAGAAGGAGCAGTAGCAGACGGAGGAGAAGGAGAAGGGAAAGAGGAAAGAACTCAAGAGGGACCAGAAAGGAGAGAAAATGACACAAATGGAGGGACAAAAGAACAGGCTCAGGTGACCATTCCCCTAAGCAGCCTTCAACAAAAGGACAAGCTGATGCTCTGAGTTTATTCAATTTCAAGATTGTGACTAGCATTCTCACAGAATCAAATAAAAGATGCCTTTTTGTTATTTCAGAGAATTGCAGAACTAGAGGTAAAGGTTGCACGGCTAATCAACCCAAGTAATGTACTTCCAAGTCTGTGCACCACACGTAGGGCTAGCGTGACGTGTGACGTAACATGAACACAAAGAAAAGTTTAATTTAACCCTTAGACAAATCTGAGCTGTGACCTGCCGCCCCGTAACACTGCCTTTGGAATTATAAACCTTTGTTTTTACAAAATCTTTGAATCTTAACACCTACACCCTGAATTCTGGAAGAGATGCTGCAGAGCTGTCCTGAAGGCTGCCGGAACTTCATCAAGGCACAACTGTCGGAGGCTGGGAAAAAGGGAAGAGGAAGGCGGTTTAACCAACATCTGAAAGACCTGGGGCTGCAGATACTCCACAGCAGCCCAAAGGCTTACAGATACTTGCGAAGCATGTTTGCTCTTCCCTCCAAAACCATATATATATTATATATTACGGGACATGTGGGACACTTCTCTGTAAATACCAATTTAATATAGACTGCTTTACTTACCCAGTTTCACAATTTCAAAATGTACATAAAACTGTTCATTTCCCAAATGGGAGTGATGGCCTCTACATTGACCCCTGCAGAAAGAATGTGCACTCTAGTTTTAGATGAGATGGCCATAAAGAGGCAATTTGACTACGACAAGAGAAATGATGCCATTTATGGCATATCTCCCTCAGGCCATGCTGCAAAACAGGCAATGGTCATCATGGTTAGGGGCATTTTGGGGAAGTGGAAACAGGCAAGCCAAGAACAACAACATTTTTTGTTGTTTTTAAGACCAACAACATTTATTTATTTTTTGCTGTGTATATTAAAAACATTTATCAAATACTTTGTCCTTCAACAGGCCATGTGTTATTTCTTCGTTTTGATTAACATTAACGTTAGGCTACTGCTCTGCTTTCTGCTCAAGGCTCGGCTTAAAGCCATTGTTGTCATATAGCAACCGAGCGTCTCTAGCCAATTTCAGCAGCAAAAGCTACAAAATAACTAATCAGGCGGTATTTAACTCGTAATAAGACTGTAGCGACATGCCTATAGGTAGCAGTATACAGCGCTATGTGTACAACTTCTTCATTTGGTTACAACAAAGACAAAAGTGCTTAAAATTGTAGAAAACCACAATGTTTACGACGTTGTGGTAAACAACATTTGTCACTGAAAAAAGTGACAAATGTTGGAAAAAGCTACAAAAATGCAGAAAAAAAATCAACAAAAACATTTTTTTTTTTTAACGGGAAAAGTGACAAAAAAAAACATCATGAACATCGCCAAAGGTGACAACATTTTTTAAATTGACAAAAATATAATTAAAAAAACTCCAAAAAAGTGACAAAAAAATTTGATTACAAATAAATTTGACAAAAATGTCAAGAAAAGTGTAGAAAAAGAACAACAAAGTAAGGAAGTTGCATGGTCGGCGGGAAGACAACACAAGGGTTAACAATGTACAATTACACTCAAACCATGTATTGACACAATGTATTAACCTATTTCCAAGGTGCAGGCAGTAATATGTGACCAGGCAACGACTACTTGGGGCCACCCTGGACCCTCTGGGTGGCGAGGATTGCCACTGCATTCTGTTGGGGGTTCAGAGGGTTCCTGTGGCGTTCGATGTCCCTCACCTACTGAAGTCCACCAGGAACAACTTCTTTAAGTATGGTCTTAAAGGTAAGCACAGTAAACAGAGCAAATACATTTGTAATGATTTGTCTATGAAATGGTTTCATGAAGATGAATGGCATGATTAAGATACAACATTATCACAATGATTCTCATACCAGCTCATATTTATTTACATCCTTAGATGTTCTTTGGCGCCATATCTTGAACTTTTATGAGGTCGACAAGCTCCACACTGTTCGCATTGCTCCAAAGCTCACTGAGAGGCACATATCTTTGCCTGCATTTGGCAACACAGGTCTTTAGCCAGACTGTTTCTGCAGGTACATTTCATGTGCATTATTCATCTTTACAATGACTAGTATCAGAATTTGAAGATTCTAATGTAATACTGACCTCTTTAAACATTGTTCGTTGCTACCCGCCTTACTGTACTTTACTTTTGTAAAGGATATCATAAGGTCTTGAGGCAATCTGATGAAAAATGCCATATTTATGGTACAGGGAATGTGTAAATCGGTCATATTTGTTAGAAGGTTAAGTTATCACATTTGTTTTGACCCAAGCATTTCAGCAATGGTGTCATTGAAGAGGCTGCCAGCAGAGGCAAAAGACACTGCAGAATTGATTGCCAAAATAAATTGCCTTTTTGATGTCCTGAACTCTAGGTAATTCTAAAACAACTTAACTTCACAAACAGATGAAGCACAGACTAACATGACACTAACATGACATTTGTTAACAGCATTTCTTAATAACCCCCCTCCAGATCTGGGTGTACACCACCATGCCAGAAAGGAATGTGCCTCTCCATTAAGAGCATTTTGCTGTTCCACAAGAAGTGCACAGATGCTGGTATTAAGTATTTGTGCACCTCAAAATTGAATCAAGATTGTATTGAGGTATGCAACAGACAAACAAAAAAACATGTACTGGCACAGTAGTTTTTCCTGGAAGCCCTCCGAGGGACTTCCCTACTCCCTGTGAACTGTTGCGCTGGAAATCCCTAACCTTTTAAAAATCATAGACAGCTTACTTTCTCCCCCTTTTTTAGGGTAGAATCTCTTCTCCTTGGTCCGGGGCAAAGGTGGGCATAAGTACAACCCCAGTGCGAGGGAGTTCACTGCTGCTCAAACATCCTACCTGAGGTGGATGATGGAGTCACGCTACCTCATCTGATGGGGCGACTCCCTCGACCTCAGCAACAACAGGTCCGCTGACGCTTCTGACCACCTCATTGGCCCTGCCTCCACCTACACTGCAATAGAACCAATGGATGTAGAACTGGTGTCAGACATTGTGGAAGACAAAGGTTATCTGCATTACACAAAACGGCAAAAAGACACATCTACAGTCATAAGTCACATAACACATTATCATACGGAATGTAACATTCTATTTCTCTTACTTTGTAGACTGTTGGTGATTGCATCCAGGAGGAGGGCCTCTTTTATGCTGCTGGCTGGGTAGTCCGGATCCTTCAGCAGGAGGAAACAGTGAGGGCACGTCCTCACTGTGAAGTCCTGCTGTTGGGTCCAACACATCATGACCACAGCTACGCTGCGAGCAAAGAGCACCCTTTCCTGGCGGCCAAAAAGTATTCACCGGCCAGCAACCTGATGAGGCTGTCAGAGCCTAGACAAAAGTAGACAAAAAGAGTAGACAAAAAATAATATCCTGAGAAAAGTGGATTTTGATGTGTATAGCTCTATAGACCTGCATTCATTCTGCACTTGACCGTGAGCGCCCTCATATGGAACCAAAGTGGAACTGCAACCAATTCCGAAGCCGGAGGTTTCCCGAGAGTGAAAGTTCTTGCCTTATTAGACATTCTCTGGGAAAACACAGGCGCCATTAAAAGGACTGGGAATATGTGAGTGCTTGCCAGGCAGCGAGGGTCTAACACACATATGCTATTCCATTGCATTATGGGAAGATGTAGGATCCAGTGTTTTTGAAGCTTGAGTTATACTAGGGACTGAGGCCCCATTTACACCTGGTACTAATGTAATCTGTATGTGAATCTGTGCCATTCATCTGTGGAATTCCGAGAGTCAAATTTAATTCGAATAGTAAAAAATGTATACTTATCGAACGCTGAAATTACTATTCACATCTTTATTTTTTAGAAATGTGTTGGCTAACATTAGCGATGCTCACCCCTTTCTCCTTGGCCTTCCCGCATGTGAAAACAAAATGCTTTTGTAATGTCGGGTGAGCAACCTTTAGGGCATGGAGCTACTGTAGAGACAGAGTAGTAAACGGGAGTGTCAGGTTGCGGCTGGGAATCAAAAGGATGGGTATACTGTTCCTCTCCGGGAACCATCACCTTATCGTGGTGGAAAGGTTTGTGTGTCTCTATGAACCTGAGGGCTGTGTTGTCTGGAGCTTTGTGCTCCTGGTAAGGTCTCCCAAGGCAAAGTGGTCTCAGGTGAGGGGCCAGACAAAGAATGGTTCAAAAACCCTATGAGTGACCGAGGTAGAGATGGAGTGACCCTGCCCGGAGGAAGCCCGGAGCCCATGTCTGGAGCCAGGCCCAGATGGCGGGCTCATCAGCGAGCGTCTGGTGGCCGGGTTTGCCATGGACCCCGGCCGGGCACAGCCCAAAAAAGCTACGTGGCCACCACCTGTGGGAGGAACCGCTGGGGTCGGGTGCGCTGCCACATGGGTGGCAGTGAAGGTCAGGGGCCTCAACAGACCAGACCCGGGCAGCAGACGCTGGCTCTGGGGACGTGGAATGTCACCTCTCTGTGGGGGAAGGAGCCGGAACTGGTGCGGGAGGTGGAGCGCTACCGGTTAGATCTGGTGGGGCTTACCTCTAAGCACAGTCTCGGTTCTGGAACCGTACGTCTGGATAGGGGTTGGACTCTTTTCTTCTCCGGAGTTGCCCAGGGTGTGAGGCGCCAGACGGGTGTGGGGATACTCACAAGCCACCGGCTGAGCGCCGCTACGTTGGAGTTTATCCCGGTGGACGAGAGGGTCGCCTCCCTATGCCTGCGGGTTGTGGGGGGGAAAACTCATATGCATATGCACCAAACAAGAGTTTGGAGTATTTGGCCTTCTTGGAGACCTTGAGTGGAGTCATGCATGGGTCTCCAGTGAGGGACTCCATTGTTCTGCTGAGGGACTTCAATGCGCACATGGGCAATGATGGAGACAGACTGGTTGTTTGTTGTTGGACTTCTGTGCTTGTCATGGATTGTCTATAACAAACACCATGTTTGAACATGGGGATGCTCATAAGTGTATTTGGTACCAGAGCACCCTAGGGCAAAGGTCAATGATCGATTTTATCTGAGGCCGTATGTTTTGGACAATCGGGTGAAGAGAGGGGCGGAGCTGGCAACCGATCACCATCTGGTGGTGAGTTGAGTCAGGGGGTGGGGGAAGACTCTGGACAGACCTGGTAAGCCCAAACAGGTAGTGCGGGTAAATTGGGAGGCCCCTGTCCGACAGACTTTCAACTCATGCCTCCGGCGGAGCTTTTCGTGCATCCCTGTGGAGGCTGGGGGCATTGAACCTGAGTGGACAATTTTCAAAGTTTCCATTGCTGTAGCTGCGGCAAGGAGCTGTGGTCTTATGGTCTTAGGTGCCTCAAGGGGCGGTAACCCACGAACACCATGGTGGACACCGGTGGTCAGGGAAGCCGTCCAACTGAAGGAGTCTTTCCGGGATATGTTATCCCAGAGGACTCCGGAGGCAGTTGCAGCGTACCGAATGGCCCGAAGGGCTGCAACCTCTGCCGTGAAAGAGGCAAAGCAGCGGGTGTGGGAGAAGTTTGGAGAAGACATGGAGAAGGACTTTCAGTCGGCACCAAGGTGCTTCTGGAAAACTGTTCGCCACCTCAGGAGGGGGAAGCGGGGAACCATCCAAGCTGTGTACAGTAACACACTGTTGACCTCAACTGAGGAGGTAATAGGGCGGTGGAAGGAGCACTTTGAGGAACTCCTGAATCCGACTAATACGCTCTCTAGGTTAGAGGCAGATCTGGAGGATGATGGGGGATCATTGTCAATTTCCCAGGCGGAAGTCACTGATGTAGTCAAACAACTCCACAGTGGCAAAGCCCCTGGGATTGATGAGATCCGTCAAGAAATGCTCAAGACACGCCTCTTCAACATTGTGTGGAAGTCTGGGACAGTGCCAAAGGAGTGGCAGACTGGGGGGTGGTTCCCCTTTTTAAAAAGGGGTACCAGAGGGTGTGTGCCAATTACAGGGGTATCACACTTCTCAGCCTCCCTAGTAAAGTCTACTCCAAGGTGCTGGAAAGGAGGGTTCGGCAGATAGTCGAACCTCGGGTTGAAGAGGAACAGTGCGGATTCCGTCCTGGTCGTGGAACAACGGACCAGCTCTTCACTCTCACAAGGATCCAGGAGGGAGCCTGTGAGTATGCCCAACCGGTCGTGTGTTTTGTGGATCTGGAAAAGGCGTATGACCGGGTCCCCCGGGAGATACTATGGGAGGTGCTACGGGAGTATGGGGCGAGGGGGTCTCTTCTCAGGGCCATCCAATCTCTGTACGACCAAAGTGAGAGCTGTGTCCGTTCTCAGCAAGGAAAGGGAAAGTTTGGGGTCCCCTGCTGGAGCTGCTCCCCCCGCGACCCGTCACCGGATAAGCGGACGGAGATGGATGGATGGAGGATATCAAGGCATAGTCGGGGTGGGGAGGGGTTGCAGTTTGGTGGGCTGGGGATCTCATTGCTGTTCGTTGCAGATGATGTGGTCCTGATGGCATCATCAGCCTGTGACCTTCAGCACTCACTGGATCGGTTCGCAGCTGAGTGTGAAGCAGCTGGGATGAGGATCAGCACCTCTAAATCTGAGGCCATGCTTCTCAGCAGGAAACTGATGGGAGTGCCTACTCCAGGTAGGGAATGAGTCCTTACCCCAAGTGAAGGAGTTCAAGTACCTTGGGGTTTTGTTCGCGAGTGAGGGGACAATGGAGCGGGAGATTGGTCGGAGAATCGGCGCAGCGGGTGCGGTATTCTATTCAATTTATCGCACCGTTGTGACGAAAAGAGAGCTGAACCAGAAGGCAAAGCTCTTGATCTACCAGTCAGTTTGTTTGGTCATAAAGACTGGGTCATGACCGAAAGAACGAGATCCAGGGTACAAGCGGCCAAAATGGGTTTCCTCAGGAGGGTGGCTGGCGTCTCCCTTAGAGATAGGGTGAGAAGCTCAGTCATCCGTGAGGAGCTTGGAGTAGAGGCGCTGCTCCTTCGCGTCGAAAGGAGCCAGTTGAGGTGGTTCGGTCATCTGGTAAGGATGCCTCCTGGGCGTCTCCCTAGGGAGGTGTTCCAGGCACGTCCAGCTGGGAGGAGGCCTCGGGGAAGACCCAGAACTAGGTGGAGGGATTATATCTCCAACCTGGCCTGGGAACACCTCAATTCAATTCAATTTTATTTATAGTATCAAATCATAACACGAGTTATCTCGAGACACTTTACAGATAGAGTAGGTCTAGACCACACTCTATAATTTACAAAGCCCCAACAATTACAGTAATTCCCTCAAGAGCAAGCAGTGCGACAGTGGCGAGGAAAAACTCCCTCTTGGGAAGAAACCTCGGACAGACCCAGGCTCTTGGTAGGCGGTGTCTGACGGTGCCGGGTAGGGATGCGATGAACAGTGGCAGTAATAGTCACATTAATAATGGAACAGTGACTTCAAATGGTAGTCGTAGTAGTTCATGTCATATTATTGCACTGCAGGGCGTTACAGGATGTAGTGTGGCCCAGCAGAGCATGGATGGACGTAGCGGGAAGCAGCAGGGTTCAGCAGGATGCAGCATGACATTGCAGGGCTCCACAGAGCTTAGCAGGGAGGGCAGCAGGACCATGGCGACAGCTGCAACCAGGAGCTTGGTGCCAACGTTCTCCAAGGAAATACGCTGGGTGAAAAAACATAAGGACTCTAGCTAGGATTAATAACAAGCATTTCTGGGACGGGATGCACACAAATGATAATAGAAAGGGAGAGGAGAGAGCAGCTCAGTGTGTCAAAGGAAGGAAGTACCCCGGCAGTCTAGAACTATAACAGCGTAACTAAGAGACAGGTCATAAGGAGAGGTAGCCTGTTTGGGCTTGAAACTCTCCCCTGCCGGATCGGGCTGTGCTGGCCTGCCTCCCTCTACTTTTGTTATATTATTAATCTAATGACTATGAAGAGAAGCATGTGGGCCTGGTTAGACGGACGCTGCAACTCCTCTCCCTAACTATAAGCTTTATCAAATAGGAGAGTTTTAAGTTCATTTTTAAATGCAGTGACAGTTTCTGATTGGGAGCTGGTTCCATAGGAGAGGAGCCTGATAACTTGTGCAGCCTCGGGATCCCCCAGTCGGAGCTGGTTAATGTGGCACGGGAAAGGGAAGTTTGGGGTCCCCTGCTGGAGCTGCTCCCCCCGTGGCCCAAGACCGGATAAGCGGACGAAGATGGATGGATGGATGTATGGCATATACTGTTTTAACATGAAATCAAAATTTACATCCAACAAATCAAATGTTTGTTATCATTAATCAGCTTGTTTTTGTTTCCTTACTGCTTCACGAGTTAGCTGCCAGAGACAGCTAACGTTAAAGGTAACGCTAGCTGCCTTTTAGCTGTCAGAGTCCGTTTTGAGTTTATATATTATTTTCTAATAGATGAATTCTTACTAATGTGACAATCTGCAAGAAACAGGTTGCTAATCAACTGCCAAAAAAGTAATGACAGCAAAATTTGGAATAGTTATCAATGCTGTTACTCCGTTTATGACATATCGTTGCTGCTGTGCTTTCTGACATGCTGTCAGTGTGCTAACCAGTGTTGGGGAAGTTCCTTCCAAAATGCAATACATTATAAATTACTAGTTACTGTCATTAGATAGTAATTAGTTATATTACAATATTATTGTCTTTTAATTGTAATGTAGCTCAGTGCAAATTCTTTCAGGAAGACCTAACAATAATCAGTTCTCTCCCTAAAGCGAATCAGCGCTGGAGGCTTTCACCTTTCTAATAAGCCAATCAGAATCGGCCACGGATTCCATAGGCCAATCACAGCGTCACAACACTGCTTTAAAATCTGTTTCTCTCCCTGTGCTATCAGCTGTCATTTGAGGAAAGGCGTTCATCCCTCCTCCTCCCCTTCCACCTCCTGTCATACCAGGACCTCCTCGGTCTGGTCTTCCGGCCCTTGTCCGCCACCACCGGTGTCTGGATTCCATCGGGGGGTTACAGCATGGTTCCCTACCCCTATATTAAATCTATTAATATAACGATGGAGTTCAATCTCCAATACTCTGTACAGCTACATGCTCTTGTACATTAAACCTTTTGCATATCTGCAAACAAGTTTCTCCTGATTGAAATGCTTTACACTACTTTTGAGTTACTTTCACCAAAATAACAGCGGAAGTTTGACTTGGCAACTAGCTTGTGAATTTCACCACCGGATCAATAAAGTCTCCTCTTTATCCACTTTAATACATCATAGATTATTCATAATGTTTGGAAAATTAATATGAATATGCAAAGTAACTAAAGCTATAAAAATAGAGTAGTAAAACGTACAATAGGCAAGTAGGAGACAATGAAAATACTCTATTAAAAGTACCTTACAGTTGTATTGAGGTACGGCAGAGTTACTTTCCACAGCTGGGAACATTGACGGGACAGCTGGTTTCAACGCAGCGTAATAACTCCTGAAAATAATGTCCATCTCTCAAATGTATCTGTCTCTGCAGTCATCTCAACCATCAAATCCAGCAACAGGAAATAATACTCACTTGCTTTTTTTTTCCTGTGAAAAAATGTTTCACTGTGTTGGTGAATTCTTAAAAAAACAAAACACCACTAAATGTTGTGTTAAAATGCATCGTAAAAGGCATTACTGAGATTGTAACATGTATAATATTTCTGAAATTGAATTATTAATGCGTTATATTACTGCATTACAGCAAAAAGGAATAGCCTACATTACTGTAATTGCGTTACTTTTGTAACGCGTTACTCCCAACACTATTGCTCACACAGTTGTTCACAAAGTGGTGAACCTTGCCCCATCCTTACTTGTGAACGACTGAGCCTTTTGGGGATGCTCCTTTTATACCCAATCATGACCAATCACCTGTTCACCTGTGGAATGTTCCAAAACAGGTGTTTTTGAGCATTTCTCAACTTTCCCAGTCGTTTGTTGCCCATCCCAGCTTTTTTGGAATGTGTTGCAGGCATCATATTCAAAATGAGTGAATATTTGCACAAAAAAAAACGCTTATCAGTTTGAACATTAAATATCTTGTCTATAGTGTATTCAATTGAATATAGGTTGAAAAGGATTTGCAAATCATTGTATTCTGTTTTTACTTACATCCCAATTTCATTGGAATTGGGATTTTTATAATGTACTTAGAGTATCAAAGGTAAAAGTACTCATCCTGCAGAATATTGGCCTCTGTAGCTCATATATTATCATATATGACATTAGATTGTTAGTACTGATGCAACAATGTGTAAGAAGCATTTTACTGTTGTAGCTGTTTAAGGTGGAGCTAAATGTAACTGATTGATATGCAGTGTTGGGTAGTTTAGGGGTTCTAATCCTAGTGGATGGGCCCCTCCAAAGGGTTACCAGATAAATCTGAAGGTTTAAAGGAATCTCAGGTGGTTTGAATGAAACCATCTGAGAAGTCTATAAGAGAAATGTTTCTTTGGTGGAACTATTAACAATTCATAGACATCTAAAACATGACAAGAGGTTTCCAACTAGTTTTTTGTAAGCGGTCACAAGCCAAAAAAGATCTTTAACGATGCATTGTATTTTAGAAACTCATCATAAGCTTTATTTAATCAGAAAAGGAACTAGTGACTGTAGCTCTCAAATAAACGTAGTGGACTAAAGGGCACAATAATTGTTTTCAAGATCCAGTGGAGTACAAGTATAATATAGCATAAAATGGAAATACATAAACAGTAGTACCTCATAATTGCCCTTAAGTACAGTACTTGAGTAAATGTACTGACCTATACTGTGGACTAGTCCTCAATCCTCTCATAAGTAATGTAGTGCTAAAGCTCCCTCTTGTGCTCACTAACAAAATTGTTAACACGGTTTGCCACATATTATTCATTATAATTTAAATAAATATTATTTAAAATGTACCCTTTTCTCGGTTTCTCTCAGAATGAAGTAACAACATATTTCTTGAAGAAGCTCAGCGAAAGCTTCAACAGACTGATGATCCAGTGAAGACTAAGATTTAATGAGGCAGAGATTTTACTAAAGCAAATTAATGATTCAAAGGTATGTCTTAATTTAAACCTAAATGGAGCAAATGGCTACCACATGGCCCAATATCATCTAAAATGATTTGCCTATTATAAGTATTCACCCCCCTTGAAAGCTTTCATGTTTTATTGTTTTACAACATTGAAAAAGACAATTGAATGCCAAAGTTTAAACAGATATCAGCAAAGTGACTGGAATGATTTACAAATCTAAAATACAAAGTACATATTTGCATGAGTATTAACCCACTGCAATAGGACACAGCTAAAGAGTTCTCCCCATTTTATTTTGAGGTTAAATGCATTCTTCTAATTTATTTATACATATAATTTACATATATACTGCCAACGGCATTGGAAAAATTACAATCAAGTTATATTATACAACATAATTCACAGTGTATACTTCTTTATCAGTGATCATACATGAAACAACAAGACTAACAACGTTACAAGATTCTCAGCCATCAAGGTCATGCTTTACCCAGAAGAGTTAGGTCAAGGGGCAACTGAACTTGCTTTAGATTCCTCCAGACGTTAAAGCCTTTAAACACCCACACAGGTGATTCCAGTTATTCTGGTTGATTAGACCTCTGCTCAGCTTAAAGTGGGCTGGAGCTTAGATGGGAATTTATTAGGTCACAAATCTTTTCTACCAATAAGAATGGTAAAGCTGGCATTTGTCCTGCCCTAACTGGTGCAACAAAGCTAACAAGAGACTCAGGAAGATGTCAATCAGTCTAGACTAGGGTTGGGTACCGAAACGGGTTACCAATAGGGCACCGGTTCCTAAAGTAAACGGTAGTAACGAGACCGAATAAGCAGGGTGCAAACTACGGGGGAGCTAGGGGGAGCTCGGCTCCCCTTAATGAGACATGGGCTCCCCTGAAAACGTGATTTGTGAAATTTTGGGGGCTCTCTAAAAATACTGACAATGTGTCATTTTGATGTGCAATTTCAGTTTTGTGTAATGTGGTCATCGTGGATTATTATGTGTAAAACCGCAAAAATATCATTCATTCATGCATGATGACGATTTAAACCTAATTCACTTCAATAAAGATAACTATACATGCTATTCTTGTTATGAGCATCAAGGCGTGGCGGCGCTGCGGTGCAAATTCAACTCATGTTTAGTAGGCTACATGTTAACTCAAAGATTTGCAGAAAAAATAAACGTTGGAGGCCATTAATCAGCGTGCAAAGTCCTTGAAATCATTCTGCAGTGAGCATCATATAGCCATGGCAAAACAAGGCAGTTTAATTAATTTTGGTTTTACTAAGAAATTGTGTAGCGATGACGTTAATAGCACGACTAATTCACCTGTTGCAAGCCCTGTTAGCACACCTCCCCCCGGGGGGGCAACGCAAGAAGAAGCTGAAGAAATAAAGTCCTCTCTGGCTGAAGATGATCCTAACCCCTCTTGCTCCTCTCTCCCGTTAAACTGGAACAGCCAGCAGTGGAGAGACTGGAAGAGCCCGTATACATGGCTGTTTGTTAAGGATGGAAGCTTGGGGTGCGTCGCTAAGGTCTAATTGAACGGAGGAATTATGTTATTCTTCGGTAGCCTGAGTAACGTTAACCGTTGTTCATGTGAAATCTCAAAGACAGCCTGATGCTTTGTTTATAGACTATTTGTGGCTGGCTGTTTGCTATTTATCTATTCCTGTTGATAAAGTATAACAGGGTAAATCCTGTAGTGCATACACTTGTAGCTGTTATGTATCTTTGTAAGTTATTGTAAGTCGCAATGTTTTTGTCGTTTACCAGCAACTTACTGGTGAAATAAGTCATTGTTATAAGTTATTGTAATTAGATTATTAATCAATCATTTAATTTTTACCATATGGCCTTAGCAATAAACAAGCCGTTCTTTAATGTCGTCTTGTGCTCCTTTTTTTATATTTCATATTATATATATATATATATATATATATATATATATATATATATTTATTTCGGTTCAGGTTCCAGTTCAGGTACCGGTTCAGGCATGGTTTAGGCACCGGCACGGTTTTAAAAGTATAATTTTAGCACCAGTATTGGAAAAAACACAAACGATACCCAACCCTAGTCTAGATACCCCCACACAGTCCTGGGAAGAGGTCCAATCAGCCACATGAATTAAAAACACCAGTGTGGGTGTTCAGGGCCTTTAGTATGCTTTTACACCAAGACAAGCGATCCGGCGATTTGTCGCAGGGTAGTCTGGTGGGGGGGGGTGTCAGTGAAACGGCCTATTTGTGTGACGTTCTGTTGTGTTCTTGAATCCCACAACAAAACACAAAATATTTCACAGTTACTATTTTCTGTCAGATCGTTTATAGATTTCGACTTTTCCGACCGAACTTGAAGGCAGATTCTGTTTTGTATCATGTGTGTTAGAATGCTAACATTTGCTAATCAGCACTAAACACAAAGTATAGCTGATGCTGATGGGAATGTCAATAGTGTTGCAGGTATTTCGTCATGAAGTAATGAAGAAATTAAAATTGTTACCTGATGATGGCGCTAGATGAAAAGTAATCAAAGTTGTAATGAAGAAATTAAAATTGTTACCTGATGATGGCGCTAGATGAAAAGTCATCAAAGTTGTTATAACTCGTTCTCTGGGATCATGCATGTCCGTAACAAATTTCATGGCAATCCATACAATAGTTGTCGACATTTTTCAATGAAAACCAACAATGTCTACCTCATGGTGGCTCTACGTGAGGGGTGAAGGGATCACCGAAGTCAGTAGGATTTAGCGACAAGGGACCTTGAATGTCTGAATTTCAGAGCAATCCACCCACTAGTTGAGCTATTTCAGTATAGAGCTGAGTGGTGGACATGAAGATATTTCCATTCCTAGAGATTGCTAAAACTTTGCTTAAAACGTTGAATTGTGTAAATGCATACACATAATAAAAATTATGTGTTTCACTAAATCCATGTTAAATTTCAGTTTTCTGGCTACCCTACTTATAACATACCATACCGGCATTGCATGCAGAAGCTATCTGGAAGATGACTGTGGTAACAATATGTAAGTGGAGACACAGGACATAGGACTGTCTGGATCTTCTTCGGTCTGGTTTGTAGTGAAGGTTTCCGTGTGATCATGAGGCTGGTATCCATCGGAGCTTCTCTCTAAAGACGTTGCCTCCTGAAGCTCAGGACAGAAGTTGGACTGCTGATTCCCAGGCTGCATTATCAGGTTGTATGACGCGTTAGGAAATTCCCTTCTAAATGGAGAAGATGGTAACCCTGGCTGAGATGGGATGGCTGTAGATGGTAAAGTGAGGGGTGGTGGGGTGAACTTTTTCAGGGGCTGGTTGTAGTAACCCTTTGGAGTTTGTGAAAAAACAAATGGCATGTTCTCCTGGCTGACAAAACCATTTATTGGTGCTCCTGCTCTACAATACAGTTCCGGAACATCCGTGATATCTGCTTCACTATAGTGACACTGATCCACCTGAAAATGACGACATCCATGTTCACCCTGGAAAAACAAACAAAATAACCCCACATTAATTTAAAGATGGGTGGTAGCTGGGTGTGAAAAAATGCAAATAATAGTTTGGCATGTACTTGATCATAAACCGAAGTAAAAATTTTGACATGATGACGGCGCTAAAGGAAAAGTTAAAGTGCTCATGTTATGCTCATTTTCAGGTTCATAATTGTATTTAGAGGTTGTACCAGTTTAAGTTTATGTGGTTTAATTTTCAGAAAACACCATATATTTGTTATACTGCACATTGCTGCAGCTCCTCTTTTCACCCTGTGTGTTGAGCTCTCTGTTTTAGCTACAAAGTAAGACATCTTACTTGTGTACTATCTTTGTTGGGAGTCGCACATGCGCATTAAGTACTGCTAGCTTGTCAGTTCCAGAGTATGAGGGTGTGCCATGCTAGCAGCTAGGCGAGCATTATAACGTGTGTTACAAAGTGACCACGTTTATCTCTGAAGTAAAGGCTGGACTACAATAGAGCTGTTTGGAGCAGTTTGTGAACAGTGTTTTCTGTTGGAGATGGTAAGTCCCTTTGGGGGGGACTTTGGGCTTTTTCACTTTGTAAACCTATAACATGCACCAAAAGATATATAACACAATAAAGGAAAGGGAAAAAGCCAAAAAGCATAATATGAGCACTTTAAATGATCACCAAAATTGTTAGAATCCATTCTGAGGGGGACAAACCACAAATGTCATCACGACAGTGTTAATTTTGCAGCTATTTTACATTTAGTCTTTAGACAGAAAATGCTTAGCCTATTAGTCTAGATTAAGTCAAATTTCAGTCATTTTTATCCTTCAGTTTTGCTAGCTTTAGTTGATGACAATCAAACATAGTCCAGTGTTAGTTGACAAAAAGTCATTACATTTTAGTAAAATTTTTCTCATTACTTTTAGTCAAAATGTTTAACAGTTAATCTAGTCACGCTAAAATGATCATTTTGTAATTTTAGTCCAATCTATCTCATCATTATATGACGAAAAACACAAGTGCCAACCAACAACTTTATCTTCACTTCACCATAACAGACACTTGACTGTCCTGCTGTTCATACGGACATGTGAACTAACCACCAGCGTTGCTCACTTTAAAAAAGTAATTAGTTACAGTTAAAAATTACTTCTCCCAAAAAGTAATTGAGTTAGTAACTCAGTTACCACATTGTAAAAGTAATTAGTTACTCAGCAAAGTAACTGTGACGTTATTTTTCCTGGGCATAGCGTGCATGTTACATAAACATTTGTGCCATAAATTTCAATGAGCGAGAAGTAGTGCCGGTACTTCCAGTTCGAGAACGCTACCTTTGAATGTCCCTGGCTCGTCGCCATTGTCGCTGTCTTGTGTTTAGTGGTAGTCAGAGCGTGCAGTGAGACAGCGTGAGCAGGGCATCCACCCACCCAGCCAATCATCATCGCATTTGCAACAGTGTCATCCCCCCCCCCACTACTCTCTCCAGACAGCTGGTGTGTAGCCAAAGCCTGACACCTCGCGCTTCATTCAACCTAACTGTAGTAACGCGCCACTTTACATTCTCAGTAACGATACCGGTGTTGCAATGATGGGAAAAGTAATTAATTAGATTACTCCGTTACTGAAAAAATAACGCCGTTAGTAATGCCGTTATACTTAAACGCCGTTACTCCCAACACTGCTAACTACAGATACTTGCCTCGTTTATGGACTCACGCGCCTCTGCAGAATAACACACTGATGTATGAAACTGCCAATCAGATTAATTTACTTATTATTTGAAGGTGCTGGAACACAGCCAACTTTAATCCCTGGTTGAATTTGTAAGAATGCAGCTTTGCAGTTAGGCTACTCTGAGTCCTCCTGGCAGTGTACATTAGCTAAAGTGGGTCAGTCGCACCTTACCGGTCTATTATGAAAGCCAATCTGCACTGCTTAGCATGCAAAACCGCAGACTTTATGCATTATAGTAGCACAATTGTCCGGAATGAGCCGGAGGTGTGTTGAAGAAATAAATTTTTTTAAACTAAATTTGTTTTTTCGACATTACATGTATATGTCTATGTATATGTCGTTACAGTTTTTGTTTAATGACTGTGGCAACTCGTCAAAAAACAAAGTCGTTGATGGATGTATTTCGTGAAAATTATTGTTAACGAAATAACACTGCCTCATGATGGTGCTAGTGATAAAATCAAGTTGTACTAAATCTCGAGGCAATCCATTCAACAGTTGTCAGTTCAACAGTTGTTGAGATATTTCAGTCCGGGCCAAAGTGGTGGACCAACAGTCTGGCCTTTCCATCCATAAAGCCACACCGCTAGCATGGCTAAAGAGAATGTTTAAAATAAAGGAATCAGAAAGAGAGATATCCTGACTTTAAGTCTCTAATATCCAAAAACGCTGGATCCCACTCACAATGCCACTCAATGGCAACTGTCATTAGACCACCCCTGCCTTTTAAATCCCTTTAAATCCCTTCCAAACTTCTTTATTCTTTAATTTAATTCTTTAATCTTTAGTTTCTTATACAGGCTTGGTCAAAAAATTGGAAGTCTTATGCCTGATTAGAGCTAATGCTGATGACATCACTATAACAGGCTTGTTTTCTCAGACTTTAGAAAGCCACATAAGACAACAGTTTTCTGAGTTTGAGTAGTACTCCTCATAACAAGTAAACTGATATATTAATGTGTGAAATTAGTGGAGTACCCCTTTTAATGGTTGTGAGGACCTACCGTTGATGTCAACACTGGCTTTGGGATTGGAGGATAGACCGTCTCTTTGATACTGTTGGATGTAAGAATGCATGGAAATAAGTCACACAGGTATGGCAACATCATGCAGTCATTCAAATAGAACCATCAGAGTTACCATTAGAGACAACAATTGAGCTAATTGCACAGAAAATGAATGTGTTGACTTGCTTACCATGTCCAGTGTCTGTAGCAAACAATAGTGATGAGGGAAAGGAGACCAAAAACAGCGGCCAGGAAAATGAAGACCGTCCCTATCAAGTTATCAGCTGTGGAGTTAAAAGCCCAGATGAGAAACAGAAGTTGATCAGATAAAGTAATAAATTCAAGATTTGATTGTGTTTCCATAAGTCAATTAATTTGTACACAACAAGTAAAAATAGTGATCTGAAATGGAAAAGAAGTAATATACTCAGTAAATTCAAGGTGGCAGTGATGGATGTAGCGCCACATTCTCCAACTGCTGTCCGTGCCTTTACTGTAAATATGTAGGAACCGTTTTTAAGGTTTCTTGCTGTCAGGCTAGTGGCTTCAGGATTGTCTAAACCAAACAAAAGAGATTGTCATTAGTAATAAACATCCTGAAGAACCATCAAGGTCACAATTTAACACTATAGAGGGCTTTCCAATTATTAAAGTCATAAGGTCTGCATTACATATAAACGTAACGCATCAGGTCCCCCTATTTAACATTTACTACATAAGCAGCTATAACAACTGGCAACTTCCACATAATGTATAATGTACACTCACCTAAAGGATTATTACTATACATTTCTAAAGAATGCTTCCAGCACCTCGTTGAATCAATGACACAAAGAATTAAGGCAGTTCTGAAGGCGAAAGGGATCCCCCACACCATTACACCACCACCACCAGCAGCCTGCCCAGTGGTAACAAGGCATGACGGATCCATGTTCTCATTCTGTTTACGCCAAATTCTGACTCTACCATCTGAATGTCTCAACAGAAATTGAGACTCATCAGACCAGGCAACATTTGTACAGTCTTCAACTGTCCAATTTTGGTGCGCTTGTGCAAATTGTAGCCTCATTCTCCTATTTTTAGTGGAGATGAGTGGTACCTGGTGGGGTCTTCTGTTGGTGTAGCCCATCCGCCTCAAGGTTGTGCGTGTTGTGGCTTCACAAATGCTTTGCTGCATACCTCGGTTGTAACGAGTGGTTATTTGAGTTAAAGTTGATCTTCTACCAGCTGGAATCACTCTGCTCATTCTCTTCTGACCTCTAGCATCAACAAGGCATTTTCGCCCCCCAGGACCTCAGCATACTGGATGTTTTTCCTTTTTCAGACCATTCTTTGTAAACCCTAGAAATGTGCATGAAAATCCCAGTAACTGAGCAGATTGTGAAATACTCAGACCAGCCCGTCTGGCACCAACAACCATGCCACGCTCAAAGTTGCTTAGATCACCTTTCTTTCCCATTCTGACATTCAGTTTGGAGTTCAGGAGATTGTCTAGACCTGGACCACACCCCTAAATGCATTGAAGCAGTTGCCATGTGACTGATTGATTAGATAATTTAATTAATGTGAAATTCAACAGGTGTTCCTAATAATCCTTTAGGTGAGTGTATGTGAATGTAACCCTGGTTCTCTGTGGACTTTCATCAGAAAATAACAGGGTGTCACAATACCTGTACTGAAGTTGATGACTTTGTTGTTGTTGTTGTCCAAACAATACAGGACATAGCCTTGGATGAAAGCAGTCTGCTCTCTTAGAGATATAGGCTCCCAGGATACCTCGTAATCCCAATCCTGCTGTTGCCCCTTGACTGATTTAAACAGGCTGTCTTGTATTTCTGTCAATAGAAAGTGCTATTGTAGTAATAGTCACTCATATAGACACATATCTGTATACTTATATATAATTCATACCTTGCACTCTGTATATACTGTAGCATGTTATTTATTCATACTGTAGCACTTTTAATAGTGCAAATAAATTGCCTTTTTGAGGGACTTATCATATTCAAAAACTCACCAAAATTGGCGGTCGCATCAAGTTTGGGGAAAATGTATGTATTTTAAGGGTTTTTGGAAATAGGTTTTTGGAAAAAGTCATATACAGGAAGTAGGCCCAAAACTATAGGTGCTATACTTTAAGGAACTACTCAGAGATTTCATCCGATCAACTTCAAATTTGGTCTGTGTCATCTAAAGACCGCAACGATGAAAAGTTATGAAAAGCAAAAAATTTCGTCCAACGGTGTGGGCGTGGCGTGGCGGCCATTTTGAGCATTTATTGATGAACAAAGAAGTTGTTGTAACTTTAGTGTACGTTGTCATGTCTGCCCGTAATTTCAAGATTGACAAGAGTCCAGGCCTGAGGACACCTACAGGCCAAAATTTACTTTTGGTCATAGCGCCCCCTGCTGGAAACAGGAAATCAGCCTTAAATGACAAACATCATCCGATTTAGTTGATTTAGTTTATTTAAGTAGGTATACTTGTGATACTGAGCTGCCCCCTATACTTTAACCACGCCCCCCTTTATGGCTTTTGAACTTTTTAAGGTACAGTCTTGTGTGAGGTGTCATTGAACTCAGCAGAGAGTTCCTTTTTGATTGGTGATGGTTTGAGCCACCCCCTATGCTCTAGCCACGCCCCTTTTTATAACTAACGACCCGTTTGATGTAAACTATTGTGTGAAGTATCATTGAACTCAGCAGAGAGTTCCGTTTTCACTGGTCATGGATTGGCCCGCCCCCTATGATTGAGCCACGCCCCCTTTCACAGCTAATGAACTGTATGACGTAGAGTCTTGTGTGAGGTATCATTGAACTCAGCAGAGAGTTCCCTTTCCATTGGTGATGATTTGCAGTGTCTGAGTGCTGCGCAAATGCAAATCACAAGGAGTGGCATCCGCCAGTAACACCGGCGTGCAAGGAGGTGTGAGGGCCCATCCATCGCTGCTTGCAGCTTTAATTTAATTTGTTATTTAATCACTGATTAAGCACTTCTGGTTCAACTACATTTGCTCTGTACTTGTGACATGTGCAATGACAATAAAGTTGAATCTAATTTAAAAAAAAACGTAACATAGGTGAAACACTATTGGACAAAGTGCTTTTTTATTGCACGGACAGATTTATTAAGCTAAAAGTACTCCACAGAAATATCAAACATTTCAATCTTACTTTTCTCTCTGACATAGCCCTCTCTTCTTTGTAGTAGCACTGGAGCTCCCCGGGTGCAGGCATATACTGACAAAGTGTATCTCAGTCCATCTTTGAAGTTTTCTAGAGTGGAGAAACAAAAGGATGTAACACAAATAAATGTAATGTAACTGTTTTCTGGGCAAATGATAATACTTACTTGAAAATATACTGGCATTAGTCTGATTGGGAGGCACTTTCAGCCACTCCACAGTGCAATTTCCTAAGGTAGGACACCAGTCCACTATGTAGCCACAGCTGGCTGTTGGACTGGCAGACCAGGACAGGTTGAAGCTACCGTTGCTGCCAATGATCGAAGAAGTGTTCACTTTGGTTCCGTCTGAAAATAAAGACTTTGGAAGTTAGGACTGAAATAGATATATAGCTGCAATTAGGGTAGTGCAGTGGTTAGTCACTTCACAGCATAAGGGAATAGAATTTAAAACCCACTAGCTGGCTTGCCCCCCTCTTTGCATGTTCTCCCCATGTTAGTGTAAGTTTTGTCCCACAGTCTAAAGAATCCAATTGTGACTCTAAATTGCTCGAATGAATGGGAGCGTGAATGGTTGTCTATCTTCTGAAAAAGGGATTGGCTGTCAATTTTCCGTCCCTCCAGGACCTGTACGCTTCCAGGACCCTGAGGCGGGCAGAAAAGATCGTGGCTGATCCCGCTCACCCCGGACACAAATTTTTTTGAACCTCTAACCTTCTGGCAGGAGGCTGCGGACCTTCAGGACCAAAACCTCACAGTTTCTTCCCGTCTGCATCTCATGTCTCTTATTTGATATCTCCTCTCTCCTCGGCTGAACCGGAAGTTGTTCTGTCCCTCCTTCGTGAAGGCCATCTCAAAGCTCTTATTTCTGCCCCGAGGAGGGATCACAGAGGAGGGATCACGAGGAGACATAAGGAAGGAAACACGAGAGCAGCCTTCCCGGAAGCCGTGCAGCTCAAAGGGTTGCAAACTGCGGATTAATTCACGTGAAGATTTGTTTCTGTATTAATTGCTTATTTCCTGTTAATCTGTTTAATGTTTATGTATGCACCATCCACAAAGGCACATTCATTGTACGTGTTACCTACTTGGCAATATGTCATTTTCTGATTCTGATTCTCTACATGTGAGCCCTGTGATAGTCTGTACCCCGCCTCTCGCCCAATATTAGCTGGGATTATTAGCTCTATAGATGAGCTCTATCTCATCAAAAATCTCTCCTAAACCCACTGTACACTACCTGGCTAACAGGACACAGACACAGTTAGAGACTAGCTGGTGAACACAATGGAGCATCAGAAGCTACAGAGCCAGATACAGAGCAAATCAGAGCAGAAAGGAGATTAAATATTAGATTTACATTCGCTGGGTAGTCAGACACAGAAATTATGCGTATAATGCTCTGCGTCTGCAGAGTTTGTAAAAGGGAACTGTTCAATAATAAATCGGCATTTTCAGAATCCGAAAAAAAAAATCAATGAATGTAGGTTTAAATCTGAATTATGTTAGCTTCATACCTGGATTAGAGCTGGGGATGGTGATGGTTGATGGGGATGAACTGCCGTTTATATTCCTAGCTGTAACTGTGACGATATGCCCGACAGTGGTGTCCAGACTGAGGACAAGACTGTAATTGTTGGGAGCCACTTTGGTCCTATTTTGTCGCTCTCTCTGAGTGGTCTTGGTCCAGGTCACTTCATAGTCTTCAATGTGTCCATGACTCTGGTTGGCCAGTGGCATCTGCAGAGAAGTAACATCAGGACTTTAGCTTAACTGCCAAAGCACACGCATGGAGATCAAGCCCACATCAACACCACTTCTAATAAGGCCCCCTTT
The DNA here is from genome assembly GCF_004354835.1 of Perca flavescens. Lineage (NCBI taxonomy): Eukaryota > Metazoa > Chordata > Actinopteri > Perciformes > Percidae > Perca > Perca flavescens. The sequence continues at coordinate 3,437,211 of NC_041346.1, forward strand.
ATAAAGTTTATAATAAAAATAGCTCAGATCAAGCAATCTGATTGGTTCATAGCCGTTATATAATAACCACATACAGTGGCTATAATTCAAGTTCTTTTACACGATAAGTATCACTCGGCAGAAAAAAACATTGAACTAACAAACTGAGGGCCTGATTTACTAACACTGTCGCAGTTTGCGCTGCGTCTGTTTATGCGAGTTTGGTAATATCGCACGCTATGCTTCCACATTTTGCGTAGTATTTATCAACCCTGACACCCATCAGGCAATCAGCGTCTTTCTCCGCCCATTATACCGTAAATTGCGCTGTAGCGAAGCGGTACTTGTGCTACGATACGGCTGAGTGCAGACTGTGATATTCCCACTGCTGATGCTATGACTGTTTGAAATGATCCTGATGCCAATATTTGTAATGTAGCGAGGAGTTTAACAACTGCTGGAATGGGATGTGAACGCTGAGTGGGAGATTCAATTTCATCTTTGATTTCTTCCAGTAACTCTAATATTGCACGGCTGCTCGATCTGTAACGCTAAATGATGTTGTGTTCACTGACAAAGTGTGATTCTTATGTTAAAAGCATTTTCAGCCTCGCCTATGTCTTCGTCTTGCTCAAATTACTGTTGCCATTTCACCAGCGGCATAAAGGTCTACGAGGAAACTCGATTGCGGCTGGTTTAGACCTGCTTTTAATAGGCGGAGAATTTTCCCCGCAGAATAGAGACGCGCTCTTACTGGCAGTCTTTGTAAATACCACGGAATATATAATTAGGTGCACTTTGCGCTTATCCTCCCACCTTTTTGGGTGGAACTCCCACTTTCCCCACGACCCTCCCACGAACGCATATTGAAAGCGCAACTTGTCTCTTCTCGCTCATGTGGCAGACAATCTGCGATTTTAACCAAGTGCGCCCTGTTTGAAAATAGCCCGCATCGGTTACGTCCGTCTTTGCGACCAATTAGCGCCTGGAAACAGGCGCAAACGGCTTGATAAATCTAGCCCTGAGTGACAAGCTGGTGCCACAGAGGGAAGCTGTTTATCTGCACACACTGCCATGACACAGAGCTGGTTTCAAATCAGCCAAGTATCCCTTTAAGTGGATGCTACATTTAGAATATTTTAATAAATCATTGACTAATGCTTTACAGAAGAGATCTTCAACAGGGGGTCCAGGACCCGAAGGGGGGCCTCAAAATTATAATTTTTTTAAAATGTTCTTTTTTTTCAAAAACTAAAACGTCTTAACATGAATCCAACATATTATAAGCAAATATAAATCCGCCTATTTGTGAAAATAGTCACTAAGGTAGCCATCCACAAATACAGTCCAAAGATTCACTGTATATGTTTAACATTAAAACATGATATATAAAATCATGCCAACAAGTTTTATTTTAATAGCTTAGTGTTCTATGCACTAAAAGGTATGTTTAAAGGCTTTTGGCCTAATATGCAATTTGATTTTATATAACATATGTAGTAGGGGGTCCCTGATCTTTTCTCTCTCAGTTAAGCAATCCTTGGCTTAAAAAACGTTGAAGACCCCTGCTCTAAAGATTAGTTTTAAGCCGTTCATTGGAATAACTTTTGCTGCCATGGTGTGAAAGGGTTAGTGAGTCATTAATGAAGTCATTAATTAAGGGTAATGTGTCTCACTTTCTAACAAGCCATCATGTCTGCAGGTATTAGTAAGTCATTAATAATCACTTGCACAGCAAAAGTCAGTGAGTCTTCTGAAAATAAAAAATGTGAATGTGTTAATACTAACATTTTTCAACAATCCATTCAGTCTTTAACTGTAAATATCAATACGTTGTTAATTAATAGATTTTGGTTCCACTACGCTGCAGCTCTTTTCCAGAAGGTCAGAGGTCAAATTAGCGTGGTCCTCCTGATGAACTGAGGAGCTAAAAAGACAAGCGTCCTGCTGGAGGAGGGTAAGCAGAGAACCAGAGAGTTTTCACATCCTGGCAACCCAAAATGTTTTCTCATTAACGGATTAGTCAATGTTTACTACCAACCAACCAACCAAGTAAAGCAATTCATTACAACTGATAAAGCTTTTATGAGGAGCAGTTTATTAGAAAGTGGTGCCCACTCATCTGACCTACCTTCCAGATGGTTATAATTTGGTTGTCCATCACCTGCATCCACACATCAAGAGCATCTGGAACTATAGGACAAAGAGACAATCAGTGCCCAGAAAAAGATGGAAACCATATCTGTTCAATTACCATTATTGACTAAAAGTTTTTACTTTTGTTTCTTACCATCACCCTTTGTATGGAAGTTGACATTTGTGCTCCAGCTGCTCCATTTCCAGAAATGTTGTGCTGTTCTGCATCGTATTCCCACATTATATGTCCAATTTGGTATCAGATCATTCAAAACTGCAAAATTAAGACCAACTCCAAAGTGTTCACTCTGGGAACACAAGTACAAGAATGATGTTAGTATAGTTCAGAAAAGGATCCAACTTTAAAAGTCTTGCTAATAATGTGTCTTTTTATGTCAACTCACTATGGTGTTTTCACCGTGGTTAATAATGTTCACTTGGCATATTAAACTGAGATTATAGTACTGTTGCACCGTCCACTTCCAGTCCAGGCTGACATTTCTGGCATTCACACTCAAAACTGTCACTCCCTCAGGAGGGAACATGTGCACTGAAACAAAAGACAAACAACAATCAGCTGTATTTAATGATTAAAAAGTGATGTCAATCACCAAATAAGCATTTTTCCACACAGAAATGCTAATATTTTAAAAAGGTATACCTCTTTCAGTCAGGTCTGCAGTGTCGGAAAGCTTCACCTCGCCCAAAGGATTACTTGCTGTTAACGTCCAGTTTCTCACGCGAGCATCAACTCGCACTTCTTGAGAGCATCTTGTCTCAGGCCACTTTGCACAGATTTTCGGACTGAAATACAAATGTCAAGAGAGTCTAACTTTTTCGTTTGATACATAATAAAATGCTCAAAGGGAAAATTTGCCAACTTTTTTGTGGATGTCCAATCAGTTATGATGATAAATGTAGTTGATTAAAGCAATACATTTCTCAGTGCATGCTATATTGATGGAGAAAGCTGCAGTTTGTAGCTATAAAATCTGTTGTTCTTCCTACATCTAGCACCGACATTTGACATGACAGTAGACCTTACTCCACAGACCTGTTGGCAATGGCTTGAATGACACTCATTAATAAATAATGAATGTATAAATAATAAAAATAAATAAAATAAACTTACAAACTTTCAAAAAAAATGTAGTACTGCATTTAACCCATCCTAAGTATTAGGAGCAGTGGACAGATATACATACAGCGTCTGGGGAGCAACTTTGGGTTCAGTGTCTTGGCCGGAGGAGCCTGGGAGTGATCCGCCAACCTTGTGGTTATGGGGGCGACCATTCTACCTCTGAGCTTTATAGCTTTAAACATAATTTGTTCTTATCAGGGTTTCGCTGTGTGTACTCCAAGTTAGATAGTAAATGCTGGAAACATATTCTTTGTACATTTTTACCATCATCCACCAAAGCAAACGAAAGAAAGTCTCCTTGCATTTACATTTTCGTCAAAACTCGCCATTTTCAGCGTGTAACAGTAGCTTGCTAGCTTTGAAGTTGTTGTTTTTGTGAAGGGGCAAAGTGGGACATCCCGGGCTTTGCCATTGTCAGGCTTATCCTAGCAATGTTCTTCCCTTGATCCAGACTTACATGACAGTGATGTGTTGGAGGCAAGGAAGAATTATATGCTATTTCGGCTTGGATTTCGCCTCTGAGCTGCTGAGAGCAAACACCAACTGGTGGCAACTTTGCTTACATTGCTAACCGTAACACTCCAATGCCAACAGAAACGGAATCATTCTGCAGCAATGAATGTCAATGTGGGCAATTTCTGTTGGATGCTGTCTCCAATGCCAAGCGAGCTTGTGTGTGCATTGCATGAAAGTTTTACTCCTCACTTAGACAGAGGTGGGCTGGAGACCTTCAGGATCATGGGTTAGGATTATCCCGAAGATAAAAAGGAAAAGACCACCAAGACCAGCAGGTCCGAGAGTGCAGATGAGTGAGTATTTTTGTCACCTGATGCATTTTGTAAGCTATTTTGTTAAGTTGCGTCTTAGCGAAATGCTGAGTGAATTTAAGTTGGGCTTTTATTGTGAAAGGTATAAACAGTAGTACTGAAGCTGTAATGCGCTGAAATATGGAGGTGCCATTGTCAGTGTAGAAAATAATATAAAGTTGCCGCCTTGGTTTAAAACTTGTTTGGATTTCTGAGCCTCTGTGTTTTTATTTGATTACCTGCATTAATTATAGGCGCAATTTATAACCCTTGACTACACAGTGTTTTATCTGGGCATAAGTAGCTAGCGCGCAATGCATCAGGCACATGTAGCCACTGCTGGCACAGCTCTGCGAGCAGGAGAACTCAGCTTTCTCATTCAATATAGCATGCACTGAGGAATTATTGCTTACATTGACTACTCTTACCATCAACACTGATTGGACATCTATATAAAAGGTGGCACTTTTGTTTCCAACAACATAAACAGGCAACCAGGACTACACTTCCAATATGGAAGTAAAGAAAGGCTATACATTTTAAATGTGTAAGCAAATAAGATCTTATTCCATCCATTAGATTGGATTTAGTCTCACTTTGCCAGACCTTCCTCCATCCACAAAGCATTCTGGGATTGGAGAAAAACGTTCTCTCGTTTATTGGCATTTCTTTGCACCAATCACAATCGTCATGGACGTTGCTAAGTGCTGCACGGAGCCCCGGTGCTGCTGGAAAATAGCCTCGGGAAGGAACTTGTTTTGGTGGAACATGCCTATGTTCAAAAGTTGTTTTAGTCGAGCAACAGAAAACTCAGATTGGACAGATAGTCTACCTAGCTGTCCGGATTTACCCTGCAGAGATTGGACGAACAGTTAACCATAGTCAGTAAATCCACCGGAATTTTGAAGTCCAACACAAAAAGAAGCGTTAGATAATGGAAATCCGGTCAAAAAAGGACATATGGCGGAATTCCCAGCGGCACCGGGGAATTCCCGGAAGTGGAAAGTCGTGGATATAGACTAGATTAGACCCTGATGACATTGGGCAACATTACAGAGGGTAAATTCAAGCTGTACAATTTGAAATTATTCCTTGTAGCTTACTAACTAAATTTTGAGTTTCCAAGGTTTTTCTCATCAGAACTTCTCTTTCTTGGATCACGTGACTGACAAACTGAAAATTGTGATTGGACAGTATAACATTAGTAGCAACAGCAATAACACCTGAATCTCCAATTAAACCGTGCACTATGAGTCTGACAATGTTTTCAGAGTGCAACAATAAATCGGAGTAGTACTCTTTGAAGTATTTAAGTAAGGGTTAATGCCCGACGAGGTGTCCATTGTCAGCTATTAATGAATGCCTCGCCATCGTCCAGTAATACCTTACAATGGACACCTCGAAGGGCATAAACCCGCTTATACCATGGTCACTTGCCAAATATATATTTTTCTTAAACATTAATTCATATTTTAATTTTAAAGTTTTTCCAAACGATTCTCCGTTTCCCTGGTTACGCCTGGTAGGGTCTGAATATACTTGGAAAAATCATTCCCATCCCATAAGGTTCTTATGCAATGCAAACATTATTCCCTGTTCCAGGAAATAGAACGGACCTTAGATACGACTTGCAACGGGAGATATTTATATAGTACGTTCAGCTTGTAGAACCCTTTGTCGGTACACGATCCGTTCTGCCTGCACGATTCATTCTGCCTGCACGATCCGTTCTGCACATGCGTGATCCGTTCTGCACATGCGCAAAATGTTCGCAGATGCGCTGTTGTACGAAGATTTACGACACTGCACGATCTGTTCCACGATTCCGGTCGAGAGCCAAGCTAACGCTAGTTTAGCTAACAGCTAATTCGGCTAACCGCTAGCTGAGACAGTATGTAATAACTTTAAAAGACCCTCAAAATAAAACTCGAAAATAAACGTTAACATATATAACAGCTGTTACGTCAGTTCTACTTTACTTGTGCTCATTTAAAATACAATCACTCAATATTTGTCTTTATTGTTATTACTGTAAAGTCTTAATTTAGCTGTAGCCTGCTTTTCCCATTAAGTTTGACTTAACGTTATTTTAGACTGAATCTAGCTGTCAGCTAGCGGTTAGCCAAATTAGCTGTTAGCTAAACTAACGTTAGCTTCCCGGTGGAGACTAGCCATAGGCTAGCGTGGAACAGATCGTACAGGTCATATCCTCGGTAAAACAGGATTATCTTGCGCATGCACAGAATGGATCGTGCAGGCAGAACGGATCGTCTACCGACACCCTTCAGCTCAGCTACGAGCCAGAAAGCTAACGCTATGCTAGCAAGATTCAAAGTCAATAACATTGTGTATACAGTTGGCAATCAGTAACAAAATTTGACAGTATGTTTAACATCAAGACAAGCTGTCATTGTCCCCAAAACAATATAACAACTTTTATGAACAATTTCATCCGCGATGTGTAACGTTAGCCTACTGTCTGCTGCAGCCTGAAGCAGCGACCTGAACAGTGAACGGGATGTGAAATAATGTTATTCGCTGTGAAACAATGTCAGTTCAGAGGGGCACTGTAACTTACTTCTCACAGCGTGCGTTAGCGCCATCTTGTGGTGTTAAGAGGACGAGGCACTGAAGGAGCACAGTGTTGGAAATAACAGATTCACATTTCCTATTTGTTTTAATGTAGCGCATTCATTTATGACACTAAACAGTCAGTTTCACTGGAACTCCTTTAGTAGGTGTCCTATAACACTTTTTCATGGACACCCTGCAGCCAATCAGAATTGAGTATTCACCCAGACGATGGTATAATAGTTAATAAGATTCAAATCCCTTACAGCCTTGTTTGCTTCCGTCCTCCAACCTGTGACTACATCCTGTTTAGTTTTATTATACCTTCCAAGTAGATGATACTCTGTTATATTCTTAGAGGGTAGGCTTGAGTCTTTATCCGTCCAGTAGCAATCGACTGATTGCAGATCTCGGGTTTCACATTGAAGGTCCATGACATTAGGTGGGTCTGAGTGACGGCAGGTATTAAAAAAAAAAAAGAACAGCCAGCAATTATTAACAAGACGTAGGCCAATTTAAGACTCCAAAATTGAGCACAATACTAAGTCATACTTACAGCCAATATAAGCACAAGCCCCATATACAACATCAGGAATCAGTTCACATTTTACATCAGTGCAACTGTATTTTGATGCCTGGTTCAGGTGGACGGTCAAGGCATAAGTCTGATTGCTGATCCTGGTAGTGTTCATATCAGCACTACTATACTCAGGCAGAGACATTTTGCCAAAAACTTCCCCCGCAGGCAGAACGCAGCAGAAGGTGGCTGTACTGCCAACCTGGAAGAGCTTGTCCTTTGGATAAACCTGTGCTTTTGATGTTTCATGCCCTGCAAAAGCATAATAACAGGACATTATAAGCATCTGATGCAGCGCCATGACTTTCAAACGTGTAATAATGACAGCTTGAATGTTTTGATTATCAAAACATGGAGGTAAGTTAAATGAATATTAACCAGGACGAGTCTCTTGTTTCCATTGGCTTGTGTGGTTTTTGTATCGGGACCTGAGCCTCACTGAATGGGAAGCACACTCCAATGCCAAATATGACGTCCAGTTCCAGGAGTGAGTAGATCCTATCTGGTCAGGTGCCACAGCAACTTCATCCTAAAACATTTCCATAACCAAATCAGAGGTGTGTTTGTTTGGCTCCTCCAGAAGCTGAGGTTATTGTCATGGAAATCAGCAATGTTGATGTAATGCAAATGAACACTTACATAATGTTCTTTCTTGTCCGCTATGAGAACTTCCAGCTCATAGATCAGCACATCCTGTACTGCAGAGCATGAAGGCGTGTCTTCCCATGTTAACAGGATCATCTGATCGGAGCCGGTTAGTTTCAGATTCTGAGCTCCACAATGCAGGACACCTGAGGAAAATAATCATAGTGCATTTTACAGCACCGTCCTTATCACATCGCTACAAAAAGTAATGCACTGTAATTTGTATGTATTCCATGTATTTGATGCTGTATACACCACATTGACTGCTTATTTATAAGAGTCAATTCATGTCCACGAGTCCATGTCCTCACGAAAACACATGACTTTCACCCACCAAACGGGGGAACAAGGGTGTTTGTGTCCAGGGAGTACAACTGGAGACAGTTGTTTTAACCCAAACCACAATCGTTTTTCTAATCTTAGCTAGTCGTTTTGGTGCCTAAACTTAACTGTCATCGCCGCATGAAGGTAACTTTTTGTCAAGTAAACTTAAAGGTGTGGGCACACGGCCCGTGGATCGTTGCCATGCCAGGCATATGTCTTGTGTTTGGCAACACAAGCCCATGGCTCAGCAGCCTGCCTGTAACGAGACACGGCTGGCAGCCACTGATTACCGCCTCCAGCTGCCTCTCGTTTGCCCTCGTCAGGCCAGCACAAAAGGAGCCACACAAACAACAGCAGGTCAGTCTGTGTTTGCCACTGAAGCTAACCACTGCTTTGCGTCTCTACACCCAGGAATCCCATAACCCAAGCAAAGGACGACTGGAGCTGGATGAATCTCCGCTGGAGTCCAAGGTCTCCTGTCCTCTCCTTGCTGAACTTCACCAGTGAGCTCCCTGCTGCACCTTACCTACCCAGCAGAATTCCCCCAAGGCCTACCCTAACCCTGCTCACTAGCCACGCCACAAGGGAGCTACACTGCTGCACTCATTCTTTTGTCGTATTAAGAACAAATAAAGCGCCCCCAGTGGGCTTTTCACTGCAATCGATTCTGGTCCATTCTTGTCCCGCCACCAAGGGTACTATTAGTCAGCATTTTTTTGTGTATATGTGAACACTAAAAAGGGACTTAGACCCCTCTGAAGCGAACCATACTCAGAACACCTACTCGGGAAGCCTTTGAGGTATAGTTCCCAGGGGCACCACATTGTCTTAATACGGGCCTGGGGTGATCCCTATGTTTTATGACCAATTACCTGCAAAACTAATTATATTTCCATTATACCCTTTTCAGACAACAGATGTCCAACTGCCTCTAACTGTTAGCATTGACAACAGTCTGCAGTTTACTTCCATACACTTCACTGATAAACCTGAACATTAATTTGCAAATGTTAGCATGCTAACATTGAGATGAGGACAAATCTACTATTATCTAGCTTATATTCTGGAGGAAAAACACATGCATCTTGCGGTGTTTTCTGGGTTTGTGGTGTTCAGGCACTGGCGACTGGGGACGCAGAAAGGGAACAAGCAACCACAGTTATGGGGATTTACGTGATCCGAAGAGATGGGGATCAGGAGCCTGAGGACATTGGTGTTGTGATTGAAGGCATCAAAGTCCTGAGCAACTTGGGCAGTGTCATCATGGGCTTTGTCATGCTTTTCGGGCTCATTTATGCCCATGATCTGAGTTTTCCAGACAACCTCAAAAATATCTTCGTTTTTTCAGAAGATCATAATGAATTTGGATGGGCACAAGCTGAATGCAAAGATACAACAGCTGAAAAATCAAGTTGTTTGCGTAAGAGAACAAAACCATATGACAATCTACCTTGATGGAGGGTTTAAGAGTTTAAAGTTTGCCCATTTCACCTCTCCATCATCATATATTGACTCTATCTCCTTGGTGCAATTCATCTTTACTTATTTGATTTCATGACTCTCTAGATGGATTGAAATTGATCTAACAGCAGCTCAACATGCTGAATTTTACTTTGATTGTGAGTGGCCAGAACTCGTTTTTTGTTTTGTTTGCTGTTGCAAGTGACATTTACGTGAAGTTATATTTAAATGACTTCCTTGCTGGTTATAATCACTCAGAATATTTTGTGATTCTTTTTTTCTTTTGTTAGTCTTAACAGTGGTCCACAACACTTGTTTCTGTTACCACCTATGATAACACACCAACCACCAAGGTAGGGAATTTTGTATTTGCCATAGCCTATTGATGCCAATTGCAGAAAATGTTGCCTTTATGTAATGGTAGTTCACGGCAAGCAACTACAATACTCTTATCCAAATACAGAGTTTTTGCAGTGCATTCTATCCAGCTATAGTGTCTTTGTTGTTGAGATTTGGGATAGCTGGGCATTCATTATGTACCAGTATACTGTTAATTCAAGTTACTTAAAAAAGGTAATATCTTGATATTTTTATTTAAAGATGCCCTCCAGACATTATTGGTGTTAAGACGCATACAAATCTGCTTGGAACAATAATTTCTGTCTTGTTATTTTTTTGTACGCAGAAAAAGTATACTTTTCACATGTAAATCCTTAAAAGGGGAATTTACTCCTACCTCATTAGAATTTCCAGAATCTATGAATATGCACATTTCTAAAGTTTTACTGCTGGACGCAAAATGTCCAGTGGTGCAGTAACATGCACGTGCCTATGGTCCCCCAGTGGTTAGAAATGGCGATAGGTATAAACTGAGCCCTGGGTATCCTGCTCAGCCTTTGAGAAAATGTAAGCTCAGATGGGCAGATCTGGAATCTGCCCCTTATGACTTCATAAGGGGCAAGGTTACCTCCCCTTTTCTCTGTGTGACAGGGTGGGGTTTTCCCCTCCCCCTTACCGGTACACGGGAGTGCGCATCAGCATACCTGGGGTTCAATCCACTTGATTGAGAGAGGTGGGGACATTACTTAAGCCTGCGCATAGACTTGTTCTGTTTCTCTGTCTTCTCCCGTGGGTCTGTGGAGTCGTGTCTTGACTGGCGTGCAACACGTTGTTGTTAGGGCGCTCTTTCATCTATATAAAGGGAGTGTGAGATATTGCCTGAGAAAAGGTCTTCTCTGATCGGAGGGGACAGAGACAACAATGCAGTGTTTTGCAAGCGCGACATATGTGGCACAAAGTATGGAAATGGCCTTGGCTCTCACAACTCCTTAAGTCGGCAGAAGATTGGGAACAACATATTCAAATCCAACAATAGCAGCTTGTCTCTTTTGACCTGAGAATGGGAGAAGCCGAGGTAACATTTTCATACAGTGTGTTACATATCGTTAGGAGCCGGCTGGAGCCAGAAGATCTGGACTGGATCCAAACTGATGACAGCATCGCCAGAAGATGGGACAGAAATGGATAAATAGAGAGTATCTTAACTTAGTCGGCATCAGATGCTGGGGGAATCTTTGTCTGTTTGCTAGGTGAAAGATAGACCTGTATTGAAGTATCTGATCCGTGTACACGTAATTGTAGATTGCAATATCATTCTTCACTAAACGAATCCTGAGTCTTATTCCTCTGATCTACCAGTAAACAAACACTATTCAGGGTGTAGTGACCATAGAATTGGAGTCAGATCAAGTCTGGCCTTTTTAGGGCCAGACCGGTCATCGGTATAAAATCCTTCAACGGCCTGTCCAGGACCGATAAGGTCTCTTCTGGATTAAATACTGCTTCCTCGCTACGGTTGGTTATGAACTATACACATCAGGCTACCCTGGGTGGCTGTTTTAGGTAACTAACCTAAGCTTTTGAAAATCCAGATAACTAGTAGGCTACTGACCTTTGGGTACAGCCTAAGGTTGACATTACAAATATTGTTTTATGTAAATACTGTATATTAATTGTTGTACATATTGCTGGTGTTAAGTTTGGTTGATTTTGCTTGCTTTAACTATGCATGGTGGTTTATTGATTTGAATTGTGTTTTGTTTTCCAATATCCATGACATACTTTTTAATAGAAAAGAGGTTGCTATTTTAAAAATATATAAAAATAATATTTCTATAATTAGGGCCCGAGCGCTGACGGCGGCGAAGGCCCTATTGAAACTGAAGGAATTATTATTTTCTGCAAATGAATTGCCTTTTTGAGAGGCTTAACATATTCAAAAACTCTCCAAAATTGGCGGTCGCATCAAGTCTGGTGAACATTTACGTATTTTAAGGGTTTCGGGAAGAGGCGCACAAAAATGGCTCGCTAGTGCCCACTACAAAGTTAAAGAAATTGAGCCCCTGCAGTGCGTTTAACGTAGACTCACGAAACCTAGTACACATATGTAACATGTCCAGATGTACAAAAACCGTCATTGGAGCCATACCCTAAACCCAACAGGAAGTCCTCCATTTTGATTTCAAAGTTCGAAATTAGTGCGATTTTGGCCATTTCCACGTGTCGTACTTAACAAACTCCTCCTAGAGATTTCATCCGATCAACTTCAAACTCGGTCTGTACCATCTTAAGAAGTTAAAGATGAAAAGTTGTTAAAAGACAAACTTTTCGTCATAGGGCGTGGCCTTGGCGGGACGTCCATTTTGTGCGTTTCGCCATCAAAACAGGAAGTGGGTGTAACTCGAGAGTACATTGTCCAACTGGCTCAAAACTTTTCAGGATTCATAAGAGTCCAACTCTGAGGACAAATAAAGGCCGATATTTACTTAAAGTCATAGCGCCCCCTAGTGGCAACAAGAAGTGGGCCTAAAAGTCAAGGTGCTATACTTTAACGAACTCCTCCTAGAGATTTCATCCGATGGACTTCAAACTTGGTCTATACCATCCCAACACCTTAAGGATGAAAAGTTATAAAAAGAAAAACTTTTCGTCAGACGGTGTGGGCGTGGCGTGGTGGCCATTTTGCGCATTTAGCGATGTGCGAATGAAATTGTTGTAACTTGAGTGTACGTTGTCGTATCTGCCCGAAATTTCTCATAATTGACAAGGGTCCATGCCTGAGGACACCTACAGGCCAAAATTGACTTTTGGTCATAGCATAGCTGGCAACAGGAAATCTGCCTTATATGACAAACATCATCCGATTTACATGAAACTTCAGATACAGTATTAGGGGACCACTAAGGTCTATATAAAAGAGACTTCAGATACAGTATTAGGGGACCACTAAGGTCTATATAAAAGAGACTTCAGATACAGTATTAGGGGACCACTAAGGTCTATATAAAAGAGACTTCAGATACAGTATTAGGGGACCACTAAGGTCTATATAAACGAGACTTCAGATACAGTATTAGGGGACCACTAAGGTCTATATAAAAGAGACTTCACATACAGTATTAGGGGACCACTAAGGTCTATATAAAAGAGACTTCAGATACAATATTAGGGGACCACTAAGGTCTATATAAAAGAGACTTCAGATACAGTATTAGGGGACCACTAAGGTCTATATAAAAGACTTCAGATACAGTATTAGGGGACCACTAAGGTCTATATAAAAGAGACTTCAGATACAGTATTAGGGGACCACTAAGGTCTATATAAAAGCATCAAAAGAGCACCATGTCATAGGACCTTTAAATATACCGCAGGCTATCTATTCATATTGCCAATAGCATGCCAGTACATGTTATGAAAACATTTTGAAAAATTACTATTAGAACCAAAATTTGGGTTTAAACAATTCTAATATAATCACAGTAAATAGGCTGCATAATACATCCATGATCTACAGTAAATGTAAAGTATAGAGACCATTGTCTTCTTTAAAATACAATGTAATTTGCATTTTAAATTTGCATGGAAATATGGCATATTCTTATACTATTCATACAGTATAGTCTCAGCTGTAAAGCATATCTAATGCCGTTATTCCTAGCAGTGGATATGACAAATGCCTTTGGTGTGGGAGACCGGGGTTCGATTCCCACTGCAATACATCAACCAATGTGTCCCTGAGCAAGACACTTAACCCCTAGTTGCTCCAGAGGTGTGTTACCTCTGACATATATAGCAATTGTAAGTCGCTTTGGATAAGTGTCAGCTAAATGACATGTAAAAGACGCACTCACCACTTTCTTGGCCATTTCCATCTTGTGTGCTCTTGCCGAACAGTGAGACCAGTAATAACCATGGGATCATCATAATCCCCTTTACAAGGACCATTTGGGATCAGCTGTTATTCCTTTAATGTAAACTTGTCAGCAAGCCCTCATTGATTTAGTGCTGTCATCATAGACAAGACATCAGAAACATCCACTTACTACACTTGATACCTGTTAAAAAAAGGATTAGCAAAAAGAATTATCAGTTCATTCAGTGCCAAAATAATAAAGAAAGGGACTATTCTTGACTCCTGAGGCATTTTTATAAGGATTCATTTAAAATACTTACATGAGGATGTCTGACTGGTTGTCATGGATCTTGCATACGGAATGAATTTAATGTGAAGGCAATAAGGGGTAAGAGTAAAACTGAAAGAGTTACAGTGTCAAGTTACACCCTGCAAGAAACACTCCCTTTAAAAGTAGCCAATGGTACAGCCTTGGAAATCCATTTGCTGTTTGAGCTCATAGTTATTGTGAAATCCATGTGGGCTTCAATGCAGGAAGTGGAGAGGCTGCCTTTTGGTAATCGTGACTCACGGTGGCCAGATCAGACATGCCTTACATGCACTCAGAATATTTGGATTCTTAAGAAATTACTTTACTAAACAATTGTTTCAGTATCTGAGTGTGGCAGGCCTTTATCAAGACAAGTAAGAAAAGTCCTCTTTATTTGTTAGGATTTTTTCTCATAGGTCACAGTTTCAGCTGTACTCTGGAGAGAAAATCAGGAACTGTACAACTTTGTTTTGCTTGGACGGTGATCCAGACTAAGCAAAACACATGTCCACGCTGAGAACTGAAGCTCTTTTTTGAAAATACCAAAGTCAGAACCTTTTCTTTCAAGTGCACTTAAACATGTTCCTTAATATATATAGTCACTCTGGTAAGCTGTACAAGAGGAAAGAAAGTAAGAATAGAAGAGGAAGCTGAGGTCACTGAATTACAAAAGAGCAACAAGATGTTTACATTTCAAGGAAAAGTTATCAGAATTAGTATAACCACATTTCACAATAGACAGTATATTCATTATTCATCTTTTGTAACGGGCTCTACCAAACTTCATTAAAATCCACAGTTTTGTAATTTAAAATCAAACAGGCACTTGAACTATTATCCTAGTTACTGTATATCACCATCTGAACTAACATTAGAAATAGACAGATTAGGTTTCTGTCTAGAGCTATGAAAGAGATAACGAGGAACTAGTTAAAACCAAACAACCTTCATTTAACAACTGGAAAACAGCTTTATTTAAATAGAAATAATGACCTATAGAATCAGAGATCAGGAAGAATTTACATTAAACTCCTGCACTCCTGCAGAGAAGTATCATTTTTTGCATTCATCACGTCTTTGCTTTAAATTGATGCAAAAGTAAGCAAAAATATAACACACATTGCACCAAAAATGGAATCGAGCATATTGCATAGTCATAACAACAATCCTCTATATCCTCTAATTAATAATCATGTAAATAAAACTTGGACAAAATGTGTAGGAAAACATTAGGGCTGTAAAGAAATGCGTTACTAAACCGAAATCGCGACACTCAGATCCACAAACCTGTATCACGATGTGAGAAGGCAGAATCGCGACATACTGTTAGGTTTAAAAAAGTTAAAACATTGGTGATGTCTGATAAAAATGTACTTTTAGTTGAACGAACACTGTAGCTGGAGGAAGCACTGAATCAACCGATTGCATCACACCAAGGAAAGCATGAGATCAGTCCGCTGTCAGCTGCAGTGTAACAATTGTGTTTTGACTGTCGTTTTCATGTTGTTTTATTAAACCTTTTGGTTAACTTTCAATTCGACCCCAGCCTCTCCTCCTTCCTCCAGAAATCAGAACAAACACGTCTTTTAGAGATTTCTTAACAATACCCCTTCCAACTCCCAGAGTTATCCTTCCAGATCCAGATCCAATGCTACCACATCTTTAAATTACTATTAGTATGAGTCGTTTTGGTGCCTTATCCCCCTTTTGTTGGGTAAATTTAGCAAACTGTAAAGGGGGGAATTCGGCAGGGAGGAGATTTTCAGCACGAACACTGTAACGGAGGTGTAACGTTACGAATAGCCGCTGTTAGCATCCTTAGCACCGGAGTTAAGTGCTGACCGGGTTTGGTTATCATTTGCCGTAATGATAGTGGCTGGCTGCTAGCTGGCTGGGGGCTAGTCAGTGGATGTTGTCAGCTCTCATCCTCACTGAAGCCTTGCAGCGCCGGGAGAGTGATGCAGACAGAGAGGGGTGTGCTAGCTGGCTAAATTACCATTACGTAGATTAGTCGTCTATCTATACAGTTAACGTTACTGATGAATTTGTGGGTTAGCCCAGAATTGTTTACCATGGTCAAAACAATCATACTAAAAATAACTGAGTGCGCTGAACGATGTCGTAATCTTATGTTACCCACCAAGAATTGGCTAACGTTATAGACCAAGCATGAGCATTAGCTACTTGTCAAACAGCACCTTTTTATAGTAGGCACCAAAGCACTTTTCCTCTTCTGTCCCCCTACAGGTTGGAAGCGGAATTGTCTGATTGCCAGCTCTATCTCCACAGCTCTGTGGAGTAAGGTCTGTTTGCATTTCTTTAAACCAATCAAAATCGTCTTGGGCGGCGCTAAGCTCCGGACACAGCGACAGTGGCTCTGCAAAATAGTCTCTGGAAGGAACTTGTTTTGGAGGAACATTTGCACCCTGCAAAAGAAAACGCCACATACAATAAATGAAGTTAACGGTTGACAAAATACAGTAACATGAGCTATTTTAATTAGCTGGATACATGGTTAAACGTTATTAGCTCTTACAGGTGTATGTACTGTGTCCACAGCACTCCCGCCAATCAGTCCCAAAACGTCCCAGTTCGATAGTAAATGCCGTAAACATATTCTTTGTAGATCTTTACAATCATTCCCCAAAAAAAAACAAGCAGGCCTGCCTTGTTGCACAATCCAAATTTTCTTCAAATCTTGCCATTTTGTGTATTGGATTATTGCACAATTTACTTATATTTCCTATTTTGTCTTTATTCATATTGATTTATGTCATTTTGAACATGTTGGGTGTCTATACATTTCTATGGCTGATGCTTTTAAAAAGGAATACAAACTCAAACAGGAGTCCCTCCAGTTAAAGGCCAAACTATGCATTTATGCGTTTCATAAAGTATAACAACAAGGTTTACTTTGGAGTTGATTACCATCCATTTGAATTCATCCATTTCCTCTGGAGTTTAAGAGAAGTAGGCGTATTGTTTTAGTCTAAAAATGGTTTCTGCACTAAGCCAAGAACCTGTTGTTGTGGACGCCTTGGTTAGGTGCCAGACAGTCATCAGTCACATGGATTCCTGTGTAATACCTTGGAAGAGGAGAGCAAGATGTTGGGGGGAGGGGACTGTAACACAAGGTTGAGTTCAGGGTGAGTCATAGTGGCATTTGAATGTGCCAGAGGCCCCCAAATGTGGGCTATTACAGCAAATAACATCTTGGGGGGGGAGGCATGCCCCCAGACTCCCCTACACTACCACCAAATTCCACCAAAAAAGGTGTTTCCATCAATCAAAAGTGAAATGTAGGCTACTTGGAATCCATGATTTGGTGAGATAAGTGGTAGAGGATCTTTTCAATAAAAATCAATCTGTCACCCTTATGGCTACGCCCCTGGGACACAGAAAGAACAGACAGCAAGAAAACAACTGGACAGCATTAAAGCAGTAATAAACAATACAATCTCAGCAACATAAGACAATAAGGTAAAAGGTTTAGTTTGTGAAGGACACAGAGAGGATAGTGTGGACACGATGGTCTCTGCCTCTTCATACACCTGAAAACACACAGGATATTGGTCTACATTTACAGTAGTGTACTTCTTTCAAAATACACTGGATTAGTTCCAGTAAAAGCAACAGTGACTAGTTTGTTTAACTAAAAATGTTGCGTCAACTGCTGAGGAAACTCAAAGCATTATTCGCCTTGCTTTTCCAATACTTTCTGATAAATAATGTAATATTTGCATCTTTAATACAGAGATATGCTTTATTTCATTTTAACACGTTTTCAAGATAATATTAACTGGAAGTAAAACTATTACCTGTAAAAGATAAATATAAATAAGAAGGTGTTGACCCCAGGAAGCATATTTGCGTTTCCCAGGATGGCGAAAGCAAAGTCTATATCGGAGACGTTCCACGAATTTCCGGGGGCACGCCCCGGAAATTCCGCTGGATGACCGTCACCTTCTGATTTCCTTGTATTGATTGGCACTTTAAACTCTGGTGGATTCATGAGGACTAAGGTTAACTGCTCCTCAGATCTCTGCAGGGTAAATCCAGACAGCTAGCTAGACTATCTGTCCAATCTGAGGACATGTTTAGACAGAAACGATCTGAAGAGAAAACGCAAAAGTGGCGTTGCGTTCTCACTTTTTATTCCACGTTTAGACAGTTTTTTGGGCGGGGGGGATCTGCATGCATATGGTGACGCAAAAGTGTGTGAAATTCGATGTAGTATGCACGCCAGGTGGCTAGGTGGCACTGCCACACAACACCACCAAGTCCGCGCGCCTACGTAGAACCTTTCTTCTACTTCTCTCCTTAGTAGCGCGAAACCACTCCGTGCAGCTCTTAGCGCCGCCCAAGACGATTGTGATTGGATTAAAGAAATACCAATAAAACCAGAGCACGTTTTTCTCCCATTCCCGGAAGACTGTGTGGACTAGCCAGACCCTCCTTTGCAGTGCTGTGGAGGAAGGTCTGGCAATGCGAGGCTAGCAGAGGCATGACCAGCACTACTCTGCTTCTGATTGGCTAGAACTCGTTGCTTTTGTTGGATCAGTTAGGTGTATGGATGAGGAGTGAAATTGGCTAGGGTTAGGGTAAGAATAACAGTGTAAGCCAATCAAACGCAGAGTAGGGCGGGACATTCTTTCGACATCCTAGGAAACGCTAATTCATCTCCCGCATGACTAATTGCTTTCCTGGTAGTGGCTAATGGGGATCCAAATAAATAAATAAAAATGTAGCGCAGCTTGAATGCAGCCTAAGAGTCTAAAAGAAAAATCCAAAGGAAACACTCACTGCTGCTCATTAGGCTAATTGTTTTGAGTGCATAGCGATAACTGAAGGCTACTGATGCAATCATCGAGGTTATCTTGGCTTGGGCTTGGGCTTGAAGACTACAAATGTGTAACAGATAGCCTTTATGGCCATCCTTTTCTAAATTTGTTTCTTTCTTCCAACTTCCAACTGCCCAAAGTTGGATGACAGGTTCTATCCAGCTAAGTGGAGGATTAAAATGTTAACAATTATCACCAGTGTTTTAAAGGTTTCCCTTCACAAGGCAGTACAGTACTGCTACAGTAGCAGATGGCATGCATGTCCTAGTTGTTGTACTAAGGGACCTTGATTCAGAGTGGTCTGGTTGAACTACTAACCTTAAGTTTTATTTGACGGTTTCAGCTGTGAGAGGAATAGGTACTGTAGAAATTATTAAAACCCTAGTCTATATCGACCACGGTTAATTTACGGGGTAGTTCTGGTGCCGCCGGAAGTTCCACTGGATGTTCCTCATTTTCAGTCGGATGTCCCTCACCTTCTACTTCCTTTGTGTTGGGATTCTAAACTCAGGTGGATGTATGAGGACTATGGTTAACTGCTTCAATCCAAACAGCTAGCTAGAATATTCTCTTGCACGACTAAAACAACTTTGAAACGTACACGTTCCACCAAAACAAGTTCCTTACCGAGGCTATTTTGCAGAGGCACCGTTGCGTCTGGATTGGTTTAAAGAAAGGCCAATAAACCAGAGCACGTTTTTGTTGTATCTTGGAATGTTGTGTGGACTAGCCAGACCTCACTCGGCAGCGCTGTGGAGGAAGGTCTGGCAATGCAAGACTATGAAAACCCACATCTACAAAATCCACCAAATATATGAACTTGTCATGAAATGTTGATATACCTGACAAAAGGAAGAATCTCACTTTCTGGAGCATTGGCCTGGTGATGGGAAATGATGTAGCTGGTAAAAGGGTTGTTGCAGATGAGGCAGAACTGAGACCAGTAGTGGAGTGAAGTCCAAGACCTAGATAGAACATGAACTCATGCACAGGCTAAGAAAGCAGTCCAAGAACAGGAGAGGTAGTATATTTTCTGAGTTGGTAGAGCCAGAGCTTACAGCAGAGAGCCAGGAGACTATTTCACAGCTGGCACTAAAGACCACAGTAAGAGACTAGTGAGGCTAGTGTTGCAGAGTATAACAACTCCAGTGTTCAAAGTGCTGACTCTGAGGAATACACAACCACCATTAAAAGGACTAGGAACATGTCAGTGCTTGCCTTGCAGGGAGGGTCTGACAGTGCGTTCATGGACATCGGAAAAACATTTTTCCCAGTGAAAAGGTCACCATTCAGGTCACTTCCTGTGGGAATCAGAGGTGGGAAACTCGGGCTGGATTTTGCTAACAGAGTTTCCCAGTTGGTGACGCGTTGTTGATAACTGACGTTTGATGGAGGAGACTTTGGTTCGCTGAAAATATTTCAATGACAATAAACTGTTTATTGTGGACAAACGGTCAGTCATACTAGGGACTGAGGCCCCATTTACACCTGGTACTAATGTGATATGTATGTGAATCTGTTGGAACGAATTCCGAGAGTCAAATTTATTTTGAATAGTAAAAACAAATTATACTTATCGAACGCTGAAATTACTATTCACATCTTTATTTTTTAGAAATGTGTTGGCCAACGTTAGCGATCCTCACCCCTCTCTCTTTGGCCTTCCCACATGTGAAAACAAAATGCTTTTGTAATGTCGGGTGAGCAACCCTCAGGGCATGGAGGTACTGTAGAGACGGAGTAGTAAACGGGACTGTCAGGGAATCAAAAGGATGGGATATACTGTTTTAACATGAAATCAAAATTGACATCCAACGTATCAAATGCTTAGGTTATCATTAATCAGCTTATTTTTGTTTCCTTACTGCCAGAGACAGCTAACGTTAACGGTAACGCCAGCTGCCTTTTAGCTGTCAGAGTCCGCTTCGAGTTTATATATTATTTTCTAATAGATGAATTCTTATTAACGTGACAATCTGCAAGAAACAGGTTGCTAATCACCTGCCAAAAAAACAGCAAAATTTGGAATAGTTACTCCGTTCATGACGTTGCTGCTGTGCTTTCTAACATGCTGTCAGTGTGCTAACTGAGCACCATTAGCCTTTACAACAGATTCAATGTAAACAAAGTGGCGTGCCAAAAATGCAATGGGTGTGCCCCTTCGAGTTCTGTTTGAAGTCCCTCTAGTGGACAGAACGTATAAAAACAACCACATGCTGTTGGTGGCATTAGCAAAGCAAAAGCCTGAGTAGTGTAGTAAATATTAATAATTAGTTTAAATATAGCATTCAAATATAAATCTAGCATTCAAATATAATTTGCATATATAAAATAAAATAAAAATCTGAATGGTATTATAGACCTCTCCGGGAACCATCACCTTATTGTGGTGGAGAGGTTTGTGTGTCTCTGTGAACCTGAAGGCTGTGTTGTCTGGAGCTTTGTGCTCCTGGTAGGGTCTCCCAAGGCAAAGTGGTCTCAGGTGAGGGGCCAGACAAAGACTGGTTCAAAAACCCCAATGAATAAACGAGGTAGATATGGAGTGACCCTGCCCGGAGGAAGCCTGGGGCCCCCGTCTGGAGCCAGGCCCAGATGGCGGGCTCGTCGGTGAGCGCCTGGTGGCCGGGTTTGCCAGGGAGCCCGGCCGGGCACAGCCCGAAAAAGCTACGTGGCTCCCATATCTCCAGCCCATGGGCCCACCACCTGTGGGAGGAACCGCTGGGGTCGGGTGCGTTGTCACACGGGTGGCAGTGAAGGTCAGGGGCCTCGACGGACCAGACCCGGGCAGCAGACGCTGGCTCTGGGGACGTGGAACGTCACCTCTCTGTGGTGGAAGGAGCCGGAACTGGTGCGGGAGGTGGAGCGCTACCAGTTAGATCTTGTGGGGCTTACCTCTACGCACAGTCTCGGTTCTGGAACCATACTCCTGGATAGGGGTTGGACTCTTTTCTTCTCTGGAGTTAACCAGGGTGTGAGGCGCCGGGCGGGTGTGGGGATACTCACAAGCCCCCGGCTGAGCGCTGCTACGTTGGAGTTTATCCCGGTGGACGAGAGGGTCGCCTCCATACGCCTGCGGGTTGTGGGGGGGAAAACTCTGACTGTTGTTTGTGCATATGCACCAAACAAGGGTTCAGAGTATTCGGCCTTCTTGGAGACCTTGAGTGGAGTCCTGCATGGGGCGCCAGTGGGGGACTCCATAGTTCTGCTGGGGGACTTGAATGATGGAGACACATGGAGAGGCGTGATTGGGAGGAACGGCCTCCCTGATCTAAACCAGAGTGGTTGTTTGTGCTAGTCATGGATTGTCTATAACAAACACCATGTTCGAACATAGGGATGCTCATAAGTGTACCTGGTACCAGAGCACCCTAGGCCGAAGGTCAATGATCGATTTTATAATCGTTTCATCTGATCTGAGGCCGTATGTTTTGGACACTCGGGTGAAGAGAGGGGCGGAGCTGTCAACCGATCACCATCTGGTGGTGAGTTGGGTCAGAGGGTGGGGGAAGACTCTGGACAGACCTGGTAAGCCCAAACGGGTAGTGCGGGTAAATTGGGAACGTCTGGAGGAGGCCCCTGTCCGACAGACTTTCAACTCACACCTCCGGCGGAGCTTTTCGTGCATCCCTGTGGAGGCTGGGGGCATTGAACCCGAGTGGACAATGTTCAAAGTTTCCATTGCTGAAGCTGCGGCGAGGAGCTGTAGTCTTAGGGTCTTAGGTGCCTCAAGGGGCGGTAACCCACGAACACCGTGGTGGACAACGGTGGTCAGGGAAGCCACCGTTGTCCACCACGGTGTTCACACACACATACACACACGATGTGTAACAATAAGTCACCGGTTTAATAAAGACCAACTAGTTTCTGCTGGCATCAAACATGTCAATAGTGCATTGAGAAGCAAATGGTGCTACACTAAAACTTAGGACAAATACGACTTTAAGGACAAAACCAGCAATACGACACAGCAAGTGTTTTGAAAAACATGCATTTAATTTAGGAAGAAATTAATTTGAACAAAACATCACTGACCTCCCCTCCATCTGTGTAATTATGCAATTTTCCTGCTTGACTACACTCCCAAAATCATTAGCTTAATTTCTGCTTTCACAATAATTACACTTCTTCCTGACTGGACAAAAGCCAATCGAGTGGAGGCTCTTCCAGAGATAGAGATATCAAATCTGACGTCTATCTGAGGAGGACTCACTGATTTTGCAGTTTACAAATGTTTTTTAAAACACATTTTAAATTCAGAAAGAAATATGTGACTTGGCACGTCACAAGGCAAGGCAATATTACCCAATTTCAACCATGGCAATAAAATAAAAAAAAAAAATACTTGGGTCTCTCGGTCGTTCGAAGAAAGAAGAAAAAAAAAAAAAAAAAAAACACGCCGTGAAAGACAGCAGTGCAGAATGCAATGCTGCCACCCACTGGCTGTCATATGGTAGAACATTTTAATACAGTGGCGCTCATAAGTTTATGAACCCATGCTAAAGTTGAATAAAAAGAGGAATAAAAAAAAAAATCTTTTGGAAATTGATTGATTGAAATTGCCTTAATTTAAAAAAAAAAAAAGGAAAAATTCAACCTTTAAGGACACCAATTTTCTTTGTGAATGTTACCTGTATTATTCAACCATGTGACCTCTGGCGGGCGCTGTACAATACAGAAATGAAACAATTAACAAATGCCATTGCAAAGGAATAACCCACGGTGCAGTGGAGCAAAATGCCACCTGATGCAGCAGTGTGGCTCTTGGGTTTGGTCTAAGGCACAGGGGCATGAACCAGTTTGTGGCTACACAATTCTCATTATTGGATTCAATTTGTTAGGTGTGGTCTCATCTGGTGACTTGTTGATAATAAAAATCATGAAATATCCACCCATATCCATCAACAAGATCTTTTCTGTTAATGATTTCTTCATGTTTCACTTTGAAACAGAAACCTCTGTAAAACTGTGTGTCATTATATGAGACATTCAGAACCAAATCACTGTGATGTTGCACCAACACAAAAATCACTTCCGGGTAGAGAACTGGCGGTTGATTTGAATTGCGGAGAAATGGAAAGTTGGCAAACTTGTTTATTTCCAATGTCATTTTAAAAGTGTGACTGCGACGTTTAAAAAGATATCTAGTTAGACACGGCGGTGTACGGGTTTGCTTTGCTAGCGTCTTTGATAAACCAAATCTAGGGTTAGGAACAGCAACATCTCACCGCCGATCGGACTGCTAGTTTGGGTGGTGTCATTTTCTTTTGTCTGTGGTCCAACAGCTAAATCAGGTCTCCAACCTAATGTTGGGGAAAGTGATGACATATGAAAGCATCAAAAATGCATTTTAGATGAATAAGATGAGTATTTCCAGTTGTTCCTTGCCCCTATTTGCTCAGCGCCGTTAAATTGTATGTAAGAGAGGCCGAAGTTTTCTACCTGGAAGTCATTGTAACATGTAACGAACATTGTGATTGGGTCTATAGCAGCAAACAACATTTTAAGTAAAGATAAAGTGGAGTAATGGCGTCCTGAGTGGGGCTGTGCACCGAACGTCGATACTTTTATGGCAAATACTCAGATCCTACGAGTATCAAAAAATTCTCTCTCGTGCCAAATTTTTGTTCCAAAAGTGTCTGACCTCGTAAGCACAAGCTTATCTGTCCTCTCTGCATATTGACAGAGAGCGGAGCGCCGACACACACAAGCACGCACCAACTCGAGCAAACTACGTGGGCTCTGTAGTTTTGTTGAAGTCCCAGTGAGTCACGGCGATGCCGATAAAGTGGTTTCAAGTGTGGTTACAGTTTTTCATAACTTCATGCAGACACCGTTCGCTGCGATATGATATTAATTGCGAGCAGACAGCGGTCGCGTGCTGTTGACGTTACATTTCCTCTTAGACAAGCAGGCACAACAGTGTTCTCTATGCTCTGGTGACTGACTGACAGGCTGAGGTTGTAAGGCAAGGCAACTTTATTTCTACAGCACCTTTCAGCAACAAGGCAATTCAATTACATTCCTTTGCACTTAAGTTAGTTCTCCATTAGTTCAATGTTTTTTTTTTAACTTTATTTATTATTTATTATCCAGGTAAGTCGATTGAGAACAACCTCTCATTTGCAACAACGACCTGTCACATTCACACAGGTTCCACATTCATACCTGGAAGCTGCCCAGTACAACCACAGTCTGATCTGCTGGCCACTGAGCAGCCATTACACAGCAGCTATCACGGCAACATTTAAAGTGCATGATTAATGATGATCAATAACATGGTGAGAACGCTGGTTCAGACTACCAACTATAGCTTGCACCAGGTGTGGGGTTCAGTGTGGAGGTTAAAACAATGCTGATATTTTGATGTATTCAGAAAGTTCTTTGTCACACGGCAGGAAGAAACCTTTTGTCTATCCGTCTTGGAGCCAACCCCTGTGACCGGAAGTAAACTCAAAACACATGGATTTGGAAATAACGCCTTCTTTTGGGTGACGACGGACCGATGGAAAAACTTTTCATCCAAGGAACCGCCCACAACTTCAAGAGAATATATTTGTGAAAGTGAGAAATGTTTGGGACTGAATAGATGTGGACCCGTTAGGAGAGACAGCTTTATCAGCCCGCTGCAGCGTAAAATCCTGTTCGTTCATGTAATTTCATTATTAAATCTCTTTTTGTTAAATCTTCATTGGATTGAGCCTTTCCTTTCTCAAAAACTCAAACACGCAACATCAGTCACCCAAATGTTACTCAATCACAGTAAGAGCGGTCTTCCTATCAAGCCTATCCTAGCCCTGTCGCGTCTACTTCTGTTACGAAGAGGTCAGTGAAGTCTGGAGGCCCTTCACAGTTTGGCTTTTGGAGTTTGTTCCAGCAGTGTCCTCATGTCCAACAGGGCGCCCTCCACGGCCTGGGCCAGATGTGCTGCGTTGGTTTCTTTACAGGTGTTGAAAGACGACACTGCAAAGTTGATGTGATCGTTCATAGGATTGTAGCACACGCCGTATCCGTCGGATGCCACCGGGCCGAAACACATGACGCAGTCAGTCTTGGACGGCACCTTGTGAAGAAATGAGAATGTGGTGGTTAGTTAGCCAGGGTCAAATACTTGAGGAATAGTTTCCATCTTAGTTCAGTTTAGTCACTTTATTATCCCAGATGGGAAACTTGATCTTTAGTCAGGAGTCAGTGCAAGATAAAAAAACTAAACAAATACAAATTAAAGTATAACACCTAGTAGACAAGGAGCAGGTTCGCATGAAAATGCAAGAAAAAAAAAAAATAGTATTCAAAATATTCTGAGAATTTGTGAACTTGGTTAAAGCAACACTAGATAACTTTTCCTGCTTCGGTCCCCCTACAGGTTGGAAGCGGAATTGTGGGAAAGTTCTCTGGTGTTGCTTTAAGACAACAGAGAACAAAAAAATTTAAATTCACTTTTTGATTATAAATAAACTTCTGAGATTTTGCACACCAAACGTGATCTTTGAATGTTGTGACTTTATCCCATGAACTTCAAAGATTTTGTTTGGAGGACATGGCAGTATTTGTTTACACTACTGTATGCAGTAAAACGTAATGCACTGTGGGCTTAGTTTTTGATAAATTTAAAATTTGAATGGTAAATTTGTGGAGGACAGTCACAGAGATTTTGTGTCAATTGGAACAAAAATGTTATGAAGGCCTCATCACACCATAGTAAGAATTCATCTACCACTGGCCAATGCTCAGATTCATCTTTAAGGAGCAGGCTGCAGGATGTGCCTGTCCCAATGCTGGCTTCTACAGTCATTGGTAGAGGTGCGACGTGACCTTCTCCCGTGAGATCTCGCAAAATTAGAATGTGATGAGATTTCTCGTCGAGGTAAAAAGTGTCTTGTGATATCAGTACACAAGCGCAGAGCAGCAGCCTCAGTATTGGCATAGAAGATCCCCCGCCCGTTGTCCAAAGTTGACTCAGAGTTAACTTTTGCAGAGCAATAGCGAAAGAAAAAAAGCTCCCTGTAAAACCCATTGTTAGAATGTTGAGAGTAAGTCCACTCTCACTCTCTATCCCTCTCTCTCTCTCTCGGCCGAGACACACACTCGTCTGCAGCGTGTAGTTGACTGTGGCGCTGTCTCGAGCAGACAACTCTCTCTTTCTCTGTTAAAATGAGTCGAGAAGTGGAGAGCAAAAGCTATCTTTACTTTTAATGATATTAAACAAAGAGAACTGTTCTCCCTACATCCTATAATGGTCATAAATCGATACTAGAGTAGCCTACTTGTTTACTGCTGCAATTAATAAAATGCAGGAGGAAAAATCATCTGTTGAGTGGTTGGTCATTTATTTGTGCTTTAGAACGTAATCAATGTGGTTCTTTGAGTGAAGAGACTCTCTCTCTCCACCGTTCATATGGAATCATTAACTGTGTAGCTACTACTTATGAAGGAGAGAAGCCAGTCATTTGAATTTGTGGCAAAACCTTTCAGTGCTCCATTTTGTGACTTTCGACTGAATAAAGGACTATTTTTGTTTGGTTTGTTTTTGTGTAAGTTCTCTGTAAAATAGTCCGTGGGTTTCATGAAATGCACTAAATGAATCTAACCCTAACCCTATTTTACGTTGGTTGCTACAACAATCTCTTACTGTTCTGACTCGGGACATCGAAAGTAGACTAAGTTACCGTATGCTACACTGGAAATGGAACAATGCATCTGTAACTCCTAGATCTTTACAACAGCAGGTGTGGTAAAAACACTACCGCTTTTGTCCAAAGGGGCCGCTAGAATCAACACAAACTGAAATTTACATATAGAAATAAACATAAATAAATAAACATAAAACTGACAACTACCATCAACAGTCATACCCCTTAGGACCTAAGCTAATGTTAATGAATTGCTGCAAAACAAGACAAGACAAGACATGTTTGCCGTTATGCTCATACCTGGCTTGTAGATAGCTTGTAGTGTAAGGCTTTGGCGTAGGCAGTGTCTGTGTAGATATCAGGTATGGAGAGTTTTTCTTCAACAGCCACCATCTTAAGGCCTAGGAGGTGTCTGTCTATGGCCTGGCCAGTGATTGCCTGTGGGGATGGAGAGAATTCATTTATTCGTAATGTTCGTCGCCAGATGTTCACTTCTAAAAGATAAGGCTCGCATTATTCAGCATTTTTCTTATTGCAAACAATTAGCAGCAAACACTAAGTACAGTTTTTCTTAAAATGGTTGGCTATTGTACTATAGTTTTATTAAACGTAAACTCAAACAGTAGAAAATAGTGCATTAGTTCTGCATCTGTTGGGGACTGCTTTATGTTCTGGTGAGCAGGAAGCAAATTTACGAATCCCACTATGGCCACGCCAAGACCCGCCCTACGAAGCAGCTCGATGGGTTGGGGAAAGAGGTTTGTTGTAACGTTACGCAACCCTGCTGAGAGACTTAGCTACTTCGCTGCTGGGGCTGGCGAGTATCTCCGGTGCCCCAGAGATACCGGCAGAGGCTACGCCTCCATCAATAGGATGGCTGCAGGGTGTTGCTTTCGGACTCTTCCCACCTTCACCTTTTGTCCACAGGACAGTCACCATTTGTGGGTCAAACGTAACTGTAAAGAACACCGCTAAACGCTAAAGGGGGTAGAATTTCAGCACCACACCGTGGCCAGCCAGACTCAGACGCCTGGGGTGATATGGTCCATTTCCCCGATTGAACATGAAACTTGTTTACTGCCGTTAGCATCGTTATCGCCCGCCGCTGGAGTTTGTACCGGCTGGGTTCGGATTGCTGTAAGTTAACGATAGCGGCTAGCTGCTGGCTAACGGAGGATGTGTCGTGTCCCCGGGGCTGTTGTCCGCTTTCATCCCGACTGAAGTCCCTTAGCGGCGGGTACTGAGACAGAAAAAACAGGGTGGGATAGCTGGCTAAATTAGCATTCGATTTGTCTTCTATCTATACAGCTAACTAACGTTAGCTGGCAAACGTTATTGTGGGTTAGCCCAGTGCTGTTTAATGTTAACTTTACCTTGATCAAAACAATTATACTTATATCTATGTTGTAACCTTATAACGTTAACGTTCCCTACTGAGCATTAGCATGAGCTAACGCCAACGTTACTAGTCAACGTAGCACGTTAACCTGGATCAATCAATATTTAAATAAGTATCAATAGATAAGATCTCTGCTGTATTACTGTGTAAGTGGCATGTAATCAATGACAAAATGATGCTGTGTGGCAGAAAGCACGCTGTATTACGGTTACTGAGTATCGTTTCTGTGACATTGTATGATTTACGATAACTCTTGAACATATTATCTGGGTGCCGTGTTTTGACGGAAGTTAAGGGTAACTTGAGGGGTCAAAGATTTCATGACGCCACTGACAGGTGACTAAATGGAACGTTCCGTGTCATTAAAATAAAATAACAGATTTCTCTGGGTTTGAACTTTGTTGGAAACATTTAGGATAGTGTAAGTACACAACTCAACACATATATAACATAGGTATAGTTGTTTTTTGGCATTTAAATGCAGATATGTTACATATTGTACCTTTAACTCCCATTGCTATGAATACTCACCATATTAGTATATGACCTGTGTGCATTTACAGCTTTCTCCATTAGATCAACCTTCTCTGTGTTCTGTGATAAAACAGGAAGAAGATAGGAACGTTACAGCACATCTTATAGTAGGTTATTGTTTTGCAGTGTTCAAATATATTTGAAAACCTTTGTGTAACACTGGAATCCCTCAACATTAGAAGAATAAATACTGAAGAACACCATCACTTAGTCTCCTAATCTAGCATCATCTTTTTCTAGTGATGTTTCTAGTAGGGATGTGCATCTCCGGTCTGAGGCCGATGCATCTCCATCACCGTGCATTGCCAACAATCCGATACACAGATTTAGATGCAGCAAGTACAGGTGTGATCAGATTCATCCCTATTACAATGCATTGCCAGTCAACGCAATGTAGTTCTTCCTCCCATGCACACTTTTTTGGTCTGTGCACCGCTGCATAACTAGTTTCCAGTGATGTTTCCATTGTATGGATAAAGGCTCAGTGAGTCATGTGCTGCTCCATGATACATCTATGAGTGCACACACACACACACACACACACTTAATGTTTAGGCTGATTGATAAGCCCAACATTACCATGTCAGATAGTTTTGGCAGTAAACTAACTCATAACACAACCCAAACGGTTGCTGTAAATACGAATACATCCCATTCATTCTCATCCGACCTGTTTGCTGGGGTCATCAAAGGCTCTGACAAAGGCAGCGGAGGCACTCGAGGCGGATCGGATTGTATCTGTGCGGCCCAGTCTGAACATACGCAGGGAGGCACTTTCATATGTGGCACAGCAGCGCTGGTACATCCTGTCGAGACAATGAGGACAGACAGTGTGATGTCTGGGCTGTCCTATCAAATAAAAAGGCCCAAAATGGCAACAACATAATACACAGAATGACATCACACACACACACACACACACACACACACACACACACACACACAATGTATAAGATGATGATTGCAGATACATCACACATCCCTAAATTATAAGTACCTGAAAACTCCATTTCATCTCAGTGAATGGATCCAAGAATCTCTGTAGCAGCCTACTGTAACTCTGTGATAAAGGTTTGTTACATGCAGCGCTCTAGTTAGCCTTGGTTTAGAATGTAAAGAGTAAAAGCACTGCATACAAAGCTTTTCAATATCTCACCTGTAGTAAGCCAGTTGTAGTGCCATCTGTATGAAAGCATCCGGGCTCATCTTGTGGGCCTTTGGCACATTTTTCCCAAAGTGGCCAAATACCGTGACCATCATATCCAAGTCTTGGGCCAGTCTGTGGTGGGAGAAATGTAAGAACAATCTCTATGCCTAATGACATGATGTAAAAATGTATACATAGCCTACACACTACTGGTAACTGAGTGTCGTTATAAAATCCTTCCTCACATGTTCATGGCGTGCTCGGCCTCCTCAATGTCCTTCTTGATCTCGGGCGTGATGTTAAAGTGCAGTTTCTGGGGCATAGGCAAAGGCACCATGGGAGTCTGCGCCATCTCTGGCTTCCTCCTGTTCCCACAAACAACAACGAAAAGAAACAACACATGAGATGGAAGGAAAACACATAGTTAACTTTTTCAACCTGGACCCTATTTTCCTATGTTTTGGTATGTGAGGGACTGACTGATAGGAACTTTGACATTGGTCCAGTATGAAGCGTGAACTCTGTAACTGGCAGCCACTGACCGGGCTGCAATGTAACCCTATGGGGAAAAGGTTCAGCGTCAATTTGCTTTATTTTGCCACCATAGAAATAAAATGGATAGAAAGGCCATTTCCATTCAAATCAACGTAGCAGAATGGTCAGAGCAGCAGCCGAGCAGCGGAGCTGGGGCTTTACAATAACTGACGGGCAAACGAGCAGCGGTGTAATAACGTTACGAGGCAGAGAGCCAGCTGCTAAATGAGTCAACTTAACTTCATGCTTCATCCACACAAACAACATTGCTATAGCCACAAGTGACAGCTTTATTCGGCTCGTTTTCTGTGAACGATGTGGCGACATTCAGGCAGAGTTAGCAAGCTAACGTTAGCCAACTAACATCGGCTGGCTGGCTTGCTGGTTCCGCCGTGCTTTCATGATGCGTCGGTTACAGAGAATGAGCTGAACAGCGGGCCATTGACCCACTGCCGCTGGATCCAACTGTCCCTCCTCCTCACTCCCTGCCACTCCGAGTTGGAGAGAGAGACTCCCGAGCTGCGTCGGGTGGCTCTCCTCCCAGCGAGCTGCGACAGTTTACGGCCCCACGGACGCGTATTGTCACTATGACAACTACTGCAATCAATATTTTGTTGTGTACCAATCAAATGACCACGGGAAACAGTTAAATGGCCTTTCTATCCATTTTATTTCTACGTTTGCCACTGACAGGCTCAGATTAAAATTCTAAGTGTCTGACAACATTATGGAAAGGATCCCTTCAGAAATAGACCTTTAAAACCTCTTTGAGACCTTTCTGTTTAACCAGAAACAACTCTGAAGTTGCTAGCGCTAAACCCACCAGACTCCATTTAAAAAAGCAATACTTTTAGCATGTATAGAGCAAATATATTTTCACATGTAAATCAGTAATCTTTGTGTGTATTTCAACACAAACTAGAGTTGTGATGGTTGGAAAAGTGGAAAGATGACCAAAACAGCTTTTTATAGTTTTATTTTGTTTCTGTCAACTTTGAATGAAGTGTATTTTACGATGCTAAAATTACTGTTTATTTACATGGAGTCTGGTGGGTTAAGTGATGTTTTTAGGTTTAATAAAAAAAAAAGGATCTTTCTCTTTAAGAGAAAGGTCAACCTCCTTAAAAATCCTTAGAATAATAATCTGAGCCTGTCAGCCGCAAAACGAGCACTTTAGTGAAGGTAAATACAAGCTGGACAATTGCCCAATTAATTTACATTGTAGCTTGTTTGGCTGCTGCCGACTGCAGCGATCTTGCTTAATTCTGACCAATGTCACGGATTGTTGTTTCCATCAGTCACTTAGACACAAAACATAGGGAAATAGGGTTGAAAAAAAAACGATAGTTACCCTTTAATGAAACCGTGGATTTCTAAATGTGATTTTCTGTCTGTGATTAAACCTGTCCATGCCAGTGGCAGAAAGTCTCTATGTACTCTCTGTCTTGTTGCTGAACTTTCAAAGATGTTATAACAACTAGACAGCCAAATAGACACCTACAGAGTCCAAATGATCTTTCACCTACTTACGTGTATTCTACAGCATGGTCGATCAAGGCCACTATGGGGGGGCCCTCAGCTGGGGCATGCTCGTAGTTCGCACCACATACCCCGTCTTCTCCAATAATAAACTGAAAGAGAGATCAGAAACTTTCTTAAAGCATAAAACAAGAATTTGCAGGATATCCAGCCTGAGAAATTTGTAGACAAGGTCAAATTATTACATAAATAATTTTACATTGGTATTTGCATTTAAATACCAGAGCCATTTTAAAGCTATAGTGCGTAGTTTTTTAGGATCACTTAGAAATCCCACTTCGGTGGGTCACCTGCAGTGTTTTGTCAAACCAGCGGTTGCCACTGTTCCACTGGCTGCCTCCTCCATGCAGCATCTGGACGGCAGCACAGCTGCGGAGCATCTCATCTGACACCTGAGGCATCGCTCCATCCAAACACAAAGTGAAGATGCTCCTTTGGATAGCCGACACGGACTCTCTGTTGGTCTTATCTGACACATCAAGTACACACACAAAGCAAACATGATGTTCTTATGTAATCAGAATGTAACAGTTGAACTAATCTAGTTATCCATATTGCTACATGCTGTATTTATTTATAACTTTCATATTGAGGTTGCATTCCTGTTATTACTTAGCCTGGGTAAACCCTGACAAACTTCCGGCAAATTTGAGATTTGCTCTTACAGCTGAGAAGGGTCTGGTGTCAACCAGGCTAGTTACTACTTCATTTACTGTACCTGACAGAGAAAAGTTACTGGTTACGTTGCAGATTCTACTCACAAAATATCAATATTAAAATACAATGCATTATTATTCATGAAACTATCCAGCATTATATCAGAGCTGAAAGCTCCACCTTGAACAGAGGTTAAGTATGTATAAGTACATTGTGCTGACAATGCCTCTCTAACTATTTGGTGTCTGAAAAGGTCATTAGCGTAGTGAGAGTTTTCTCTTGGCAAAATGCTCTGAGCAAATTTAAGTTGGGCTTTTATTGTGAAGGGTAGACACGGAAGAAGTGAAGCTAGCGTTGGGTGCAGCTTTTGTCAATCATAGATACATAAACTGTACGTATATTTATCTAAGGTTGTCAATAAAGGCGTTAATAGATGTGTGTTGGCCATCTTGGTTGGAGAGATCCCAAGATCAAGATATTTTTTACCAAATACCTCAATATCGATATTGCGGCAATATTGTTGGGTTGACTATTGGTGCTTTTACAAAATATTCACACATAACAACTATAATCAGTTGACTTGTGGCGCAGGTTGAAAGAGACTGTTTGTGCTGAGATAGGCCTACACATTAATAGTAATGATAAATGATCACGTTTGCGCATGACTGACTGGTTTCATTTTTACCCCCAAAACGGAAGAAAGTGTTAAGTGGGGTCGTGCCAGTTTGTTGTACATCAGTTAGTTTTCGGTATGTGAGGCAAAGATGAACCTACTTTACCGTTTCGAGGATTGCATTTGCCCATGTTAAATTGTGATATCACCAGTTATCAAGGGCGTATATTTCTCTCATATGTTAACCTGTGTTAATTTAGACTAAAAGTCCAATATATGGATAGAAATCACAAAACCATTTCAGCGGTGTGTAGTGTAGTCGTATAGATGATGTGGAAGTTAGTCGGTTAATTGTTTTGTCCATGACATCCAAGGTTCGAATCCCAGCTAGATCCCAGCGTTTTTTTGTTGCATTTTTTTCCGTTCATACAGTATGTGTCGTATTTGTGTGGATAATGCTTAAACGGACATGTATTGTATTACACATCAACTGGTGATGTTTTCAGTGATATCCATTATTTTATCTCACTTGCAAACACTTTGTGAAAAGGTGAACCTCTGGCACTCGAGGGGCAGAGGCAGAGCAGAACGCAGGGCAGGGGCTTGTTGAATATTCACCGATTTCATGCAAATATGCACCAGCTAAACTGGCACACCGGGACTAATGATGCATGGTACTAATAGTTACATAAGAAATTAATTGCTCCAAATATAGGCAGTTTAAAACATAGCAACCGTATTGTCAATTTTGGCAACCAAAAGCTGATGCCTAGTTGCCAAGCCGGCAACCACTTTAAAAAGTTAGTGTTGAGCCCGGTCATATATCAATATCAATATATTGCCCCGCCCTAGCTCATGCTGCTTCAGAATATGGAGCCTCCTATTTCTAGTTTTATTACCCTCCTCGGCAACAGTAGTTAGCATGCATTAGCGCAGAGAGCTAACTTGGCTTGTTTTACTTTTGTGAACATCTGTTTTCTCCCTGAAAGCCACAACGACTAATAGTACACAGTGGCCTACATGTTTACTTCTGTACACCAGCATGATGTGTTTTGTTCTTTGCAGCTCTCTTTCTCTTGTCCAGAGGGGTGGGGGGGGGGGGGGTGGCGAACACCAACCTCATTAATCTGAGGGGTCGCCACT
This sequence comes from Perca flavescens, assembly GCF_004354835.1. Lineage (NCBI taxonomy): Eukaryota > Metazoa > Chordata > Actinopteri > Perciformes > Percidae > Perca > Perca flavescens. Next base: position 3,472,393 of record NC_041346.1, read on the forward strand.
CTAAAAGGTTGAGTAGCACTGAATTAAAGGACAAACTGTTACATCTCCGAGGGTTGGGACGAGGAAGCTCAGAGATCCATTTGCAAATAATTGACTGAGTACTGCATTACACTCTTGGAAGATATCTCTCTTTGTGAAATCCATCTCTGTTACAGAGCATGTTAACGACACTCCATAATGAAGTGCTTTGAATCCCTCGGTCTACACTGAAGATCACTCTCAGCGGTGCCCCATTACACACTGCTTTTCAGCTATCTGACAAGACGCCAGCGTCCTTTAGACCAACGTCAGTGGTCTTCTGGCTCACCCTTGCTGAGGTTGACGTAGGCCTTGCCCCAGGAATCGCGATGCTGGGTGGTGAGGATGCCGACAGGCTCCACGTTGGTCTGCAGCGAGGCGCTGCAGATCCTTTCCAGCTGAATACAGAGCTGATCGGCTGTCAGTGGAGTCCCATCACTGTTGTACACCTCCAACGCAAAGAACTGATTCCAAGTGGAGGAAAGAAGAAAAGAAGGCTCAGTCAGGCATCTCGCTTTTTTAAAAAGGCAAATAATAGATCAGTTACAACAGTCTGGTGAGTTCAGAAAATGACATCACTTTACTGTAATGCAGCCTTTAAAACCAGGAAAAGACAACACTTATTACGATATCACCATATTACGATATCCAAAATCTCAGACAATATCTAGTCTCATAACACGATATCAATATAATATCGATATATTGCCCAGCTGTAATGTTGATCATAATGTAGGCTATGTAGGTTTTGCTCTTGGCTTTACTGCGATTATATTTACTACACTTATTCCAAATTAGTTTGTTCTTCATGAGACTAAGCACCCAATTCAATTCAGTTTATTTAAAAAGGGGACAGTGCAAATTTATAAAACGATGATTTTACATGGGTTAAAAATGACAAAATTAGTCAAAACTAGGGTTACACGATATTGACAAAATGTGATATTGCAATGTCGATTATGAATATTGCAATATCAATATTAATTTCGATATTCTTAAACATATGTTAAATTACAAAAGTTACGGGAAAACGCATCAAAATACATTAATAACAAATTAAACAAGTTTTCTTACAACAAAAGGTTTATTTCAACTGAGTCATATTGGACTGGTCCAACATGAATGAATGAATGAATGAATGAATAAATAAATAAATAAATAACAACCATGTCTACAGAACAGGACATGTTTTACTTGGTTGGACAGTATAAAATATATAAAGAGAACAGGACACAACTCTTCTTTTGCTTCTCTGATTCGTTCCGTTTCAACAACACAAGCAAAGCAGAACTTAGCACAAAACACAGCACAGAAGCAAAATAATAAGTCATGATTATACTACTCAATATAGAATCTAGACTACTGAACTACTGAAATCTGAGTCAACGGTGCTTGTTGATACCAGTTGTCACGTAGCACTACTGCCAGGCCCAGTGAAGCCAAGTAAGCCAAAGTTGAACTTGTTTTGTGATACAGGCCACTGGTCCCAGAAGAGCTCAGACTAGGGATGGGCATGATTACTCGACGATCGATAATTGATTATTAAGAATTTTGTCGATCACGTTAATTTGTTATCGATTAAACTAATGCTGGTTGCGTTGCGTAGTGCGAGTCTGGAAGCAATGAAATGAATTTCACAGTGTGGCAGCAATTAAACATTTTACCACTTGGGGGCAATATTTGCGGAGGTAGGCGACCTGTGCATCCCGGCAACGCAGGGGTTTTGGGCGGCTGGACTGACGGTCACCAGGTAGCGGTCGCGTCTGACCCCAGATCACGTCAACATGCTTATCCTTCTCAACAAAAACCTGTAGACTGGTGCAGAAGTTGTATGTGAGTTAGCCTACTGGTTATTTTGTTATTAGGCTTTGTCCGTGCCTTGGATAGTTTTGAGTTACATTTTGACAAAACCTGTCAGATCTAAGTGTTATTGTGTTTTTGGTTAAGTTATTATTTAACAGGATTCTTTTTTTATTTATTATTTTGGAACAAACGAGGTTCTCCGTTTAAGAATGCCGGCTCGCGGCTGCAGGTTCTGCTGCTTCAGAGCACCGCACCGCATATATCTATAATCTATATCTATATTCTATAACCTCCAGTTTAACTTCCACAAGTTGTATTTTCATTGCATTTTTAATTTATAAAAAGTTAATTAAATAATGAATTTTAATATAAAAATATTAATGATTAATCGATAGTCAATCGTTAATTCTCCCGACGATCGACTAAGAAACTTTAATTGAATGCCCATCCCTAGCTCAGACACACATATGGGACTTTTCCCAGCGCTCCTCACCTGAAAGTTGTGTACCACAGTAATGTGTTTGGAGGTCTTGGCGTGGTTCACCACCGAGTCTCTCTTCAGACCAGGGATACGGCAGGAGGACAGCACTTCGTAGTACTGGTTCATACACAGGGGCTTCCCTCCCAGATATTCAACTGGTAGTGTCTCACTGCAAGACAGTGCAGTTTTTTTTTTATCATTACTTTATTAGCCTAATTGGGTGGAAGAAAGCTATGCCTCTCCAGCTTTTCCTGTAGCTCTGGGTAGATATCCTGCACTGACTTGAGTGTGAGGTAAACTGTGATAAATCGTGTCTCCCCCATCTGTAGCTAATAATAATTAATTTGATAATTGCGCAACCAGGCCAGATGTTTCAGATATCTCACGAGTCCTTTAGCGGCAGATATGGTCTCTCCTATACCCGGCGTGTTGTCAGCATGCAGACTGTGGCGAAGGACAGTATTAATTAGGTGATCGAGACAAGAAAGTCTCCTATGTGGTTCCAGGGCTTTGATTATGTTGCTGCCTTGATCGGTTACCCACACTATTCGGCTGAGGGAGCTAGGGTCAAGTTTTTTTTTTTTAACGTTTCTTCATTCCGATCCATTCCAGTCTGAATAAACAAACAGCGCAGTTTACATGCTTCGTCCTTGTTGCATTATTCATTAAGATAATTCTAAACAGATTTCTGTAGTTCAAACAACTCAGAATTGTAGTTGAGAATGTCAGTTATAGCGGCCCACGTATTAAAAAATTGTTGGTTTAAATTGGGCTCGGGCTCATAATTCCAGTTAATGTGTCGGGCCGGGCCGGGCTCGGACACAACGTGCACGGGCTCGGGTAAGGTCGGGCTTGATTCTTTGGGCCCGATCAAAGCTTTACCCTGAAGTGGCTATCTGCACTGTGTATTGCATGATTTCATTGAGTGATGTAGTGCTGCTTCCATCGTTGGCACACAGGGAAGACTCAGCTGGTTAGTTACACTATTAAACACAGTCCAATATTTAAAAGACATGGGTTTATTACAGCTTATTATTCCAAATGATATTATCAATAAAATATATAGTATATTACACAGTTGAGTAAAACGACCCGTTTTAATTCAGGTTGATACATTTTGATTTTAGAACCTCAAAGTGAAAATCAGCTGATTTAGTGATTGAATGCAAAAAAATGTTAAAACCCTTTATGACCTGCATCATCCTACGGATACGTTCGTGATATTGTAGCAGTCCCACCCATCCCATTGTCACACGTTCACATTCTCGTACGGCTTAGGGAAGGTAGAAGGTCTAAACAAATACATATGTACACACACGCACGCATCTTTACGAAATGTAAAAGGAGGTTGTCTGAACCAATCAGGACTGCAACATTTTGCTTGTATTTACTATAGACATTAATAGCCACCAGTAGCTGAAAGAGAAAACTATAAATAGGAGAAAGAAAAGAATTAATGATCTGCATAAGTCAATAAGGAGAATATTAGCGCAGTACTCACTTGTCAATCATAGTCTTAAAGTCCAAGACACCTGCGGTCAGTTTGGCAGCAAACCTAAACAGAGAAAGCAGGATCTGTTAACTTCTATTCTGATGTTGGTAAAATGATGGAAATACAGTTAATGTCTAAAACTTTTACCAGTGAACTTTCTGAATACATCACAGTTAAAAACAGAATGAATCAAAGCACAGTGGAGCAGCATGACTTGGAAAATACAGTATGTGGTGGTAATATGTAGCAAAACGATAGTGAGATGTGCTGTATTAGAGTAGAGTTGTTTTATGTAGAGAAGTGATAATTGAATTGGAGGGGCCAAACCATTAATGTATATGCATCTACTTCAAAATTAGCCTGGTCCTACCAGACTCTGGTCCATTTCATTTGTCCAGAGAGTCTGGCCACTCTCCATTGACAAGTGTTAACTTCCTTGAAGGCGGGTACTCTGTTGAAGTTTTTATACTATTGGATCTGCCCAGAGCCGCTCTGGATCTGCCATAACCAATCGCTAACGTTTGGTCGTGACGCCAGCTTAGCATCGCTAGCGTTCGCCTTAGGCAACTCTTTCACCATTAACGGAGCGAGCTGGAAAATCAAACTGTTCCCGAACCCCGTGGGGAGGGGGGCCACAACATCATGGCCACCAACACAACTCAGCAAAGATTGTTCTTGCTCGGGCTTTAACTTCTGGATATTCGGCAGCGTTGCCACAACGGACCGAATGGCCGGCGAAAACCCGTGAATATACCGCAAACCCAGATGGAGTGCTGAAGGAAAATGAAAATTGAGCGTGTCAATGTGACATGACTGTGTCATGGGTTCATGACAGTGTCATGTCACTCTTATGTAGATACCTTCAAGTAAAGTGTTACCCGAAAATCTTTTAAACTCACCGATGTCGATTTAAAATGAAGACATATATAAACATAGACATAAAATATTTTCAGAAACACATTTCGGTTAACTATTTTCGTAAAAAATGAGAAAGTTTCCAATCGAGCCGCTTTGTTGGTCTGTTTTGAAATGCGGGAGCAGACAGCCCATGAGTCAAGCGTTCGTCCAGTCAGGTGCAGCCATCGCGGTTGTAGGAGTGCGTGGCCTGTTTTCCTTGCTCGTCGGTGGTCATTGAAGAGAAAATAGGCTCCTTTGAGATGAGCCAGGTCTGCGCAGAAACGGTCAGTGGCGAACGCCGCCCAATGCACGCTGGTTAGATTTGTATCCGACTTGGCGCTCTAACGTCATGCACACGTGGGCAACAATAACCTCGTGAGACAAGGTGGCCACAGTTTTTAAGAGGCAGGCGCCGCAGTTGCTTTTCTCGGACTGCAAGACCCAGGCGGACCCAGGGCATGCTGGGAAAACGCCTGCCTCTCATCTGATCTAACAGCGGATTGGTTCAGAATCGACTATACATGATGACGTTTTGTATAAACTCTTTATTGTTTTTGAATTGGAGGGATTTTAAGTGCTATTTGTCTGATTTAAAGGCTTATTCTGTACAGAACACGTGTTGTGTGGCTGATAGTTAGGTTTAGAAGTCAGAGAGACTAAATCTGTTCAGATTACAGATCATCTACAGTCTGTTTAATAACATCAGCAACAGATCGCATGTGGAACATTTTGACAGCTACTCTGTCATAATAAAAACAACTGGAGGCTGTGTACAAGCTGATATATGGGTCCAATAACATTTTATTAAATTGTAACCGGACCTAATAGGATGGGACTGTTTCTGTGACTTCCTGTTGAGCCTGAAGGCTGCTGGAAACAGCTGGAAACTGTCCAAGCTGACTTTTTATCACCGGCCACTGCTGCCGCCGCCTGCTCTTGTCCAATTTACAGGCGAGGCCTAGTTCATCTCGAGTGAGCCTTTTGATTACTGCTAGTGGCAAGCCCACAAAGTGTCCAATGCTGGGAAGTAAAGTGGAGTCAAGTTTGACACCTAGTTGTAAAATCCGGGATCCAAAGTCCGCCGTTATATGTTAATATCAAAGCGGTTTTTACACCATCCAGAGCTTAGTAAAAACCTAGCTGACTGGACTGTGGCTGATATTCCTGACATCTTAAAAGTTGTCATAACATGCTCTGTTTGTTTGTGTGTATGTGTGATCACCTTATTTGTCCCTGCTTATCACTGAAGTTCATGCGGGGCAAGACCAACCCAGGACTTGAATGAACCACCACAGGCAACCGGTAATCGAGGTAAGCAACCAGCACCCACCACTCTGACAACTACAGAGTCACCGAGACAAACAGATACAGACACAAGTCAATAACAGATCAGAATAGGAGCAGAATAATACCGTTTATCCAAAAGGGAACAAGTCAAATGTTAGTGGGTTTGCAATGAAATTGTGTAGAGAACAAAAGCAAACAAGTTGTGTCAGGGAAGTAAGTTATAAGTTTCCCTAATCACAATACTTGTGTCAGAGTCTCACCCAGTTCTCCGTGTTCTGTGCTCTCTTTTCCAGGCTCCTCTGAAGTCTCTCTCCAACGCCTCCTGTTTTCTGAAACTCGTCCACCAGCTCTCGAGTTTGCCTCAGCTCATCCACCTCCAAAATGGGCTCCAGGGAACGGACGTAGCGCTCGCAGGTCTGCTGCAGAGGGGGGACAGGCAGACTGGGCAGTCCCTTCTGGTGGGTCAGGTATCTGCCAGAGACCCGAGCCGCTGATACGGGCTTCACCAAGTGACAGGGCTTCATTAAGCCACAGGGTTTCGCCATCCCCACCTTTACATGACAGACAAGAGAAGTGTACGTTAAATACATGTTTGTGGGGTCACTTGAAGTTGTTAAGTTGACTTGCTCCAGTGACTGAATAAGTGTATTGAAAAAAAAAACGATGATGAAAAAAGGGACAAAACTGAGACAATTATATTTGGTGCCAAAAATTAATCACATGTTAGTGCTCATCTTGAAGCCCTAATGGTTAGGAGCTCAAACCATGTCTGGAATCTTAGTGTAGTTCTGGACTTAAATTTCAAAACCCACATCAACAGAATTACAAAATTTGCCTACTACCGTGTAAAAAACATAGCAAGACTTAAAGGACTCATTTCTAGACAGGATTTAGAGAAATGTGTTCATGCATTTGTTTTAAGAAGACTTGATTACTGTTAACAGTGTCTTTACAGGTCTCTGTAAAAAAAAAAAAAAAAAAAAAAAATCAGGCAACTGCAGCGCCGTAAAGGCCTGGCAGAAATAGAACAGACGCCTATTTTTCCAGACAAAGTGTGTTTCCAGGCAAAATAGTATAGGAAAAGATGTTTCTATGTCATTTAGACACAAATACATATTCATAAATGACATGTTGTTTGAAAGTCTGTAATTTTTTATATAAATGCAGATATAAATGTAATTTGAAGAAAAAAAAATCAATTTTCTGTCAATACAGAACGGAATATTCTGTTGCCTATTTTGCCGTCAATACTGCCGACGTTGCGTTTGCCGTAATCAAATCAGTATATATTTATGTTTAACATGGTATTTCATTGTATCAATGGGAGACATACATGTGTCCAGACAAGGCTAGCAGCAGCGCTGCGTCAGACACGTTTCTGGTGTGTAAAGACGTAGAAAAATCCACTCAGCTGACACGCAACAGAAACGCCACGCTCACGCCACACAGGCAGCGTGTAACTGGCCTGAGATCATCTGGGAAATCTCAGCGTCCCCAGGCTCAGGACGAAACACGCAGAAGCAGCTTTTAGTTTTTTACGCGCCGCGAGTTATGGAATAAACTTCCTGAACACTTACGATCTGCCCCAAATCTGTGTCCTTTTAAATCCAGATTTTTCTGTTTTAAGTCACGTTGCTTTTCCTGAGGTCATTTAGAGACGGTTATTCCTACATTTTTATGTAGGCCTGTGACAATTATTACATCATTGTTCAACTGTTAAGTTATTTTTACATAATCGCTGTTTCTTTGTTTAACGGCAATTAATTGCTAACATTAGCTAAGGTCTTATGGGCGTACGGCTGGTAATTGTTGATTTTGTATAGATATGCCAAATTGTAATTATAAAAAGTGATTATTGGTTGGACTAAATATTATTATTATTTCAAGTTAGTTGTTGGCACTAGACCCTGTACACCTTTTTTTTAATAAAAAGGCATGGTTTACGTCATAGGCTGTTTCCTTGTGATATTACATTAGCTAGGTCACATGACAGGGGTATAACCAAAAGATGTATCCTGGGATTCATTTAAAACTTCGATTTTTTTTTTAAGTAATAAATAAATAAATAACTAGTTCTGACTATTTTGACCGAAAGAGACAATTATTGTTAATTGTTAACTGCAATTATTTCTGAGAACAATGAATTGTACAGCAACATTTGGAATTGTTACAGCTCTACTTCTATGCTTTTTAAGTCTTTAAAATGTACGGTTTGTTTTTATGATTGTTGAATTTGATGTATTTCCTCTGTTTGTGTCTGCTTATGTAAAGCACTTTAAATTGCCTTTGTGTATGAACTGTGCTATATAAATAAATTGGCTTGCCATTTCCCCAGTCAACTGTGAAAAATAACACTAACTGACTTTCTGGGAGAGGCTGCTCTTTGATACCACTATTTTTCCATATTATCAAAAGTTATTTTGTTGTCAAAGAGGGAAGCTGTTGTCAAATATTTTATAACCTGCACCTAAAATGACTCCTTCTGTTAGTCAAAAGTAAAAACATAATTATTAAGTAGTCTAGGCTTGGGCCAGTGTACATTTCCAAACCGATATGATATTAAGCCAAACACCGGACCAGACTGCTACAGCATACCACATTTTCCCACTAGTTTACCACTCACACACTTGACTCAGCAACTCCGAGTTACACAGAGTGTAGGGAATCCAGTCCACTTGGTGGCTGTAATGCACCTGTCGGCCATGACTTATGAGATCTAATCTTATCTAAGCAAACTAATCAATGAGTCAAAAGGTCTTTAGTTGCACATTTGAGAACAGGAATCCATCCTCTGGCCCTACAGGTTGGCAGATTTAAAAACGTGTGAATTAGGACAGGTGTAGAATGAATCACATTTCCTTCTGTATTGTCCTCATTATGATGAGTTAAGAATATATATATTAAAATGAAATGTCTGTTCAAAATCCAGAAACTTTTTGGTTAATTTTATTGCAGTTTCTTAAACTTGGAGAAAAAAAAAAGCCAGGATGGGTTATTTGGAAGTTGTGATGCTACTCTGGTTTCTTGTCTATTCTTTCTAAATAATGGTGTTGTGAGCCTGTTTTGGGCTGGACATATTATGTATGCATGACACAATAATGACAAAACTAATCAAATCATATAGGAACCGAACTGCTTCTGGAATGTGTTGGTTTTACACCAAACTCGGTGGCAGACCTTTGTCCACTGCGCAATCACTTCTCAGAATATGTGACGAAATGTCGCCGGTAGAGCGCACTCATTTTCATTTACGGAAAAATATGTCAACAAAAGTACCAAGAAGTGAATGGCATAGATAAAACTAACAAAACATGTTCAAAGGCTAAGCTGAAAGGTTCCCATATGTTCCCATGTAAATGTTAAGTGTTCAATTTTAAAGAATCTGACGATCAGGTGTAACAAAAAAGCAAAATTTTAAGCAAGTCTCCTGCAGCATATGTTTCCGTTATCTTATAAAGTAGCGAAGCTGAAGAATACATATTAACTTTAGTAAAACTGAGTCTCAGTCAAGCTTGCCCTTTAGGGTCTTATCTATATTGAATCTTAGCTAACGCCAAAATAAACCTTTGACCCAGTTAGCTTAGCTAACTGTTCACTAACGTTACCGCTACTTCAGCTCATTACGAGCTAAGCTAGCAAACTTTGCTAACAGCTAGCAAACACTCCTTTACCACCGAGCGTTAGTTAGTTTTGCTAAGCGTTAACTGCTAAGTCACCACAATCATATATTACGTTGATAAAATAGTTATCAAGTCAATTGTATAAATACGTGTCAATAACTTACGCTCTAGTTGACTTTTGGCCAGTGTAAACAAGCATAGTCAGGTGCGTTACTTACCATAGTTCTGCTGCAAATGCCCCACATTCTGCATTCAAAGAAACGCCCACAGACCACAGACTCAGGTCAGATCAGTGCTCAAAGTCCAGCCTAAAAGCAGTAGCTTTTGGCTAACGCTAGGTTTTTTATTGGCGTTACACGGCAGACCCGTCGTCGGACCCACTGGAGACAAGCTGTAAGCACACTGACCTCACAACCGCACAGGTCGTCAGCTGCTAAACACAATAAGGTCAGGGTGAGATTCTCTCCCTGACGGGGTAGAGTTGTAAATATACGGAAGAGGATTAGGGCCACTTGGGAAAAATGCATTTGAGTTCCGACTTCATTTAAACTACTACTACTAAACAAGACTAAATGGGGTTCATTCTGCATTTGACTACTTATATATCTGATAATTCCAGTACATTTTTGCTGATAATACTTTTGTGCTTAAGTAAGTAAGTAAAATATAGAATGCACGGCATTCATTCATGTATTTATTTTTATTAGGCTACACAACCGTAACACAACCAACAGAGCCTGGGTTGCCATTTATTTTTCGAACAGTTGAGGGCAGTAATGAGCCATGGCTGTTTTTATTCTGCTTGAAACCCGCGAAGGAGACTGAATGTTGGCCTCACCATGGCGGAAACCCAACAACAGTCAGGTAACGTTAAAGCACAGCTCAATGCTGTTGCACAGCATTAGCAAGTTCTGTGTCGCTTTTGCTATCTTTTGGTAAACGCTAACCATGTTAGCAGGTACACCACTAGCTACATTGCCACATGTGGCATTTAACTAATTCACTTTACGTGCGCTAGATAAGCCCAGGAGGCATAACAGTTATCACTGCTGTCCTCAGGCAAAGCCACCCCTATAACGTTAACGTCACATTTTGAAGTTTCTATTTGGGCTTGCGGGTTGCCTCTGTTGTTATGTACTTGTACAACTTGAAGTCGTGCTCTGTAATGCTTTGTGACAATCGTTGTCAAACTCTCAAAATACCTCAGTGGCTTGCTTCACTGTGGAAGGTGTTAGCTAGCACGTAGAGTGAATCGCAGGAGACAATTTGCAATGTGACGTAGGCACCACAGCCGTTTACTCCTTTATTAATAAGTACAACATCAGGACAAACATGTTTTTAAAAGTTGTAGAACTGAATTATTCTACGCTTTACAAACGCAAACGTACCGTGCATAAAGACTGATACGACGAGAGGAGCCAAGTCTACTCCAGCAGTCACATGAAACAATTAAAATATGAATTGTCAAGAAATGACGCAGCATAGCCAAATATGTCGTGTCAACTTCAGAAAACACTGGATTCTAAATTTCTTATAGTGCAACTCAATAGCATCCATTTATAATACTTGTTCTGCCTGGTAAACATTCAAGTTTACTCCAGTTTTGTAACTCTTGTGAAAAATGAGAAATCCCAGAATACTGAATTTACTTATCAAGAGAAAAGTTGCTAAAAACAAAATATCTGCTGCATAACTGAACTGGAATTATCTCTGAAGTCCGTCTCTTCCTAAACTATTTAGGATCCACCCCTGAGGATGAAGCACCTCAAGTCCCAGAAGGCGTCACCTACATGGTACCCAAGAAAGAGATCAGCATGGTGCCTGATATGGGCAAGTGGAAGAGATCTCAAGTAGGTTGCTGCCTGTGGCTGTGTGAAGATGTTTCAAAACTCTTTGTTTTTGTCTGACTTTCCAAGTACCAAACCAGACGGAGAACAGGGTTTAGACATACCATGTAGGCCTGAATCTAATTCCGATTCTTCCTTTCGATTAGGGTTCTTATCCATTCTCGATTCCGATTCTTTGAGTTGAAACGGGTCACATGCTTATTTCACAGATAAGAGGAACATTGTTTTTTCAACATAAAAAAACCACCACACTTTAGAGCGCCGCTTCATGTGCTCCGTGGCTGCAACACAACAAGCGCCTGAAAGTACTGTGTTCGCTACGGAAACCAAATCTTGGGCATGTTAAATTCGGAGCCGATGATGGGATTCAAAACCAAATTTTCCCAAACAATTCCAATAATTTTGTAAACGAGTTCAAGTTGGAACCGGTTCTCGATGCCCAATCCTACTTAGTATAACACTGAGACATGTTTCCCAAATCAGCCTCCATACCCACTGCTTTCTTACAGATTAAAAGTAAATTTGGCATTAAATTATTGTCTTTACAACAAAAATGGTTATCATCCGTGGTTATTGGCTTTGTTCACACTTGTAGTTTAGTTTCTGTTGTTGTATGAAGGGGTTGTTATGATTTATGATTTTCTTTTTTAAATACCAAGAGTGGTGGAAGAAGTATTCATATCCTTTACTTAAAAGGACAGCATGTAAGTTTTTAATGTTTCTGAAGCTCTGTCATTTTTCATACAATGATCTTAAATAACCTGTAAAAGCATACGAGACTAACAGTGAAAAGTATGGCGTTTTTATGTAGTTTTTAGTAAGGCCTCACAGAATGATTTGCGGCAGGTAGATGGCGCCACAGTAACACATTCTGATGGGTCACAGATTTCTTTCTAACATGAAAGAAATCTGAACAACTAAAAAGGGAAAGCGAAAGACAAAAGGCGCTAACGTGAGTCGATCGGGCTGTCAACAGATGAAGACAATTATGGGATTGTAAATATTTCAAAACCGACCCTGAATGGGCCCTCAGGTATGTAATATGTCTATTTCATGCATAAAATAACTTAAAAATGCGCGATGTGGGAGGATGCCAGTAGCCTACATTAAATTATGTCCTCCTTCTATTTAGCGTGGACCCTTTTAGTACATGTTTGTGTTAGCCTACTATTTTCGGGAACACTTTACTTGAAGGTATCAACATAATCGTGACATGACACTGTCATAACTATGACATGACACTGTCATGAACGTGTCATAAACGTTATAAACAAGTCATAAACGTTTATGACTTCTGTCATTAAGTGTCATTCGTTCTTTGTCATGACAAGTGGACATTGTTTGGGTGGTCTTGATTATGACAAGTTGACATTAATCAAAGTGACATTACCAGAAGTTGTCTTTGTCATGACAAGTTGACATTACATTTCTTTGGAGTGTCCTTATTAAGACAACTTGACATTAAACAGGATGACATTATGTCAAGTTGTCATGACAAAGACATCCTTTGGTAATGTCATCCTGGTTAATGTCAACTTGTCATGACCAAGACAATTTCTGTGTCATCTTCATTCTGTTGTCATAATCGAGACAACCCAAACAATGTCAACTTGTCATGACAAAAACCGAATGTCATGTCACGATTATGTCGATACCTTCAAGTAAAGTGTTACCCTATTTTCTTTCCCCTTGTCCCCCTGTACTTGTGTAAAGCATCCGTGGGTTTCATGAAATGCGCTATATTAATCTAAGTTATTACAGTGGTTGCTACAACAATCTCTTTATGCTTTGGCTCGTGTGACAGTGATATCCAGTTTAGCTCACGTGACAACAAAGTAGACTAAGTTACCGTATGCTACACTGGAAATGCAACGATGCCTCTGTAACTTATTCGTTTATTGTTAATGAATGATTTTCTGTCCAAGCAAAACATTCATCACAACTACATGACCTCCCGGTAACGCTAAAAAACGCTACCTCTTTAGTCCAAAGCGGCCGCTAGAATCAACACAAACTGAAAGTTACATATAGACACTTTATGTAAAGTACTAATACCACATTGTAAAAAATACTGAAAATGATGCTTAAGTAAAAGTATATAAGTATCATCAGGAAAATTAACTTATAGTATTAAAAGTAAAAGTACTCAATGCAGAAAAATCCTCACACATTTTAGAAACTGGAATTGATCCAAATAGTTCTGTCAGTCAACTAAGTGTTTAATCAGCTAATCATTTCAGCTGGACTTGTAGGCCGTTATATTGTTGAGTAGTTTATTTTCAATAAAGCGTGTTTTGTGTGCAAAAATCTTAACTTATAAAGTTACTAGTAACTTAAGCTGCCAGATGGCGTAAAAAGTACAATATTTCTCTCTGAAATGTAGCGGAGTAGAAGTAGAAAGTGGCATGAAAAGAAAAGACTCAAGTAAAGTACAAGTACCTCAAATTTGTACCTAAGTACAGTACTTGAGTAAATGTACTTAGTTCCACCACTGAATGCCAAGTAGATTAGTATTAAAACCTTGGAAAGTGATTGAAGTTATAAAGTTTCCGAAGTGCACGTGTGAAGAGTTTTTGTCCGATGTTGCCCATCACTTTTGAACAATTGCCTCAACGTGATCAATATAAATTATGTCAAAATATTCCTATAAATTAATGTATCACCATATTGATTTTAGTTTTTGTAGCAGTTCATCCGACTACACAACTTAATACATTCCAGTTTTCAACACCTCTCTCCCTCTTCCAGGCGTATGCTGACTACATGGGATTCGTTCTGACTCTGAATGAAGGTGTGAAGGGAAAGAAGTTCACATCTGAGTATAAGGTGTCAGAGGTATGTTGTCTTTTATAACTGTGGCTTCTAAAGTGTTAGTTATGGTTCTGCGGAGGCTCCACGCAGAGCTTTCGCCGTAGCCTGTGTAAGTGGCCTGAAGTTTATACTTGTGCGCTGGTGTGTTTGTCAATCCCTTAAAGGGATACGCCACCGTTTGTTGAAATAGGGTTTATCATGGTCTCCACTAGCTGTAGATAGGTGGGCCAACGCATTTTTTGTGCACGCATTGTTTTAGTCCGGTGCAACACTGGCAGTGCCGCCGCTAGCTAGCTTAGCGTAGTGAATGGAATCCTATGTTGCCGGTTAGCATGTTGTGAGTAAAAGTGAGCCAACAAAAGACAAAAAAAAACAACCGAATTACTTGCACGGAGACAAAAAATGCATTGGCCCACCTATCTACAGCCAGAGTAGACCGTGATAAGCCCTATTTCAACAAACGGTGGCGTATTCCTTTAAGAGAATAGCAGGGCCGGCGTGTGTGTGTGTGGTAGCCCGAGTGACAGAGTGGCGGCGATTATCTTCGGAGCGCGTGCCAGGAAATGAGTAGGGAGAAATGCAACGCTGCTAAGGCCGGTTACACGCGTCGCTCGAGCGTGTCAGCCGCGTGGCGTGTCCGTTTATATTTCGGCTCCCATGTTAACAGGTTCGAGCTTACACACTGCCGGCGTGAGACGCGCGGCTCGAGACGCGCCTGAGACGCGTGACTGCTAGAAATAGAACCGACGCCTATTTTTCACGCGAGATGCGAGCGCGTTGGAAGCGTTTCCAGGCAAAATAGAATAGGAAAATATGTTTATATGTCATTTAGACACGAATGCATATTAATAAATGACATCTTGATGTTTGAAAGTCTAGGTTTTGACATTAATGTAGATATAAATGTAATACAAAATTTCAGAGAAAATATTTTCAAATGTTGCACTGGTCATACAACAAAATATTCTGTAACATATTTTGCAGTCAATACTGCCGATGTTGTCTTGCTTTAATCAAATCAGTAGGCTATACATAAAGGGTAGTAGGATAGGCTACGATAACAACGTGAGTGATGGTCCAACATCAGATAGGCTGTACAGCTACACAGACAGCCCACTTACCCATTTTTCAGAGTTTGAATCTGTCAGCACTATGCCCCGAGATCAGCCCTCCCTGTATCTAGCAGCAGGAGCAGCGCCACGTCAGACACGCTTCTGGTGTGTAGGACACAGAAAAATCCACGCAGCTGAGACGCAACAGAAACGCCACGCTCGCGAGACGCGTGCAGTGTGTAACCGGCCTAAGCCATGGCCAAGCAACGTGCGTCGCCGCGACGTGTAGTTACATTTTTCGAGAGATGCAGGTCAGGCTACGTCGTAGGGTCAGTGTGTCCACGTAACTACATACGTAGCCACAGCATAGATTTAACGCAGAAGCGTAAATCACGCTTAAGGGTGCTTTCACCTCACCCACCTCCTTTCGTCTGGACTTTCTGACTTTTCAGTTTGATTTGTTTCTAGCCTGGCTCCACCCTCCTACGTACTTCCGCTCAATTTTCATTTTCCTTAAGTCGGCCATCCGGGTTTGCGGTATATTCTGGGGTTTTCTCCTAACACATTTCTTCTAACACATCAGTAGTTAGTGCGTACGTTAGGGCTGCACAATATATCGTTTTCTTATGGTCTTCGCAACATCAACTGCCGCAATATGTTTAGATGTTTAGACTTTTTTATTTGTCCCCGTAGGGCAATTTGTTCTGCAGCAAGACATAAACACAAGACAGTCACAAATGCAAAACCAAACTACATAAAAATACTTAATGTTACAATATACAGTACATATCACGAAAGGCTGCGACATATCATGATAGACACTTTGAGATTTCTTTTGTTAGTTGAAAGAAAACAAAAGTAAAAACTGCACTTTAAAACGCAACTGTCATTCTTTTCTTTTTTTTTTAAAGGTTCCTTTATATTTAATTCAATGTTCAATCTGTTCAATAAAAATGTAAGAGATGATTTCTTTTTGTGTGTGTTTAAATTCAACAAGCAATTTGTTGAGTACACAGCTGAGTACATATAAATATCTGTTTATTTATCGCAAGTAATCGCTTATATTATTCAACAACATTGTCCCATATCGCACATTTTCCTCATATCGTGCAGCCCTAGTGTACGTAACCTGTGATTGAAAAAGAGAGAGAGAGTGACACTGGAAATGCGCTTGTAGCAGACAGCAGTCGGCTGTGGAAGCAGAGAAGAAATTAGCAGTTAAAGGGATAATGTTGTATGAGGTACACTACCGGTCAAAGAGTTTGGGGTCACTTAGAACTTTCCATTCCACTCCATTCCAGACAGAATACCAGCTGAGATCAGTTGCATTGTTTTTTTTAACCAGGGCAGCAGTTTTCAGATTACATTATGTGCTTACATAACTGCAAAAGGGTTCTCCATTGTTTTCTCAGTTAGCCTTTAAAATGATATCAGATTAGTAAACAGAATGTGCCTTTAGAACATTGGATGAATGGTTGCTGATAATGGGCAATGTAGATATTGCATTAAAGATCAGCCACCCACTCAGATCAGCTGGCATTCTGTCTATAATGGAGCGGAATGGAAATTTCTAGGTGACCCCAAACTTTTGACCGGTAGTCAGCATATTAGTTACAGTAGATGGGGGTCGGCACACCCCCAGTTTGGAAAAGCAGGCACGAGTACCAACACAAAAGCTAAGCATTGTCCTGCTTACTGCTGTTACTGTATATCCATCTCTGCTCTCTTCAGAGTCACCAGACTCCTTTTGAAGAGTAGTAATTTTACCTCGCAAAACACAGGTGTTATTTTTATTTTATTTTTAAAGGTCCGAAGGGCGCCTGGTTAGCTCACTTGGTAGAGCGCGCGCCCATATACTGAGGTTTACTCCTCAGCGCAGTGGTCGCGGGTTTGACTCCAACCTCTTACCCTTTGTTGCATGTCATTCCCCCTCTCCCCCCCCTTTTATGTCTTCAGCTGTCTTATGAATAAAGGCCTAAAATGCCCCAAAAAATCATCTTTAAAAAAAGGCCTGCATCGGGACGGTCACAGACTGATAGCAGCATTAAAGTGATGGTTCGTAGTAATTTCACCCTAGGGTCCTTTGCACCATGACCTCGAGCCAAACACCCCCCCCAGAAGCTTTTTTTAGCTAGGTCTAACATTGGGAGAGTTAGCGTAGAGTAGCGTTATCAGCTGAATAGCTTAGCGCAGGGGCTAATGGACGCACGTTTGTATCTCGTAAATGACCCCATTAATAATGCCCAAAATGATACCAAACTTCTACAGTAGTACAAATAGTTTATGCACTCATAAAACGATGGATTGGAAAGTTTGTAAGTACACCAGAAGTTTATGAAAACTTGTCTGCTCTCTTCTGCTCTCTGTTGCTTCTGCTGCTGCTGCTGCTACCTGCAGTTAGACGAGTGCTTAGGGCTGTCTACAAATTACTACACCGAAAAGAGACAAAAATATTTATTAATTTAATGATTAAATAAGGTAATGTGTCCAAACTTACCTCAATTATTACTTGTCTCCTGCAAGTTATACTACAGCACTTACTTAAAAAAAAAAAAAAAAAAAAAATTAAAAAAAATATTTTTGTTGCATCTCTTTTCGGTGTTGTAATTTGTAGATGTCCCTAAGCACTCGTCTTACAGCAGCAACAACAAACAACAGAGAGCAGAAGCCAAAAGGCAAGTGTTATTTACATAAACCTCTGGTGTACTTACAAACTTTACAATCCATAATTTTATGAGTGCATAACCTATATGTACTACTGTAGAAGTTTGGTATCATTTCGGGCATTATTAGTGGGGTCATTTACCAGATACAAACGTGTGTTTGGGGAGTGGGTGATGGAGCGAGGGAGAAAGTGAGAGAGTGACGGCGATTAGCTTCAGACTGAGTAGTGACTCTAGAGTCCTAGTGAGAGAACCAAAGTGTCTCCCCTTTCTTTCGGACCACGGTGGGAAATCTGGAGCAGGAAAAGTTAACCCTCTCCTTGATTTCATGTTGTTCATGGAGAAGGAGAACCAGGAAATCCAACGCTACCAAGCCACGGCCGAGCGACATGAAGTTACACTTTTCGAGAGGTGCACATCACCGCCCCACTGCAACTGTAGTTCAAAAAACATTATTAAAAACAATTATTCCCAGAGACTTAGGCCCGGTGGGAGGCAACTTAGGCCCGTTGGGCCACCAGGCTTGCAATACACTGGGGGAATCCCTGTTGGTGAATTCAAATGAACCCTTTAACAATAAAGTCACATAATAACACAAACAAACTAACCGAAAGAGGCAGCTGTAGACCAGCAACTCCTGTGTTCTGTGAGGTAAAATTGTGTGATCACGGAAGGCTTGTGTCATGTGGACGTGCCGACAGTTTTGTTGTCATTACTTAGAATTCCTAATGGGGGCGACAGAAACTACGCACTATAACTTTAATACTTTTATCTGGAATTTCCATTTATCTTCGAGCTGCAATCATGAGCCTCAAATTAATCACATTTTCATACTTTTCATTTGTCTAAGAACAGAAACCTATGTCGATGATAACCACTCAGTTGAAATTCTGCTACATTGAAACACAAGTGATCACAGAAGGTTAGCCAACTAAGGCTCAGCAGAGTGAACCAGGCTGCGTCTGTCTGATTGCACCAACCACCCCTGACCTAAATATTCTTGTTTACCGTTTGCTCTTTATTCCTTTTTATACTCTTTAAACCCTTTGTGTGATAATGATAAGTATTAGTGTTGCCTCAGTTACTGTTGTCTTGTGCGACAGACAGTGGAGAAGTTACTAGATCTTTTGGGGACTCTGGATCGGTGGATAGACGAGACCCCTCCTGTTGACCAGCCATCACGCTTTGGGAATAAGGCTTTCAGAACCTGGTATGCCAAATTAGACCAGGTTAGTACACGCACGCGCACACAAACACACACTCTCCTCTGTCGTGTTTAATAACTTCAGTTCCTAAAACTGGAACTAGGGGGTTGTATTTGTTTGGTAGTTGTAGTTCAAATATCCACAATCTTTGCACAGCATCGCTTACTGCACCTTTTAAGTGAACAGAGCAGAACCTGATTATTAATTAGGTCGTTATCTGCACCAATGCATCCCTAAATGAGACTGTAACTATTCTCATTTTGAGAAAAGTCAAGTTGTGAATTTTTTTTATGGGAATTAAAAGGAATTTATAGGCATTAACAGTAAAAAACAGAAATTAAATAGAAATATACGTGTTATTCGCTCAGGCTGCAGTTACTATGTCATATGCAGATAGAAACAAACATTTTACTAAATCATAAGCAGACAATCCATTTATTTGCCAAATACATACAATGTCAAATGTGTTTTGTGGTGAGTTAGCTAGCTGGTAAGTTAACAAACATGGAAAGGTTCTTTGAAAATTTGAGCCATCAATGTGGGCTGTATGTAAACTCAGGGTTCAAAGTGAACAACTCATTTTAGAAAAGAATGAATTGAAATAGATTAATTTAACCTCTTCAATATGGTCAACAGCTAGATAGCAAAGAGTAGCAGAAGGTGTTTACAAGTTATATATTGTGTACTTTGCTTAAGGCTACTATCTGTTGGTTAACTGAAATATCATTAAAAATATATTTACTTTAATGTCGTCCTTTGGCTCAGACAGTGAAGTAGTGTGCTGCACGTGAGATTGGAGAATGCACTGTGTATTCAGTGCAGGTTACAATTCATTTAACCAGAACATGCCACATGACCTAGTATTGCTTTTGTGTATGTATCTTCCACCCAAATTAGTGCACTGTTAACAAAGTACAATTCTTATATTCAAATTGTTCAACATTTCCAAAATGCCAAAGCTAAACTCTCCTTGGAAAATTTCCTGGAAGTTCACGAACCCTTTGTAACCCAAATATTTCTCTGTGTGTAGGAAGCAGAGGCCTTGGTTTCAACAGTGCTCCCTGCTGACAAAATTGCTGCAGCTCCAGAGATAGCTGTCTATCTGAAAGAGTCTGTGGGGAATGCCACCAGGATAGACTATGGAACAGGTAATAGTGCTGTGCTAAATGTGGCCCATGACGCGTATATGTACACACTGCTATAAGAATGTGGTCATGTGTTGGCCAGACCACCTCCGAATGTGGTCTGAGTGATCGGATCTCAGTGCGTCCTGGGTGCATTCACACCTGTACTAAGAGCTAGGGTTGGATATTGTTTGGGTTCTTTCCTGATACCGATGCTAAAACAATACTTTTAAAACAGTGCTGGTGCCTAAACGGTGCCAGAATCGATACTTTTTAAAAGATAAAAAAAAAGTACAAAAAACAGTCGGCAACATTAAACACTTGTTTATTGCAAAGGCCATATGGTCAAAATGATTTATTAAAAATGTAATAACTATAACTTATTCCACCAGTAAATTGCTGCTAAACAATAAAAAAAAGATGAGAAAAGTTTTGTAAAATTTTATAATAACCTAGAATGCACTCCGAGGTTTACCAGTAAACGCACCATTTGTGTTGTTTATCTGACAACAGCAGTGACCATAGTGCAGCTAGTTTGTGTCTTTAGCTGCAGACTGTTATACATCCTGCTGTTGGAATCCTTTCCAGAGAAATACCAACGTGACATCATGACTTCGCGAAAACATACACACCCACTTTCTTAAGCCAAGTGGCATGTTGTATGTACGCATTTTGAGCTATCCCATGTATGACTACACTGTATACAGCGGACATAAACATACATGCCTCTTGGCTTGTTATCGCCACTTGCCGTTTTATCGCGAGAAGAAAGTGACGGTTGAGTTAAGGAAACGTCACGCGGGTTTAGGAAAAGAAGTACCAGTTGGGTTTAGGAAAAGAACAACGGGGTTGGATTTAGGAAAAGAAGAAAGCAACAGTTGAGTTTAGGAAACGTGACACGCGGGTTGGGTTTAGGAAAGAAGAAAGCGACTGTTGAGTTTGGGAAACGGGACACGCGGGACACGAAGGAAACGTGACACAGGGGACACAATCCCCGGTCTCCTGGGTGAAAGTCCCGTATTTTACCCGTCCACCACCCGACCTTTTATACTACTCGCTACGTCGTAAATTCACACGCCATCGCAAGGTAACGTAAGTCAATGGAGGCCAATCGGCGTTGATAAACACGCTAAAAAGTGGGTATGCCTCTTAATAACACGCCCATAATGGCATACGAATTGGCGTGTCATACATACGCCATTTCATGAGATCAGTCTGGAAATACAGACACACGTTTAGCCACCGTTGCCATATTAGCACCAGGTTTTGGTACCCAACCCTACTGAGAGCCGTCCACTCGTGATCGGATCGCTCATATCGGATTTTAATACCATGTGGAAATGGGGTATTAAACCCACACCAAACCTTTGAATATACAGACGTGCTCAAATTTGTTGGTACCCCGCCACAAAAAATGAAGAATGCACAATTTTCTCTGAAATAACTTGAAACTGACAAAAGTAATTGGCATCCACCATTGTTTATTACATGTTTAATAGAAATCAGACTTTGCTTTTGATTTTTTATTCAACATAATATTGTAAATAAGAAAACAAATGAAAATGGCATGGACAAAAATCATGGGACCGCTAATCTAATATTTAGTTGCACAACCTTTAGAGGCAATCACTGCAATCAAACGTGTACTGTAGCTCTCAATGAGACTTCTGCACCTGCTAACAGGTAGTTTGGCCCGCTCTTCCTGAGCAAACTGCTCCAGCGGTCTCAGGTTTGATGGGTGCCTTCTCCAGACTGCAAGTTTCAGCTCTTTCCATAGATGTTCGATAGGATTCAGATCAGGACTCAGAGAAGGCCACTTCAGAATAGTCCAGTGTTTTGTTCTTATCCATTCTTGGGTGCTTTTAGCTGTGTGTTTTGGGTCATTATCCTGTTGGAGGACCCATGACCTGCGACTGAGACCGAGCTTTCTGACACTGGGCAGGACCTTTCGCTCCAGAATGCCTTGATAGTCTTGAGATTTCATTGTGCCCTGCACGGATTCAAGGCACCCTGTGCCAGGCGCAGCAAAGCAGCCCCAAATCATAACCGAGACTCCTCCATGTTTCACTGTAGGTATGGTGTTCTTTTCTTTGAAAACTTTGAAAACAAAAATTTTTTTTGTCTGTGAACATAGAGCTGATGTGACTTGCCAAAAAGCTTTGACTCATCTGTCCAAAGGACATTCTCCCAGAAAGATTGTGGCTTGTCAATATGCATTTTAGCAAATTCCAGTCTGGTTTTTTAATGTTTTAAAACCTTCACCTTGGAGTTCAGCTTGCATCTCTTTGGCAGTTATCCTTGGTTCTTTTTCTACCATTCCCACTATCCTTCTGTTCAATCTGGGGTTGATTTTCCTGTTGCGGCCGCGCCCAGGGAGGTTGGCTACAGTTCCATGGACCTTAAACTTCTTAATAATATTTGCAACTGTTGTCACAGGAACATCAAGCTGCTTAGAGATGGTCTTGTAGCCTTTACCTTTACCATGCTTGTCTATTATTTTCTTTCTGATCTCCTCAGACAACTCTCTCCTTTGATTTCTCTGGTCCATGTTCAGTGTGGTGCACACAATGATACCAAACAGCACAGTGACTACTTTTCTCCATTTAAATAGGCTGAATGACTGATTACAAGATTGGAGACATGTGTGATACTAATTAAAGAAACTAATTAGTTTGAAATATCACTATAATCCAGTTATTTATTATCTTTTCTAAGGGGTACCAACAAATGTGTCCAGGCCATTTTAGAATATCTTTGTAGAATAAGCAATAATTCATCTCTTTTCACAGCTTCTTTGCTTTATTCTATGACATACCAAAGGCATGCAAGTATACATGATAAAATAGCTTTCAATTTCATCACTTTTCAGGAGGAATGAAGCATTATTTCAATGAGCTGTAAGGGTACCAACAAATTTGAGCACGTCTGTATATTTGTTCAGGTTTTGAAATAACTTTCTCTGAGATTTCTGGTTCCTCCCCAATAAGAAGAGGTGAATGGAATTGACTTTGTGATGCTGTGTTCTGTGGATTATCTGCAGTATCAGGGACACGTTCTGGAGAGACATTGCTGTTGGATCTTTTAAAATATATTTTAACCCTGTGAACTCAAGAAAGTCAAATCTGCAAGGCCAGATTATCTCTCAGATAATGGAGAAAATGTTTTGTAATTTTGGCAAACTCAAACCTTAAAACCCACTCGATCATTTATGTGTACATGTAACCATTTTTGATCGATTGCCCAATCCCAACCAGCCGGTTGCCAGCTGTCATGTCATGTTGAGAGGTTATTACGTAGCTGCTGTGTTGTTTGTTACATTTCAAAAGTGTGGCGGTTTCTGCAGATGATACCAAGTGTATCAGACTATTTACAGTACACAACACAGATACTGTAATATGTGTTTGGCCACCAGGCGGTGCAATGATGCACTCCAAGATTTATAAAGGCAGCAGACATTAGGCTGTAAGAAACACAGGGAAACAGATTTTGAGTTAAGCTTAAAAGACTACGTGTCTTTTAAATGTTAAAAGTTCTTCTTTTGCGATATGTGTAAATTTCCTTTACTGTAAATGTCCTTTCCTGTAAATCCATTGCAAACTAGGTTGTAACCATGTTTAAAGCAGGAGTGCCATTTAAAGAGTCATGGAAAAATGGATTCCTTGGAGCTTTAGCAAAGAGAACGCTTGGACAAAAAAGTGGTGGTGGTATCATTAGAAGTATAATACAAACTTAAAGCAAACCAAAACATATTTCATAGTATCAGTAGTAATATGTAAAGTAATGGCTAAAAGCAAGATGTGGTAGCATTTGTTCGTCGCTGTCAAATCAAAAAAGTTGAACTTGGTGGTGAATTCAAAGGAAGCAAAAATGGACTGCACACAGATCCTGTTCATGTTTGAAGAGCTTGAATGTGTGTGTATTTATCTTCTCAGGTCATGAAGCTGCGTTTGCTGCGTTCCTCTGCTGCCTCTGCAAGGTCGGAGCTCTCAGGGTAGATGATCAGCTGGCTATCGTTTTTCAGGTTTTTAACAAGTGAGCTGGTACCGCTGTGGTCTGCTTCAAACCTCTTGGTTTTTAAGTGTGCTGTTGATGAACGCTGTTCACACACAAAAAAAAGACTACTTCCTGTCTCTGGGTCTATCTGAAAGTAAACATAGAATGTTTGGTAATATTGTATTATTAATTTGGGGTGGCAGTAGCTCAGTCTGTAGGGAGGGTCACTGGTTCAGGTCCCCATACCGACCAACTTATGGTGGTGGACTGGTAGCTAGAGAGGTGCCAGTTCACCTCCTTTGAGCAAGGCACCGAACCCCCAACTGCAAGGGCCACCTGTTCATCGACAGCTGCAACCCCCCTCACTCTGACATTAGTGCATTAGCTTGTCTGCTTATTTTATCTATAAACACTCAATAGAATTTCTAGATAATATACATTTAGTATATCATCATTGCAAAACAAGATAGTGTAGATTACTTCCACATCATCACTTACCTCTGTGTAGCTAGCGCAATGTTAGCTCAACTGTTAATATTGATCACTTTTTATTCTGACATGCTGTGTGTGTTTACTGTGTGTTTTTGCAGGTATCTGGCAGTGATGCGTAAGCTGCAGAAGACCTACAGAATGGAGCCAGCTGGGAGCCAAGGTGTGTGGGGACTGGATGACTTTCAGTTTCTGCCCTTCATTTGGGGAAGCTCCCAGTTTGTAGGTAAGAGCCTCACTACAGCATTAAGTCAAAATGATTTGAAAACAAGCGAGTCTGTATCAGCTCAGTCTCACATTGCCAGACCTTCCTCCACAGCGCTGCGGAGGAAGGTCTGGCTAGTCCACACAGCATTCCAGGATTGGGAAAAAAAATGTGCTCTGGTTCATTGGCATTTCTTTAAACCACTTACGCTCCCAGTGTGTTTTCACTGTAATGCTTAGTGAAATTTTTTTTTATTCTAAATATCATTCGCAATATTATTATTATCATTATTATTATTATTATTACGCCGTGTCGCTTTTTAAAAATTTGAATACAGTCATTTACTTTGCAAGTATTTTGTGACTCTGCATTTTGCTGTACTTTTATGTTGTGACACAGGTCTTAAATTTCATTTATAAATGTCTTTTAAAAAGGTCTTAAAAAGTCTTAAATTTGACATGTTGAAACCTGCAGAAACAAAAAAGAGGGGAATAAGTTTTAAAAAATCCCAAGTCAAAAGCAAAAAGGCTGGCGAACAAAAATCAACATTTAGGAGCTGCATGAAAGGGAATTAATTAGGATATTAATCAAAAACAATAATCTCCTAGATATGTCACTACACATTTTTCTGGTTTATCTGATGTTTTCAGTGAGGGGAAAAAAAACAATTTAAAATAATTTATAAACCAAACAAAGGTAGGCTTACAACATCTCCACTTACTGCAATGAATGTAATCATGTACACATCTGTGCATCTCCACAGTGACCGCAGTTAATGGGAAGGTAAATGGGGACACCTGGTGGTGAACATGTGCACTTACAGCTCCTTCTCCCTTCAGATCACCCGACGCTGGAGCCTCGGCACTTCCTCGATGAGAGGGTGGTGAACGAGCATCAGCACGAGTACATGTTTCTGGACTGCATCAAGTTCATAAATGAGGTGGGAAATGAAACTTATTTACGCAAACTTTCACGTTTTAAACAAATGGAAATCACACCTGATGTGTGTATGTGTGTTACAAAATGATCTTTACCATAGTAGATTACTTACCTGTGGGATATATGTCTGATCACATGAAATAATATGTATTCAATATGTATAATACAGTAGTACTACAGATACGTTTTTTGTGATTTACATTTTTTATTCATTATTTTAGAAACATACAATTCGCAACCCCCCCCAACCCACTCGTCATCACCACCCACCCAGCCAGACAAAAAAGAAGAAAAGGATGACAAAATAGCCACAATATACAAGACAATACAACAAAATAATAACTAAATAGACAATTAAACCTATGTGTAATGACATCAGCATAAGCCCCATCATACACGTCTCGCCCCAGCACAAAGCTTCTCCAGAAAGCTCAGGTACTTTCCCTATTTCCTACTGTAGACCTCCAATCTAGAAAAAAAACGCCACCACACTAAGTCAAGAAAAACACAGCATGCGGAAGCGCCGCAAATAGCCGTAAAGCGTAGATTCGTGCCTGATCGCGCGCCTGGCTGTTCAAACCAGACACGCAGTTCTCCACACCGGTCACAGAGCAATCCTTCTCCTCTCCACTCTACAAAACGTGTGTGTGTGTGTGTGTGTGTGTGTGTGTGTGTGTGTGTGTGTGTGTGTGTGTGTGTGTGTGTGTGTGTGTGTGTGTGTGTGTGTGTGTGTGTGTGTGTGTGTGTGTGTGTGTGTGTGTGTGTGTGTGTGTGTGTCTCTGTCTGTCCGTCGGTCTCTCTCTGTGTGCCTGATCACGTGGCTTGCTGAGAAGTCAAGACAGCTAAAATCACCGTAGACCTGGGTGTTTTATTTTGAAATTGGTTTATTTTGTAAAGTATCCAGCTGCACTGTGGCCTTCCTGTATGTGATTACTTTCCTGGCTTGACACATACGCTCGCAGAAGAAATAGAGGACAGATTAAATAAAATGGGCGACAAAATGAAAATTTGACGGCACCCCTTCATTCCTCCATCCTCTTAAAATAATCTTTCTGGCTATCAACAAACTAGTCTGGACCCAGCTTCTTATGTGCTTATCTATCCCGTTTAGGATTGACCCATCTCCCAGAAGAAATAACCTTGGGCAGAATGGAACCTGGGTCCCTACAATCCAACATAGGTTATCATGTATCCTAGGTTATCATGTATCCTGGCCCAAAATTTCATTTTCTGACATTTTAGAGACCAAACACTTATTGATTAATCGAGAAAAAAAATCAACAGATTAATTGACTATGAAAATAATAAAATAATCGTAAGTTGCAGTCCTAGTTATGAAATATATTTTCCTAATATCATGCAGCCCTACTACTATGCGTACTTTAAGTAGACATTGGACTTATTTAGTTCTGATTTAGCTATTGGAAATGAATGAGCCCACCTGAGCTTTGTCCAGGGAAAGGGCTTCGGGGGAAAGGCAGACGGATGGCGTAGTTCGAGTGCCAGAGCAGGAACCATGCGCTTTGTTTTTGGATTCGAAAGGAAAAGGAGTGGAGGAAAGTAGAAGAGGGCGTTGTTGGAGCAGCTACATCCTTTTCCTCCTTCCCACTCTGGGGCACTCCCTCCTTCCCACTTTTTCCTCCTCCTCTTCCTGCTGTTTGACCTCTCCCTCCTTCTCGCGGTCACTAAAAAATACGGCTGTCGTGTCGAGAAGGGAAGAAGTGCCTCCTTGGTTCTCCTCCTCAGTTACTCACAGTTTTTCAAAATGAGATCATGCATGAGGTCTCTTGGTCATGATATGCCTGATCAACTTTGGGCCAGCATTGAAGAAGTGAAAAGTCTCCAGTCTTGTGTCAAATTGTAAACAATCAAGTCAAGCTAACTCACTTATCCACTTATAAAGAACAGGGCCTAGGTGGAAATGGGTTCCGATGGATAGAACCTTGTCAAACAATAACAGGCAGTGCTGTGTTGCTGTGTCAAAGGTTCAGCTGGTCACCTGAGTATGCTTTGGTCTTTGAGCCAAATGGCTCATTTTGTTATAAGAGAAGAGTTGAAAAGCAGAAAATGGTCAAAATGAATGTTTGGTTCTAAACACCCCCATGTTAAAATGCCCAACTTTACAGTAAAACTGAAGATGTTTACAGCCTGGTACAAAAAACACAGTTTTGGTCTCTGTAGCTAGGTTCCCCTTCATGACAACTGGGAGGGGGGCCATGATTTTAGTTTTATAACTCATCAGATTAAGTTATATTCAGGCTTAAAGTCCTGCATAATTAAGGGTGTGCCACTTTAAGTGACAGGTTGGTGCCGTCACTGGAGGCGAGCAGAGACTGTAGGCTTCATTTGGCCCGCCTCAGCTCCACCACGCTCCACCTATTTGCCCATCTTTTGATTAGCCAACATTGGGCACTGCAAAGATGCGACAGCTGAAGCCACTGGGAGCCGCCCACTTTAAGTTTAATTTTCGCTCTTCAGAAACCCATGGGTGACGTCACGGAGTCTACGTCTATATTTGATACAGTCTGTGGTTGTGCCTATACTCGCGGGGCAAATTCATGAACTGCTGTGGCCGGCCGCTTTCTAGTGCTAGTCAATCACAATAGGTTCTCTGAGATTACCTCAATTTTCTCTCTAGTCTTCCGTTTACTCCCCCCCTTCGTATTTTGTTCACCATTGCTAATGCTGGGTTTGTAAACTCATTAGCTTAATAGCTTGGGTCGCTAACGGTACAATAAGTTCACAGAGTTTATTCAAAAGACGTATTTGTACCTCTGTCTTATAACCATTTCTATTTTGTGGAGCAGTTAATACTCCAACGGAGAGTAAAAAAAAAAGTGGATGGTGCTTCAGTTAATTTGGAGTCTCTGGCTCCAATTAATTCCAATGGAATCGCCACGCTGTTCATAAATGCGCCGTGACCAGGCCATAACACCTGTGCACTGACTCTAATACCACATTGGGCATTGTTTTAGGCCTTTTATTGACAGGACAGCTGAAGACAGGAAAGGGGTGAGAGAGAGAGGGGGAGTGACATTCAGCAAAGGTCCGTGGGTTGGAATCAAACCCATGGTCGCTGCAGCAAGGACTGAGCTTTTGTACAATTCTTTTAAATGGATGTTTTGCAATCCTTTTTTTGTCTGCAATGTAACTATAATGCATGTTTTTATATATAGGAGTGGTACGGTTCACAAAACCCACGGTTCGGTTCGTATCATGGTTTTAGGGTCACAGTTTTCGGTTCTGTACGGTTCTTGTTGTTATTTTTTCTTTAAGCTTTAACACTCCAGAAATATACTTCAGCATATGATATATCGCTTAATTATCCACAATGTAGGACACAGTATTAAAACATAGTTCTATCTTGTAATCATGCACAAACGGAATTTGACTTTAAGCACATTATTGGGACCATCTCTGAGGAAAGCGAGGTGAGATTTTGATACAGCAAGAGGGAAGACAATGATGATTTCAACAAGCTTTTCATTTATTTGGCAAAAAAAATGTATTGCCATTTACACGAACATATGTGCCTTTTTTAGCACATGAAGATTGAAATATTACAGAATAACAATTGAAATAACTAAACTAACAACTTCAGTGTAGCTCATCAAAAATACAGGTGACGTGACCTGCAGCACTCCACACACCACAGCTGAGGAGCGGTCGGCTCGCCGCCTCTCAAAATCTGATGAAAATCTTTTAAACTGACCTTTGTCGATCTGAAATGAAAACTGTATGGCCTATTTCTCGCTTAAAATGTTTTCAGAAACACGTTTCGGTGAACTATTTTCGTAAAATATCAGATCGTATTCACAACGAGACGCCATTAGAGTCTGTTTTGAAATTCGAGAGCAGCCAGCCCCACGTGACGCGTTCGTCCAATCATCTGACGTGTTGCGTTTGTCACGCTCATCCCGCTCGTCATTTCTGGTAAGTGTTTTAACATAGGTGGTGAAAGAGGGCACAACGGCAGTAAGTGGTTTGTGCACATTAGAAGTGTATTGACGAACCGCGCTACGCACACACGTTCCGAACCGAGACAAGCGAACCGTACGGTTCGGATGTTTTTTCATGAACCGTACCACCCCTATTTTTATAGCATGCACAAGGGACAATACCATCTTCTGATTGGCTAGTAGGTGTTAAACATGGAGACACCTTAAATGTGCTTCCAGTCAAACGCTACCCATAACCTTTATTCCAACTCAAAGTGCAAGGTTTATTAAACCGTGGGAAACCATAGCAACAATACTGAGGCTTAATAGTTAAGTTAAGGGTGATTTATTATATAGCATTTTCAGGTTCCAAAAACACTTTATTTTTCTCATACTGCCCATGGCTGCTGCACCTGTATTCACCCTCTGTCTCTTTAAGCCCCCCTCCCGAAAATGGCCAGTCTGCTCTAATTGATCAGATTCCGTATCAGAACAGCACTTTCTACCGTGAAAAACACCAATTAAGGGTTATAAACCAAATATGACACAACCGGACACGTTTCATCAGCAGTGTGACCCAGCAGTGTGAACTGGGGAGAAATTAACAACATTGGCAGCCAAGATTACAGGTTTACCTGCCGTTAGCATGCAGCTACTATAGTTAGCAGTGCACAGTAATAGAATATAGCAGCACTTTCTATCGTTAAAAAAAAAAATCCCAGATAAAGGCTTCTGAACCAAATACTACCCAACCGGACATGTTTCAACAGTAATGTGACCCGAAACTGGGGAGAAAGGCGTTAGCATGCAGCTACTATAACTTGGTTAGCAGTGCACAAGAATAGAATATAGCAGCACTTTGTACTGTCAAAAATTGCAGATAAAGGCTTCTGAACCAAATACTACATAGACGGACATATTTTAACAGTAATGTGACCCGAAATTAGGGAAGATTTAACAAAATTGCATGCCAAGATTACATCTTTTACTGCCGTTAGCATGTAGCTAATGTAGAAACAAATCCAAAAACAATAAACAATCCAATAATAAAATAATAAATAATAAATAATAAACAAACAAATAATAAATGATAAACAATCCAGTCCTGCCTACCTGGAGCAGATGACCAATCATAGAAGGCAGAGTCGGTGTTACGTGAAACCAGAGCGTTCAGAACAGTGGGAAATCTGAACGTTTTAGTTCACAGGGATTTTTCTGAAATACGTTTACCTCATTATTTGAAGCTCTGGCCACATTTAACATGTAAATCTGACATAACATTATAGATATACAGAAAATACGGAAAAGATAGTTCACCTTTAATTCGACATGAGGTTTAAACAGATTACAAAAACATGTTAAATGTGTTTTTTTTAGTTTGGTAAGTGAAACCGAATAAACATGATTACACACTCTGGGCGTTCTTTCCTCTTGGATCTATTACTGGCCTTCTACAGTCTTGACTGCAGTTGTTTACTGCTGCTCAGCCAGGCCTTTAAGCATGCAACACTCCATATGTACACCCAAGTATTGTCCTCCTATTCACACACACACACGTGGATACTTCAACCTTGTGTTCTTTTTTTGATTCACACACAAGGCTCGTGTGTGTGTGTGTGTGTGTGTGTGTGTGTGTGTGTGTGTGTGTGTGTGTGTGTGTGTGTGTGTGTGTGTGTGTGTGTGTGTGTGTGTGTGTGTGTGTGTGTGTGTGTGTGTGCTGTCCTGAACATGAGTCACTTCCTTCCCCACATGCTGCTGTGAATCAGTCCTTCCTCCAGGGAATATGGGCTGTCTCCACCCCCCCCCCTTTCCTCCCTCTTCCATGCCCTTCCCCCATGTGTTCTCATGCGAGGCCCTGGAAAGTGTCTAGAGCAGTTTGAGAGGGTGGGGGCTGAGGGGGGGTGGATGGGGGATGGAAAAAAGAGGGGGATGTTAGATTGATGCCCCAGGGTCTAGGTTTGGGTTCCCCTGCCTCTTGGGAAAAATGGTGGGAAAACAGTTTCATACATTTATGAATTAATACATTTGTTTTTTTTTCAGTGTCACTGTGACTGTCTGGCTATTGTTCTTTTGTATATTCTTACTATTTGTTGTCTGTCTGTAAGTTAACACACTCTGATTCCAGAATCTTTTTATTGTTATTTAGGTGATTGCTGGAGCAACAATCAGCCTTTTGTTCTGCATGTTCAGAAAGCAGAGTAATCAATGCAGTAAGAAATCAGTGTAATCAGTAGCTTTATTTTAGCATTTTTTCAAGTTGTAAGGATGATTGAGGAAAACGGTCAGCCTGTTGTTTTTCATGTAGTTCTCAGTCACACA
Organism: Perca flavescens; assembly: GCF_004354835.1. Lineage (NCBI taxonomy): Eukaryota > Metazoa > Chordata > Actinopteri > Perciformes > Percidae > Perca > Perca flavescens. The sequence continues at coordinate 3,504,576 of NC_041346.1, forward strand.
ATACAATTTTGGTGGGAAAAGGATGTATGTGCATTACTCTTTTACAGCCATATTTAAAGCTGCTCCAGTCAATTAACAATGGGTCAAATGACCTTGTGTCTGCTACTCTACAGAGTGCTTTACCATCTTTCAGCTCATTGTTTTGGTTTTAAGGTCTGCAACCTCACCCACAATGTTACAGCTTTTTTCTGCTGCCTCCTTGTGACCAAATTATAATTTATATTTAAGTTGCTGTTGCAAACATCTAAGGAAACTGATTAATCAATCAATCAAACTTTATTATAGCTCCTCATACAGGCTAGCATAGTTCAAAGTGCTGCACAGACTTCTAACAAGTTGGGATGCACCAAAAATTTGGCCAAATATAATGGGTTAGGGTTTTTTGTTTGGCCATCTTTGAGCCTATTAGACCTTAACATACTCTGTATGCCTACTGTCAACAAACAACAAAAAATGCATTGAAAAGAGGGCAAAAAAGTGTATGCACACACAACAAAAGAATAATTGTCTTAGACATACGCCTACTTTTTCTATAGGAAAAGTAGCAGGTTCTTCATGAAAAGTAGCTTCTCTGCTTTCTCACACGAAAGTCGTGTAAGTAAAGTGTAAAGTAACTAGTAACTAAAGCTGTAACAGATGAATGTAGTGGAGTAACTAAAGTAAGTAGTAACTAAAGCTGTAACTGATGAATGTAGTGGAGTAACTAACGTAACTAGTAACTAAAGCTGTACCAGATCAATGTAGTGGAGTAAAAAGTACAATATTTCTCTCTGAAATGTAGCGGAGTAGAAGTAGAAAGTGGCATGAAAAGAAAAGACTCAAGTACCTCAACATTTGGACTCAAGTACAGTACTAGAGTACATGTACTTGGTTACATTCCACCACTGATCATTACTGAGACACAAACCATTGTGCAATACACTAAACTCATGCAGGATCTGAGCTATAGGTAGCAGCAGGGACGGACAGGGACCAAAAATTGGCCCTGGCATTTTGGCCCAGACCGGCACACCACAGAAGATCACAAATACCCCCCGTCCTTGCTCTCCCCTGAATGTGTATAGCAACTCCTACTCCTTAAAACTATTAACGCCATGTAAGGGGTAAGCAAGAATCATTGAGAGTTGACACATTAAATACAAAAAAGTGCCATTTATTAATATAATAAAACGGTATACTCCTCATGAATCATAAAACTATATATATATATATATATATATATATATATATATATATATATATATATATATATGTATATATATGTGTGTGTATGTATGTGTGTGTGTGTGTGTGTGTGTGTATGTATATATTATCATTTCATGACTGAAGAGGCCCTGTGCTTTAATTTCAAGAGGTCTAGCATGAGTTTTTGTCTGCCAATGCAGATAGAAAAGCTACAATTCTCATTAAGAAAGCTTGCATGATGTGCAACGTTTATCTAGGCTACTTTAAGTAGATTAAGTAGTAGACACAAATGCACAAGCACAAGCTTAAGGTTTGATGAACCTTAAGGTGGTGTTTTGCTTATTATTAAGATGTGGGCTACTTTGTTGAATGAAAGCCAGTCTAATATATCCTATTAATAATAAAACGGTGAGAAAATGATCAGTCAAGACTCAGATATAGCAAACTAATGCAATGATACTATTTATTTCTTTTATTGTTGTAGTGTTATCATCAACAGTTTGTCCACCACTCAGTTTTATCAAGGGGTTAAGTGTTTTAAGGGGAGTTGTGTTTACCGCAGCCGGTTGTAGCTCACTCCCTCATCTCTGTCCCTCTCCTCCTGAGTCTCCTCCTCACTGTGCATGTCACTGTAGCCGACACCAGCACCACTATCATCAGCCACGGGCGCTGATGGAGGTCCTGCTACTGGCCAAAACATCTCTTTCTATTTGACACATTTGGCAGCTTTTTTTTTCTCACGCAGCTTCTCAGCACCTCCTTTGCATTTCTTCTCCATGATATCTATTACTGTTCTAGCCTGGCAGATGCACACCCGAAACTGCATGCAGGCAGAAATCCCAAAGAGGGTGCCGTTTAAAGATATGTTGTCTTCTTCATTGTCTTGGTTAACGTTATCCTCACCTAGCGCCACTTCACAGCTAGCTGCTGCTGTAGCGGCATATTCATTGCTTTGGACTGTTGTTCTTCATGTCTGTATCCCCAACAGTAGTCGTAAAAAAGGTTTGTCATCTTTGGCAGCGTTGCCAAATACTTATCGGCGTCTTTTTTTCTTTTTTTAGACTCATCTTGCTTGGTCTCTGTTTGTGTACTCCCAGTTCTCCTGTCACTGTGTTTATCTTTCGCACCACGCACCGTTATGGACTAGTCCATTTCAATTTGAAAGTAGGGGGTGTATGGAAAAAAATAGTCTATGTGATATTTTTGACTAAAGTGTTTTTTGGCCAGCCCAGAGTCAATTGAAAAAACAATGGGCCAATTAAAAAATAAATGTTTCTTATGGGCCAATTAGGGTCTTTTTTTCAGTAAATTCAAAATAATAACTAATTGTCTGGCTAATCCGGGGCCCCTGCACACGTGGGGCCCCTAGGCTGCAGCCTCAAAAGCCTGTGCATTAATCCGCGCCTGTGCGTAGCGTAAAGCGTGATTTATGGTTCTGCGGAGGCTCCTCGCAGAGGTTTCGCCATAGCCTACATAAGTTTATACTTGTGCATTGGTGGGTGCGTCAATCTCTTTAAGACAATAGCATTGCCGGCGTGTGTGTGTGTGTGTGCTTGGGGAGTGTGTGGTAGAGCGAGTGAGAGAGTAATGGCGATTATCTTCGGCGCGAGTGCTGACTTTTTTGACCACGATGGGAAATCTGGAGCAGGAGAAGTTAACCCTCTCCTTGATTTCATGTCGTTTATGGAGAAGGAGAACCAGGAAATGAGTCGGGGGGGTGGGAATGCAACGCTACCAAGCCACAGCCGACATATGTGTAGTTACATTTTTCGAAAGGTGCACGTCAGGCTACGGCGTAGGGTCCGTGTTTCTATGTACCTATGTACGTAGCCACGGTGTAGATTTAATGCTTAAGCATAAATCACGCTCAAGTTAAAAGTCTAAACAAAGTTGCGGGCCAGAAAACCAAAAACAATGAGCTGAACGATGCTGTAAAGCTCTGTAGAGCTGCAGAGTTGGTGACAATTCTCTGTGGGTTTGTCACGAGTGACCACAGATGTCATCTATTAATATAAAAATATTGATTATAGCCTCAAGTCTTAGACCACAAATCAAAATGAATCTTTAATCATTTGCATAGAACTTTGAAACTTGTTCTAGTCACACACGCTGGAATGTTGGATTAATCCCACAGCAGGAGTTATCTTTGGATTGCTTACTGCTTTAGGCTCAAGATCTTCCTTTATAGACGGTACGATCTGTTCCTTTACAGGACATATTAACTTTAGTCCTTTATTATCAGTAGCGCTGCGTTGCTCACATTCCCTAGCTGAACCAGTCGTTCCTTTTGAAAAACTACAAAATCTACTGCAGAAATCGGACTTGGATATACAAAGTTTGCCATTTGTTTGTTGATTGAGAAAAGCAGCATCAGTCAGCTTGAATTGAGTTATTTACAATGGCTTCACTGGTGACTTATTTTCTTTTGTGTAAAAACAAAAAAAGTGAATTGGTCCATAGAAATGTCTCAAACCACGCCTGCAACATAAGCTACTTTTCTTCTGTCCATCAATAAGCTCACTACGTCCCAAAATATGTCTTTTTCTGCCATATAAATGGGTCATCATTGGGAACCATTATAAATGAGTCAACTCGAAAGTGATACACAAAACCTTTGAAAGCCACTTTTCCAGCCTACAGAGGGAGTGTTTGATACTCTGAAAACTGAATTTGGACGTATCCCTCTAATGATGGTTTTAAGAGCACTAAAAGGAAGCTTTAAAAGCTATCCTTCAAATTACCTAAAGAGATGAACTATGATTTATATACTATTATTGATTTTAATCAAAGGTTGGAAGTTAGATAGTTATTAAGCATCATTTTGTGACCAAGCCTGCACACAAACCGTACACTATGCCCGCTTTTATGCATTAATAAGCATGCGTCCTTTCCTTGTCAGTCTCCACCACCTCTCTATAAATCGGGATATCTCGTACAGCAGCGGGTGCGGGGAGTTACTGTGCAGGGCTCATTGATTGCAGTTCACCGGCTACAGGTGTCTTGCCAAAACGCACATTTCCCCGGACCGTTCTGTGCGCCCGCTCAGCCGCGTTCCACATCGCCTAAAACTACCACAATGTGTGACTGCTACATGACAAAGCTGCAAGCAGCAGTGCAGGAGGCTAAGCAATCGGCACATTCCAAATAGGCATGTTTTGAACGGCCACTGCACTAGTAATCAACAATGTGTGAAATACCATTATCAGTTTGAGTTTTCCTTTGCACTGTACTTTCTGTAGCTGAGTTACCCCAGACATGTCTCACTTCACCCCATTTATGTCACTCTTCTTCTGTTCTTTAGATGAAGACGGGTCCGTTTGCGGAACACTCCAACCAGCTGTGGAACATCAGCGCTGTTCCTTCCTGGTCCAAAGTCAACCAGGGCCTGGTCAGAATGTACAAGGCGGAGGTACGCTTGTTTTGTTCTCTCTCTCATTGTCAACTGATGAGTCCAGTTCTTCAGTGATTTATCAGTCGGATAAACAATTTGGTGGAGAAAGAGTCCACGCAGGTTTTAAAGCATTAATTATCCCTAACCCTAGTATCACTACGTGTCATCTAGGCCAGTTTCTCAAATGGGGGTACGTGTACCCCTAGGGGTACTTTGGAGGACTGCAGGGGGTACGTACGATTTTTTGCAAAATGTTTTTCAGTTACAAGGCTGTAGTTACTTCTACTGTCTTTTTTTTTTTCTTTCAAGTTTGTCGGTTTTCTTCTGCCAAAACTTATTCGCTGTGGTCAGGGGGTACATGGCTTAAAAAACTGTTCAAAGGGGGTACATTATTGAAAAAAGTTTGAGAACCACTGATCTAGGCTGACCCCAAACTAAAACACTAAGTGAAAAAAACATAAATTACAACTTTTGATTGCATAAATACAAATGATATGGAAGATATCTTTCTCAGTTTGTGCTCTCCTTTGCTAGTGAGACAGTACCTTACCACAGTCAATGGAGGAGATTAGAGCTCTCAGTCTTCCTCTATAATACCATTTTAGTTTTTTTTTTTTTATATATTTGAATATTAGAACTCTGTAATGAAACATTATCTAACAAGTGTATTGAATTGTATTGACACTGTTGTAAAGGCTAACTGTGCTCGGTTAGCACAATGGCATAATGTTAGAAAGGATGTGTCATAAACTAAGTAACAATATTGTTAGCCACGATGCTAACGACATTGATAACTAAGCCAAACAGTGCTGCCACTACTATATATGATTTATAATCGGTGGATTATAATCGGTGGATGTCGATTTTAAAGTCATGTTAAAACTATTTCCCGTCCTTCTTCCGATTTCCAGCTGCAGCCTGTCACCCCCTCGTACTAACGTTACTCTACGTCATGCGGTTCATTAGCTGTGAAAGGGGGCGTGGCCAAAGCATAGGGGGCGGGTCAAACCATCACCAATAAAAAAGGAAGTCTCTGCTGAGTTCAATGATACCTCACACAAGACTCTACCTTAGATGGGTCAGCATTTATGAACGGGGCGTGGCTTAAGCACAGGGGGCGGGCCAAACCATCACCAATGAAGAAGGAAGTCTCTGCTGAGTTCAGTGATACCTCACACAAGGGTTTACATCAATCGGGTCATTAGTTATAAAAGGGGGCGTGGCTTAAGCACAGGGGGCGGGCCAAACCATCACCAATTAAAAAGGAACTCTCTGCTGAGTTCAATGATACCTCGCACAAGGGTATACCTTAAAGGGTTCAAATTTTATGAAAGGGGTCGGGGCTTAAGCACAGGGGGCGGGCCAAACCATCACCAATTAAAAAGGAACTCTGCTGAGTTCAATGATACCTCACACAAGGGTATACCTTAAACGGTTCAAATGTTATGAAAGGGTGTGTGGCTTGAGTACGTGGACGTTGTCATATTATAGGGGGCGGCTCAGTATCACACGTAGACCACACATTCTGAGTTTCATGTAAATCGGATGATGTTTGTCATATAAGGCGCATTTCATGTTGCCAGCAGGGGGCGCTATGACCAAAATTGAATTTTAGCCTGTAGGTGTCCTCAGGCATGGACCCTTGTTAATCGTGAGAAATTTCGGTGAGATACGACAAAGTACACTCAAGTTACAACAACTTCTTTGTTCATCGCTAAACACTCAAAATGGCCGCCACGCCCACACCGTCTGACGAAAAGTTTTTCTTTTAATAACTTTTCATCGTTAAGGTGTTGGGATGGTACAGACCAAGTTTGAGGTCCATCGGTTGAAATCTCTAGGAGGAGTTCGTTAAAGTATAGCACCTTGACTTTTAGGCCTACTTCCTGTTGCCACCAGGGGGCGCTATGACTTTAAGTAAATATCGGCCTTTATTTGTCCTCAGGGTTGGACTCTTATGAATCCTGAAAAATTTCGAGCCAGTTGGACAACGTACATTCGAGTTACACCCACTTCCTGTTTCGGCGGCGAAACGCACAAAATGGCCGCCCCGCCACGGCCACGCCCTATGACGAAAAGTTTTTCTTTTAACAACTTTTCATCTTTAACTTCTTAAGATGCCACAGACCGAGTTTGAAGTTGATCGGATGAAATCTCTAGGAGGAGTTCGTTAAAGTACGACATGTGGAAATGTCCAAAATCGCACTAATTTCGAACATTTAATTCAAAATGGCGGACTTCCTGTTGGGTTTAGGGTATGCTCTAATGAAGTTCTTTGTACATCTTGATATGTTACATATGTGTACCAAGTTTCGTGAGTCTACGTTAAACGCACTGCAGGGGCTCAATTTTCGTAACTTTCTAGGGGGCGCTAGCGAGCCATTTTTGTGCGCCTATTCCCGAAACCCTTAGAATACGTACATTTTCACCAGACTTGATGCAGGGCTCGACATTAAGGCTTGTCCGCTCGCCGGGACAAGTGGATTTTTTGTAGGACAAGTGGAAGAGAAATTTACTTGCCCCACTGGACAAGTTAAAACTTAAACAAAACGCTACTCATTTTGTCAATGTTACAGAATTGAAACAAATACATATTTTACCCCACAATCCCGGGCAGCGGGTCGGCGGACCGCTAACGTTAGACCCAGCCCGCTGTTCAGCGCATTCTCCGAAAGCGAAGCAGCATGAAAGCACGGCGAGCTAGCCGGTGTTAGCTTGCTAACTCCACCTTAACATTACCTCCTCGCCACATCGTTCACAGAAAACAAGCTGAAAACAGAAGTCACTCGTGGCGATAGCAATGTGCTTTGTGTGGATGAAGCATTATATACGTTATTATATGCCACTCATTCCGTTTATGTTACAGATTTTACTTTACCGATTTGAAACAAATACATTAACTAACGTTAGACCCAGCAGCAGCGGGAGAGCGGACCGCTGACGTTAGACCCAGCCCCACTGTTCAGCTCCTTCTCTGTAAGCGATACAGCATGAAAGCACCGCGGAACCAGCAAGCCAGGCAGCCGGTGTTAGTTAGCTAACGTTAGCATGCTAACGTTAGCATGCTAACGTTAGCATGCTAACTACGCTTTAACGTTACCCCGTCCCCACATCGTTCACAGAAAACGAGCCGAATAAAGCTGTCACTCGTGGCGATAGAAGTGTGCTTTGTGCGGATGAAGCATGAAGTTAATTTGACTCTTGACGGCTGGCTCTCTGCTTCGTAATGTTACTAGCTGCTCCGCTACTCGTTTGTAGCGGATTAAATATCAGGTAATAAACTGTAAAGTAGCTACACCTTTTTAAAGGATCCCTTGGTAAGTGAAATTGTAGAAAGAAAAAAAAAAACACGCTGACACCAACATTTAGTGGCAAAATCCATTGTTATGTCTACAAAATTATTTTAGATATAGTATAAGTTCAAGTCACCACTACCTCTGGTCAAAATATTGAATTAGTATCTCAATATATTGACTCAGTATCTCAGAATATAAACAAAGAATATCAAAGTAATGAGAAACTATAAAAATATTGACTTAATCTCAATATATTGGCTTAGTATCGTAATATATTGACTTAGTAACTCAACATATTGGTTCAGTATCTCAATATATTGACTTAGTAACTCAGAATATCTCAATATATTGACATAGTAACTTATTGACTAGGAATCTGAAAGTAATGAGAAACTTTAAAATATTCACTTAGAATCTCAATATATTAACTTCTGCACACCGGCATGCAAAGTATAACTTTGTATTATGAGTCTGGAGATCCTTTTTTCTCGTTGAAGGGGAAATCTATTCTTGGGGCACGTTTGTTTCTACTGTTTAAACTGAATTGTATTAATGTTGATAGTGTTTGGATGCTTTCAATGGTTTCTTCAAATTCTGCATTAGCAAAACACAAAAACAATTATAAAATGATGAATCTTTACCCGGACAAGTGACTTTTGTTCATGGACAAGTGAAACGTAAATGTACTTGTCCGAAGGACAAGTGACTCAAAAAGTTAATGTCAAGCCCTGCTTGATGCGACCGCCAAATTTGGTGAGTTTTTGAATATGTTAAGCCCCTCAAAAAGCCAATTCATTTGACGGGAAAATAATAATAATTCCTTCAGTTTCAATAGGGCCTTCGCCGCTGTCGGCGCTCTTTGCTGGGCTTTGAGCTACATGCTTATGTCAGCATACTAACATGTTAATAATGAAAATGCTAGCATGCTGATGGTTGGAGGATGTTTGCATGTTAACAGTAAACCAAAGGATTGACCGAAGTCCTTAGGATTCATCCTCTTGGAACCATAAATTATTGTACAAAAAATTGTATTCAAGCTATGCTAGCAGTGTTGCTCTTTATTTTTCAGGTAAGATATCATTCCCACATTTGGATGGATTGCCATCAAATTATGTACAGACATTCATTGTCCTCAGAAGATGAATATGAATATTGGCTGATTATAGGTTGTAAGTGTTTTTACATTTCTTTTAGCCCCATTACAAGGTGAAACATTTCCAATACTTGGTTTATGAGGTAATTAAGCGCTCCCGTTGTCTCCAAACGATGGAGACAACAGGAGCGCCCCAACTCTAGCAAGACTCTCGGGGTTTCATTACGATTTTGGAAAATAGTCTGCGACTGTGGAATCACCTGAAACGTCGTTAAGGTCGGCATTAGTTGTAGCTTTTGGACCAATTGGACTTGAGACTTTCAGTTCCAGTTTTATTGTCATTATTTAGGATACAAAAAGGCATGAGTACAGTACATGTAATAGTCTTTTCTTTCCTTTCCATGCACTGCCGTTACAGGGAAAAGCTTTGAGGCGTTGCACATATTCAAACAAAAACCAACCCGGTTAATCAATACATGGTCCAGAAACTAGAAACAGAAATATAGCAATGTACACTGGATATGTCTCTTAATCCTTCACCCTGATTACAGAAACTGTTTTCTTATTTACATGATATTTAAGAAATCAAATCACTGCTGAAAGTCCCCCTGTCACCAGGATCCTTATGAGCAAAACACCCGAACAGACCTGCTTGGTAGTAGAGGAGAGAGGCAGGAAAGGGTTAAGAGAGGAATGGAGAGAATGGGTGTGTGTGTGTGTGTGTGTGTGTGTGTGTGTGTGTGTGGGCGGGGGTGGGGGGGATGTCTAAGCCCGTTCTCCCCGCCTGCATGCCCACATCCTGTGTTTTCCAGAGCAGCCTGTGAGTCTTCCCAAAGAGCTGAGGGGCCAAGCTGTCTGCCTCTCCCTCCCCCTCCTCCTCCTTCCCTTCATTAAATCCTCCCCTCCCTCTGTCCCGACCTTCCTCCAAGCCTGGAGCAACCATCAGCAGACTTGCATTCCTCTCTCCCTTTCCCTGGCCCCACACAGGGTTTTCGGCAGAGAGTTGTACTAGTAGACCCAGAAAGAGCAGAATCCACCATTTTCGGTCAGAGAGAGGAGGCAATTCTGGGGGCCTTGTCACTGTTTTGGAACATAAACTCGATTGTGTGAAATGACACATGCTCAGGGAAACAATAGCGGTCAGACTGTTATAAAATGTTCTGTCCATGCATGAAAAGAACATCGGCCACCCAGCTCTACATTTTAAAAAACATTTAGCTCATTTACTACCAATCATGTATAAGTGTTTTTTTTTATTCTCCTTCTCCAGGCAGCTACTGGGTTTAGTAAATACAAAATACTATACAAAATCTACTAGCACAGACTTGCTAGAGATAGATGAGAACATCATGTCTGATTTATTGTTGTAAGTCACAACAAGTTAATTTAGATACTGGAGAGAAATGAAGGAAATCCAGACACTTACCTTCCTTCAAAAACATTCTTATTATTCTATATTTTTCTCATTTTTGAACATCTTGAAAAGACCAAAAGAAGGATGTCACCCAGTGTCACAGTGGGACTCCTTGATGTTTTTGGACCACAATGGAGCTCTATGGCACAGAGGAATTATATTAGTCGATACATTCAGTTTTGGTTTGGGTCTGTTCATGGGATTTGTAAACGATAACAAAAATCTCATCAGATTTAGCCTTTCAACACTGGTGTACTGTCAGCAGTATGTGGGATTTGTTGGTAACAAGGACTAGAGTGTATAATACACTGGTGAAGCCATTTTGCATCCAGAGCAACAACGTGGATACATAATGTGGATCAAGTTAGGAGGCCTGGCATCAATAGGATTGCCATAACTTTTTGATGTTGACTTTTTGATGTTGATTCGAATGTTGATTTCATCTTTATTACATCTGAATAGGCTTGTCTTATCTGTTAACTGGCAGTATAGTATGGCATTTGAATGTCGAGTTTATCTGTGATCAATGATCTTTTGATGATTTTTCAAATTTCCATTGATTAAATATGCGTTTGGACCAAAGTTCTCCGAGGCATGCATTTCCACCCCAGTTCTGCCCAGATGATTGTGACTGATAGTGTCACTGCACAGGCAGACCGAGCACAAGAGTTCAATTCCACTGCGCTCCCCCAGCACAGCCTCCCAACCCCCAATGCAGACACCCACCACCCCCACCGCCGCTGCTCCCCGAAACTGGGTCCATGTCAGCACGCACTAAGGGCTTTCCTCTGGGCTGATCCACAGCCATTTTGAACATGTTCAAAGTGAAAGGCCAGTGGGGAGAGTTATCAGCAACACTGTAGGTCAAGGTTAACTTTTTGGGTTTGGGCTGAATGTTTGCTTTATAGAAAAGGACGTGTCCTGTCACTAAACCTCAAGCAGTGGACAGTCCAGTACATAATCCGATGCTGACCTATTGTTTTTGTAAAGATTATTTTTCTGCTGCGCAATTGCATTTTCGAGGGGCTTGGGATGCTCGAAAACTCACGATAATTGGCACACGTGTCGGGCGTGGCCAGCAAGCTCCAAAGCACCCCCCCCCCAAACACAGACCAGGGTTAGGATAAAGTTCCTTGGATGTTCCTAGATATTTTGGTGGAAGTACTGGTCAACTTTTGCACCCATGTTCAAACTAGTAATTATTTAAATTTGATATTCCATTTAGGCTTGGGCAATGCACATCGGCTCTATAGCGCCCCCTAATTACTTTTATCCTTCGTACGCATTTTTGATGCCCTTGATATACTTGAAAACAAACTGAAGTTGGCGCACGAACTTGTGAACATTTCTGCACCACATATCTGGTACCAACCTCCTGGAAAACTGCAGGTCCGCTGCAACGCTGTTCTTTTAAATCACGGCTCAAGACTTTTCTTTTTGATGCTGCCTTTTAAAAAAAATAATTGTTCATTCCTTATACTGCACCATAACTTTTTATTCTCGTATTTCATATGTCTTATGCTATTATAGCTGTTTTTACATTTGTAACTGTTTTTAACTGCTCTTTTAATGTTTTATGTAAAACACTTTGTATTGCATTCTTGCTGAAATGTGCTATAGAAATAAAGCTGCCTTGCCTTGTCTACAGTGATTTAGTTTTAAATTAAGAAATCTCACTAAATTGGGTTACTGGAAAGACAAATTCTGACTGACTGAATTTCAATGAAGGGCAACTCAAAATCAAGCATTGCTACTGTATTAATTTGGAAAGTATAGCCCCACATAACTCCCACATTTGTACCTTGAAATAGCTAAAATTTTAAATAACACAAGATGCTGTAAACATTGGTAAGTTCAGCTATATTCCAAGCTAACGCCAACAAACTTCAGACACAGTTTTTTTTCTTCTTTTTTTTTTTTCAAGCTACATAAAGACTTGTGATCCTTGTGTGTCATATACATCACACATTTATTTCCTATACAGTTAAAGTTTCTGTGACGCTGTTGGCAAAAGTTAGTCTGGAGCCCTGGAGTACTGTACTTAGTTTAAAACATATTTCTTTCTAATGTTGGTAACAGCCCTTCTCTTTCCCCCAGTGTTTGGAGAAGTTCCCTGTGATCCAGCACTTCAAATTTGGTAGCCTGCTGTCCATCCAGTCCGGGAAGCCTTAACGCTCAGGCCACGCACACAATGGAAAGACCAAAATCCCAACAGTTGGAACCAACAGTTTTCCCTTTCCTTCACGTGCAAACACAACAGTAGCAAAAATCAACCACATGTAGTTTGACACACACGCATTCCCACATGTGAACTCGTGTGGTCATGAAAGCTTGCAGCGATTCCATAACTTTAATGCACAGCATGTTGTGGATGACTTAAGTGATTTTGGAGCATCTTTATATTTTGGTCATTTTATTTATATTATGGATAGAGTTTAAATCAGGAATTTCTTTCCTTTTTCTTTTCTTTTTAGAAGTGTGCTCATTGATGCTTGAATTTACCTCAAAGTGTGGCTCCTCGTGAGCAGTAGGCTCATTCACAGAGTGAGGTGATGCAATTAAGAGTTTGTGTGACTTCTTCTAAATCTTCAAGTTTATTTTTCTTTTTCTTGGTTTTGCTTTTAAGATCGGATGTTTCCATTTTGTTACAAATGTACCAATATTTTAATTGCCCAGTTCATCCCAACATGTAAGTCACATTATAATTTGCTAAGAAATAACTTTGTGTGAGTGTTTTTTTCTTGTTAAACAAGATGTCTATCGCGCAAAGGGAAAAAGTAAAGAACTCGATTATTAAAGCTTCCATAACAGCTCATCCAAAATGGAATGTACATCACTGTTTTTCATTTTTTCATTTTCATTTTCATTCACCATAATTTCATGAAAAGTCAATTTAGGTCTTATATCTTGCATATTTCCCCCTCGCAGTCTGTCCCTTACCAGTCCCTGTACATAATCTAGGGTCCATCTCACCCCAGTGGTTCAGTTATGGTAAACATTGTAAATTGACAAACCATACTTGAACACATTCTTGTGGTTGTGCTGTGCAGCTTTTTCCTCAAAGTTCTCAAACCACGTACAATAAGTTTTTTACACCAGGTTGTGATTTTTAAATCCTGCATGTGTTTCAATTGGCACGTTTTAAAGACCATGGCATGCATTTTTAATTTAATAAAAGAAAAGCTATTTTTGTGTGTTTCCATTGACTTGTTGAACCTGATTTAATAAATTCTGTCACCCCCACCACGAATGTTGTTCTCAGTATCCATGTTAAAGTCACTACAACAGTGTTATAACGGCAACGCTCGCTGCTAATTTGAAAAGCGCTATAATCGATTCTGCACATAGTGGCTTTAATTCGGAAATGGGTTTTGTCTTTTCATCCTAATTCAGCTGCATCACCTGTAACAGGCCTAATTTTAGGGTGAACAACCTTTTTATTTGAATCCTGAAAATCTTTAAAAACTCAATTGCCAACATGCAAGAACATTTTTGTATCATAATACTAAAATACTTTTTTCCACCGTCTGTGCTGCGTTCTGGAGGCGCTGTGTCCACGGCGTCATTTCCCTGCCCTGACAAAAATCTTTTAAAGTGGACCTTTGTCGATCTGAAACGAAGACAGATTCAGCAACTGCACGGCCTATTTCTCGCTTAAAAGATAAAGCAGATAAAAAAGATACGCGCCAGGTCACATGAGACGCGGGACTTTTGGACAGCGTTTGGCAAGAAGTGAAACAGCGAGACCATCCGATCAATTTACTAAAAAGACACCCTCCCCCAATATCCCCAACACAACACCACAACCATTCAAGTCGGGGCTTGATATGCCACCAGCCGCGTCACGGCGAGTACCAGAAGCGTGCGTGAAGCGGCTCTGCACTCTGCTAAAGATATGCGCCACGTCTATTTTCATTGACGTTTGTTCATAGGTTCAAGTGTTCCGAGCCAAATTCACTAAACTCTCAACCAGGGCTCAACCAGGCTTGACTTTGTGTTTGAAAGGGTTAACCCGCGTTGTCCAACTTGGCATCGCGAGCCTGGTCAAAAGATGAGTCGGAAGCAGGTCATTTTCGATGTGAATTGCACATGATCAGGGTTGCTAACAATCGGGGGCGGGACAAACTATGTCATTGGTTGGAAAGACGGCTGCACGGGTCTCTTTAGAACTTACCTTGCACGGCAGCCGGATTCTAACGAGATCACACGAGAATCCGCCTTGTCAGGCTCCTATATAGCGCTACACAGCATCCAGCAGGTGTCCGAAGGCTTTACATCAAGGACAAAGAAAGAAAACATAACATATAATAAAAAGAATAAAACATCAAGTACAGTAAAATCAGAAAAGGTTAGATAAAAACAAGATGAGGAGAGGGGAAATATCACACCACTACAATGTATTCAAAGCCATTATTAATAAATAAGTTTTGAGTTTGGATCTAAAAAGAGCTACATCTGTAATAGTGTGAATATCGGGGTAACTTGGTTCACCACCACGGTTTGGGCCGTGGCTTTGGGACTTCTAAAACCAGCTGATTTGATGACCAGGTGTGCTCGCGAAGGCTTTAAATCTCTGACAAAACTCCTAATTGGTTGGTGTCTGAACTAACAGCTTACCGAACCAATCGGCAACCGGTGAGGAGCTACTGGCAGCTAAAGGCGTGGTTTAGGTGTGTTTGGTGGCTGCAACTGTTTGTTCACAACAACAATGGCAGACAAATGGTTCATCCAATCACCTGCAAGGTATTATTTGAAAGTGCCTTGCCCTCTCCCAAAAGCTTTCCAACGTTGGCTTCCCAAATGGTTCTGTGGAACAAACCATCTAGCTCGTCAGGTTACTTTAGACCAGGGGTGTCAAACTCAAATTCTACTAAGGGCCGCACGTGAAAATAAGAATCACATCAAGGGCCAGACATGTTTAGTTTATCCACATGCTTTCATTTAATCGAAAAGTCAAGGATTTTTTACTGGATTATTGCGTGTCTCATATAGCCTTCTGACTTATAGTTTGCCCTAAAGCCCCAAAAAAGTAACTAAAGCCATCAAAGAAAAAAGCAACAAAAAAGGTCAAAAAAAGTGACAAAAACATTGAGAAAGAAAAAAAAAAAAAACCAGAAAAGGCCCCAAAAACTTCAGACAAAACGACAAAACACTGAAAAAGCTACAAAAACCAGACGGGCCAAAATGGTCATAAATCAATCCTAGAGTAGCCTCATGTCTTATTACTTATTAAGATTTTAAATCCATGCCTACAGTAGATGATGTTACACTGTCTGATGTTATAACGGAGAGTGATACTGGACCTGGTTTAGACTGAGGCTGCTGTCAGAGTGAGAGAATCTTCCGAGAAACTCCTGAAATGTACCCGTTCCTGAAATATGTCAATAAAAATCCTAACATCTAAAAGATGTAAATTGGCAGGTGTGATGGTGATAAAAACGATGAACATAATTGATTTTGTTTAGTTTGTCTCATATATTTTACTTTAGTTAAATGTGGTATCATTTTTAAACTGTCCATTAATTCAGATGAAGGCATTATGATTTCAGCTCAAATTAGGGTTTTTTTTGCTCATGAATTCTATTCGTACACTGGAGAGAATTCAGAGTACAAGAACATTGGTATATGCCATCAATTCTTTTAAAATGTTAAAACTTGTACGTGCCTTAAGAACCAATCTGTTTGTATGAGTAGGACTGGGCATCGAAAACCGGTTCCAATTTGGAATCGTTTCAAAAATTGGAATCATGGAAATTTGGTTTCAAATTCAGTCATCTGTTCCAAATTTATCACTCGCAAGTTTTTGGTTTCTGTAGAGACCACCGTACTTCCAGGCGCTTGTTGTGTTGCAGCCACGGAGCACAGTCAGCAGCGCTCTAAACTGTGGCTTTATTTTTTCTTTTACCCTAAAAAAGCGCGGTAAAATAAGCACGTGACCCGTTTCAACTCCACTCCTCAAGGAATCGGAATCGAGAATCAATAAGAACCGTAATCAAAAGGAAAAATCGAATTGGAATCCGAATTCCAACCCTATGTTTGAGTGGTTCTTGCATGAGGCCCATTGTTTTATTGGGAACAGACTTTGACTTGCTTGTGACCCAGAGATGAACCCAGCAGTGAGGCAGATAGATTGTGAGATGAGCGGAGAAAGTGTTGAATATTTCATGAGTCAGGATACTGTACACTACTCACTACTTCATGTGAGGGATGATGATTTATTTATTTTTTTTAACATGTAGTTACCAGGAGTAGGGGAACTCCGATTCATGTCAAATTTACAATTCCAAAACAACACCACAGTCCTTTTTCCCACTACTTACTACAAGTCCTCATAAGGAATGTGGTGGAATTCCCCCATTACGTACAGGATGTTGGACTGCCGTGGAGAGAGTGGTGGAATAAAGCACAGCATTCCAAAGGAGGCGACTGAGGGACTTTGAATAAATGTTGTTCAACTAGACTAACTGCTGTGTCGCATTTCAGATCAAGCCTGTGTTGTACGTGAACGCGTGTCCTTCAGAGGAGTGAAATGTCATCAGCTGAGATACAGATCAATCAACTTAGTATCACGAGCTCCTGCTCCTTGACTCACCGAGAAAAACTGGCATTTCACTTCTTCACCTCACAGTCTGACAATCATCAGGTCGTATTTATCAGGTTTTTTTGTTCACTACGTAGTAAATGTCTTACAAGAAGTCGTGCACTGATAAAAGCCATCATCTAAAAACTGGAATCCAGGCGAATTTTGTTCCTGTCACCAGCCTGAACATGTTGTTCAGCACTACACAACATTTATAGAAGTTATATTGACAGTTTTTAAAGGAGAAGTGTATTTAGGGGAATCTCTTGGGAATTTTATTTGATCAAGGCAATCGTTATGCTTTTGTAGCTTAGAATCATAGACTGTATAATCAGTCCCTCCAGAAAAACGCGATTATGCCAAAGGCCGCATATTTATGCGGGGGCCGCATTTTTTTTCAAATACGCCGCACTTTCGCCGCATAAATTCCCTATTTCCGCGCAAAGTATGCGGGGCTTGCATGATTTCATAATCCCCGCATTTTCGTTGCAAAAAAAGTCACATATATCTTAGCAGAAAGTTGAAAAATGTTGCGTTTAAGAGCAGCCATTTTCCCCTGTTGCCATGGGAACATTATGAAGTGACATAATTACGCAACGTGAACATCATCGAAAAAAGCAGGGTGTTGGGGGGATCACTTTTTTTCTCTTTTTCATCAAACCGCAAGTTCCCGCAATTTCATCGCATAAAATTACATAAATATCTCACATATTCCATCGCATTTTTTAAGAAAACGTGCCGCATAATCAAGGATTTTTGCACGCAGCAATCGCAAAAAAACTCCGCATTTTTCTGGAAGGACTGGATAATAATAGCTTCAGGGTCTAAGAAACACCTGCATTCTATCTCATTTCCAGCAGGGGGCGACTCCACTGGTTGCAAAGATAAGTCTGTTTCTATAGAAGTCTATGAGAAAATGAGCCTACTTCTCACT
This sequence comes from Perca flavescens, assembly GCF_004354835.1. NCBI lineage: Eukaryota > Metazoa > Chordata > Actinopteri > Perciformes > Percidae > Perca > Perca flavescens. The sequence continues at coordinate 3,522,469 of NC_041346.1, forward strand.
TGATTTATCTCAATAAACATTTTCATAAAGCGTCAATGGCCTAAAGCGCTACTTTCAAGACTTCTTCAACACAGCATGATGTTCATTTAGTAAATTATGGTCCCATTTGTTGATGAAATTGATGAAAATTGATGATAAAGCAGGGGATGGTTTAGGGGCGTGGCTACACGCCGACCTGTCAATCAAAACATAAGCTTAGCAATGCTAACCCTGGCCCTGTGAACATTAAAAAGTCGTGAAATTGATTTTGGTTGTGTCCATGTCTTCATCTCAAACTCTTACCTTCTCACTGTGTTTTCACTTAATCAAAGTTGACTGGAGCATTCGGTCGCCTTGTTCAGCGTTCTGCCAACCAAGCTAGCTAGCTAGCGCTAGCGTTAGCTTGTAACTTAAGGGAAACTTTGCCGATTTTCTGTACTTCCGTGCATGTGGTTTTACTACTATTAAATTGTTAACTTATTTTTTTACTAAGGGATTAGTGTTTTAGGAACCTTGCTGAGTTGTTTGTTCAATAACATCTATGTGTGTATGTTGTATGTCTGTATGTATGTTTGAAATGGTAATGGCAGCAGCTTGGGAGTTGGCCCACGCAACATTTACCACATTGTGGAACAATAACGTTTACCTTATCTCGTCTTATGCAGATGAATGGCGGCAGTAGGCAGAGATCCGCATTCACCCGCCGGTAAATCTCCACTGGATGACTCGCTTCAGAAGGATTAAAAATATCAGCCACTTTCTCTCATTAGCGTTTAGCTTAGCGCAGCTCCATTGCAACCATAAACACCCCTGGCTTGGCCTCATCCTCCCCAACTTACCCTTTCGCTAAAAATCGTCACACACTGTTGGCGACGCCCGTATCGTCAAACCTCGAAGCCTCAAAAAGACCACAAACCAATGGGTGACGTCACAGATGCTGTGTCCACCATTGGATATGTCTATGCTTAGAATGAGCTGTTTATAGCTACTCACGTAGCGGGTCCGCTTCCACAGAGCCAGCTATGTTGCACCCCCACGTTTCTACTAATAGCCCAGAACGGACAAACCAAACATCAGGTTCCAGCCTTTTGCGTTTTCATGTTACCTGAAGACCACCATAGGTTCTCCTTCACGTTTGGAAAAGGAGGGGTGAGGGGAGGGGTATTCAGTTGGTTGCAATCTGCAACTTCGCTGCTAGATGCTGGTAAATCCTACACACTGCTCCTTTAATTATTGTTTGCCATTGACTTGATGATGTTAAGGGATATACGTAATAAAACTATTATTTTTATTACCGCTCACGTTTTAGCAAAGAACAAGGACATGATCACCTTTACGAGTTGATGATGACTGCCTGAATTGATTCACAAGTGATGGTGCACGATGGATCGAGGGTACAACTCTGAGGGGAAAAACGGCTGAATTTGTTGTTCTCATTTGGAGGAATGTTTGGAATGGGACAGCTGCGCCGACACGTTCTGACATGTCTGGGCTTGAAACGTGGACTTCCATGGAGGCAGATTCTGAAATGGGAGGCAGCTGCAGACTTAAGATGGTGGAAAGCAGTTGTTGAAAGTAACTGTTTACTTACTTTACTTCTGTATTCCCATGTAATGCTACTTTATAAATATTGTACTTTTTACTCCACTAAGTTTACCTGACTGTCTAAATAGCTGTAGTTACTTTAACATAAAATCTTACAAAATACAATGCATTATTATATACCAAAACCAGTTGTTCCCAACCTTTTGGGCTTTTGACCCCTTACTTGGTGCCCTACGTCAAATGTTCCAGACGTCATTGTGTAGTTGCAGTTCCACCAAAGAGTGATTTTCCCCTTTTAATTACTTGGTTTTATTTAAAGGAATATTCAAGGCTGAAAGACAAATTTACTCAAATCACACAAACCTTCACAAAAGCAAAGATTAGTGAAAATATTACTATACAACTCCCCAGATTTATTTTGTGACCCTTTGGAGAGGGCCCAATCCCAATGTTGATTAACCTACCTGTAAAGTAGGTAGACTAGTCCAACTAGTCCAGGAAGGTCTGGCTAGTCCACACAGAATTCCTGGATTGAAGGAACTCGGAGTAGAGCCGCTGCTCCTTCGCGTCAAAAGGAGCCAGTTGAGGTGGTTTGGTCATCTGGTAAGGATGCCCCCTGGGCGCCTCCCTAGGGAGGTGTTCCAGGCACGTCCAGCTGGGAGGAGGCCTCGGGGAAGACCCAGGACTAGGTGGAGGGATTATATCTCCAACCTGGCCTGGGAACGCCTCGGGATCCCTCAGTCGGAGCTGGTTAATGTTGCTCGGGAAAGGGAAGTTTGGGGTCCCCTGCTGGAGCTGCTGCCCCCCCACCGACCCCGACCCCGGATAAGCGGACGAAGATGGACGGATGGAGATCTAAGGAGCAGTTAACCACAGTCCTCATAAATCCACCAGAGTTTAGAACGCCAACACAAAGAAAGCGGAAAGTAACGGACATCCGGTTGAAAATGAGGAACATTGACAATCCCGGAAGTGGAACGTCGTCGATATAGACTGGTCCAGTTTACTGTACACATTATCAGTAAGAATCAAATAATAAGTCGACCCTCTCTACCAACGAGCTATACAGCCACGTATGTCGGTTTAACCTCAGCACGACTGCTTATTACCAAACTACACGTGGTGAAAACACACAAAATGTACACCAAAGATGTTTCTCAACAACTCAACGGTAAATTGAGTAATAATCATCCATATTCTATTTTTTTTGTTTGCAAGTAAGAGTGTGACCTAATTAGTTTTTATTATAATATGCAAATAAGATACAGCATAGTTTGTCCCAAATATGCAAATAAGAGTATAACCTAGTTTTCAATATGCAGTGGAATAATTAATATTCAGGGCGTGGCCTGTTTCTTTTATTGTTAAAATCTGTGCTTGGTTTGTCTTTTTCATCAATATCTACCAATTATGCACAAGAGGTGTTGTCTGTTTTTGGCTTTTGACTTGTGAAAATAGGGGAGTGGTCTATTTTTTCCCCAGTATGCAAATAAGAGCGCAACCATGTATTGGAAATAACTTAATCTATGTCATCCTGTATAAATATATGACCATGCAGGGCATGGCCTGTTTTCATTTATTAGGCAGTTGTCGTATTTAAATTCAATATACAGTAATTGGCAGCTCATTTGTGTTTTCTACCAGTTTTTCTCACCAGTTTTGAATCCCTAAAGCAATAGGACCTTCCTTATTGTCATTTGCAGTGAACATCGTCATATTGTAGCTGAAAACAAACATTTTGGATGTGTGGAAACACAAAATGAAAATCATTTTGCATTTGATGCTCTTCAAAAATTTGGTAATGAAAATTGAGAAAAACCCCAAATTGATGAACCAATTCACAGAAACCCATGTTCATGTTAAAGCCCTGAAACACAAAGGAGATCAGCGCTACTCGCCGGCCCTCGTCTGCCTTTTTCTTTCAGCGTCGGAGCTGTCGCTGAGAGGAATCTGATTGGCTATTCCATTATAACATTACATTGTTTAGGCCAAGGACCCCTTAGCTGAAAGAGAGACGCTGTTCTGACCCCCTGCTACATATATTGTATAAAACTGGTTGGATAGCTGGATATTCATAAGATAAGATAAGATAAGATAAGATAAGATAAGATAAACTTTATTGTCCTGAAGGAAATTTGTCTTGGGTGAGTGTGGTCTAGACCTACTCTATGTGTAAAGTGTCTTGAGATAACTCTTGTTATGATTTGATACTATAAATAAAATTGAATTGAATTGGCAACAGCTACATACACACATACACCAGACATCAAGTAAGTACATAACAACATATAACAAGACAACAATGTGCTCTAGGACGAGCAAAGAATAAATAAGATCATATTGCACCTGCCCTGATATAGTGAAGTATTGCACTGCCCCATAATAAAGTTATGTATCAAGTTATGCATAATACAGGATATAAGCTAAGATATAGGAATTGCACATAGTGAGTAATTATTATTGCAGTGATGAGAAGGACTGGTTGTTTGTTCAGTAGTAAAAGCTTAAGGCGGTTGCTCTATAGCGTCTGCCAGATGGGAGGAGTTCGTATTCTTTGAAGAGAATGTGTGAAGGATCTTTCAGGATCCATGTGTGATTACGGTTGACTCAAAGATTATTTGAGGGGGTGGGTGTGATTCTCCCCCATTACTTTAATTGTTGTTTTGATCACGTTTGCTATTTTAGCTTTTGACTGGACTGAGAGGTTGCCGTATCTGATGATGTTAACTGGAATAGGTTTGATTTATAACATTTTAAAGGGTCAATGCAATAAATAATTTGTTTAATTTTCTGCATTCAAAGTTGTTATTGCAAATTATATAGCTTTCTGATTCAGCCACGTTCCACTATAACAGAAGTCACATACTGTCAAAATGCTTTAGCTTAACTTACAGAAATGTAGACTAGCCTAAACATGAAGCTGACTGATACTGTGCCTGCACAGAACAGCCAATAGGAACGCTTCCTCTCTCTGAAATGACCTGTGATTGACGGCTAGTGTTTTTCGAAAGACTACAAACAGAGCCAAGATGAGCTGCAGAAGTTTAGTTTTCTCACAGACCACTTGAATTACAATATGCTGAAAAATTAGTATGGAATTGTTGCCCAACAACGCTAAAAATATAATGCCTACCACAGCCTAACAGAGCTGATAGCATCGCTCAAGACTTTTTTTAGATCCATTTTTTTATTGTTTTTAAAAAAATGTAAATGTCACTGCAAGCACCGCAAACTAAATGCCCAATAGACCTTTTTCACGGCAGACATGTTGACATGTCACAGTAGAAAAAAGCACAGGTCTATTCAAAACCATTACTGATGGCTGCATTCCACTTAGGAGAGACCCTGGTATTAAAACATTACTGATGGCTGCATTCCACTTAGGAGAGGTCCTGGTATTGTGCATGCTGACTTACTGAAATATCTTACTGGGACACTTGATGGAACTGATCCATCGTTAAGGTTATCAATTTCAGCTGTGCTTCTCCTACTATGACAAGTCAACATGTCTGCTGTGAAAAAAGGTCCATAAGCTCCAGTGATATCATCATAGTTTACATTGAATTATTTAATACATTTTTTAAGGTTGCCATTTTGCCAGATGAAAATGAGCCTGCTGAGCTAACTCTGGCTCATTACATTTACTTTGCTGTTGAGTAATAAGCACTGTCCCTGTCAAATAAGCAAATAAATAAATGGAAGACAAAATGGGCTAAGAAATGCAACATAATGTACACAGTTTTATTATTCTCCGGAGTGCTCGGTTTGTTTCGGAGATGTATTAAAAGTATTTTTGTTTCGGTTTGTTTACATGGTACTAACCGACCACCTTCATCATACAAATAAGTGTATATATATATATATATATATATATATATATATATATATATATAAATAGTTCACTATTTATATACACTATATAGAGAATAGTGAGTGAGTGAATGAGGGAACGGTTTCGAACACAGCTCTGGTCTGCATCACCCCCCCCCCCCACACACACACACACACACCCCCCTCCACACACACACACACACACACACACACACACACACACACAGACCTCGGTGCAACCTGGCTGACCTGTTCGATCTCTGCTGCCACAGTCGGCCTCCCCCCTCTCAGAACACCTATTCCCTACAGTCCACCCCCCACCCCTCCCTCTTGCTGTCACATTTGGCCTCCCCCACCCCCCTGCAATCCCCCCCCCCTCCCAACACACCAACCCCCCTCTCTTGACAAAGCAGGCCTCCCTCCCCCCTGCTAACCCCCCCCTCATGACTGCACCCCTCCCCTCTGTTGTCTCTCCCCCCACCCCCTCCTCCCAGCAACCCAACACAACAACACTAGACCCCCCCCCCCCCCCCGCACTTCAACCCCCACCACCTGGTATTGTCCTTCACTGTGGATCAGTAGAAGTGAGTGGTAAAATAAATAAGAACATTCCGGAAATAAGTTGACGTGAGAGTTTTCATCCAAAGCCATGCTTTAAATCTTTTGAAATCTATGTTATTGGAGTCACATAATAATCCAAATCCCCTACAGTAATACATTTGGGGTTTTGGGTATCTGAGTTTTTGTGTATTTTATTTTTATTTTACATTTATTATGTTTATATTTTAACAGAGTCAAACCAAATCAAAATATTGAGTGGAAAACCCTAAATGCATAAGTGAATGACGAATCAACGGAAAATCACTGAGGCCAACAGGAAGTCAAAGATTTTGTGAGTATGTGTGTTTGTGTCTGTGTGTGTGTCTGTGTGTTTGTTTGTGTGTGTGTATGTTTGTGTGTCTGTGTGTGTTTCTGTGTGTGTGTGCGTGTGTGTGTTTATGTGTGTGTGTGTGTGTGTGTGTGTGTGTGTCCATGGGTGTGAATCATTCCCTATCCAGATGGAGGAGCTGTGTATACACCACCAAACTAAACATTTGCTCACACCATTTGTCAGTAGTGGGGAGGGCTGAGCCGTGGCTTCTTTTTTCTGACATCATTTCACGTTTTTGTTTTTTGTTGGAATCTTTATTCTTAAGCAAATCCATTTTGTGTCCAAACGCAGTCGGCAGATGTAAAATGATCACAAGATAGAATCCTCCTGCACTCCATTTCTGCAAAATTACACCATGCATTCTTCTCTCGGCCTCATTCCTTCCATTACAGCCTACCTACTGTTAGAGAGCTGTTATGGGGAGCAGGAGCTGGAAAAAAAAGCGCACAGAGCTGGAGGAGGAAAGGAGCAGCAGCGATGGATGTGATGTGTTGAGGTAGAGTGATGCCTCCCCGAGCCAGCCAGGAAGAGGAGGAGGATGAAAGGGAGGAGGAGGAGGAGGGGGAGGGGGAGGAGGGTCAGCCTGAGGTGGCTCTGCTCTGCATACACAGCCCTCGTGATATTTTCATTCATTGATTTTAAAGAACACCACCAAGTGGCACAGAGCAGAGATAACAGGGCTCAGAGTTTTACTAGGGGAGGAGAAAGTCCAGGCTGAGAAGGGGAAGTGTAGGCCAAGTCACATATGGGCAGAGGTAATAATAATAAATAATAAATAATACATTTTATCTATGGGCGCCTTTCTTGATACTCAAGGACACCTTACATGAACAAATGGTACAAAAGATAAAAACGGATGCACAATGCAATAAACAACAGACAAACACTATCATATTATGCGGAGTATGCCGGTTTGAAGAGGTAGGTCTTTAGACGGGATATGAAGGCAGTGCATTATGGGAGCAGGTAGCGAAAATTGGGCCTTTTTTCATGATGTTTAGCATAGATATATCAGAATCACAAAGGAGTTTATTGCCACAGTACGTGGAATTTGCCTGGGTGGTTGGTGCATACATACATACACAGACAAACATATTAAACATTAATAAGAATAAACAATAAATACAGAGACAGAGACAAATAAATACAAAATAGCTGTTTAAGTAGTATGACCATCTTATCATTTTTAGATGAATTAGTATTTGATGATTCATTATTCTCAACATTTGTGGCTAAGGATAATTAACTCAAGGATCACTTACTAGCTTTTTTTCTGGAGCTTTTGACTGCATCTCAGAGATGGATTTTGCTCATGGAACTAGCTCAGTCGTCATGTGACCCAAGTATGAGTAGTATAATAATGAGTGGAATATATATAATTTGCATATTCCATCTATCGAGGAAGATCATGACATGCAGCTGAAAGCCCGGAAAAAAAGATAAGTGGACCTTGAGTTAAGGTCTTTAAGTGTATTTTCTTTAGATCATACTACCGTTTCCAAGTGTGGCATCAATACTTTTTCCACTTCCTAAGGGTTGACCCGTAATTATTAATAGATTCATTAATGTGAAATAACGTAGTCAGTATTAATAAATCAGTTACATGGCATTAATAACAATGATTTTTAGGTCCCTAGGTTGTAAAGAAAATTTAAAAAAATAACATCTGGAAAAGTTTGTGGAGAATCTGGACCACAATCCATTTACAATACGACATTGTTAAAGGAATAGTTCAACATTTTTTGGAAATATGCTTTTTCATTTGTTTTCTGGCGGAGAGTCAGATTAGAAGATCAACACCACTCTCACATCTCTCTGCAGAGCTAAGAAATCCAGGCTAGCTGTTTCCAGCCTCAATGCTAAGCTAAGCTAACATCTGCTAGCTGTAGCCTCTTATTTAATGATATCAGAGTGATACGGATCTTCCCCTTTAACCTTTAATGCAGACTTGGATTGTTGTTAAAATGTCCTATATTAATCATACGCTGAATTCACTTGATAGCTGTGACTTATAGTTGTATTATCTATTTAATTCATGATGTTGTTATTATAAAGCATTGTGCATGTATTGCCTGAAAATGTATTAAATGTGTGTTTTTCATAAAGGCATTGTGTGTGTGACACTGGCCAGCCACTGTAGGCCCGTAACCATGTCAGTATTTCGTTATAACAAATGGCTGTCAAACACAAAAGTTACCATTAAGGTTTGCATTTTTTATTAAGATTATAAATTTTCAGCAAATATTTTCTGGAACAGTTTTTACCCGGTGATATACATTTTAGTAAGCACAAAAAAATACAAGAATAACAACAAAATATGTAGAGAATGGCTGAATATTCTCTTTATTTTGGTACACATAGTGCTCATAAAGCTAATGCGTGGATCCTCAGGTTATGGCTAAATCAGGAGTTTTTGCCTTTCTAAAACAAAAGGACTACGATCATTCTTTTACAAAACAAAGTAAAAAAAAAAGAAACACACACACACACACACACAAAACCAAGACGTGTTGGAATTATGGAATTGCTGTGAAGGCTTTGAGCAACAACCATGATTAATAAGGGGGATGTCAAACTGCTAAAGTAACCCCGGACTGTTCACTATCACACACTGGGAGTGGATGGTGGAGTGATATAGTGATAGCCCAAAAAAGTGTTGCAGTACATGTACGTGTTGGCACTCCGTTAAGTGATATGAGTTGGTTTCTGAGTCCGTCAGTGTACCTCAGGAGAGAGTCTTGGACCGTGGTCTTTCACATGACTACAAACTGCCCAGAATGTGCAAGGTCCAACTTTAAACTGGAGAAGACGGGTTTCCACAAAAGCTCCTTTAGACCCGGAACAGGAGAGACTTTCGCTCACTATCCATCTCTGACAATAGCTACACCGTAAACCTCTGATGTAAACTTACAGCTCAAATCTCACAGTAATCACACTGTTTTATTGTTATACAGGATCATACTGTCAACGGCAATGCATTCTGGGAGAATAATAGCACAGCACTATCTGTGAATGTTACAGATTACAGGTATTTAGGGCTAATACCAAAGCATCTTGGGAAAATAGACACTGCAGCCAGCGAATTACTGTAAATTCAAATAATAACAGTAAGAAACTATGTCTATTTACAGTAAAATACCGTAATACCTGTTGCTGTAAACAGTAGTTTAGTGGCGAAGCTGCTGCCGGTATATTACTGTAAATTTACGGTGAAAAGTTTGACAGTGTAGCAGTTGTGCGCATTTGATTTAAGGCAATGGAAGTCAATCCATTTCATCATGTCATTACCATTTTGACAACAGGATATATATATATATATATATATATATATATATATATATATATATATATATACAAACTCTGTCCTCTCCCTGCCAAAACTATTGTCATTAAAATGCTCTTTTTTTCTTTTCTTTTTTAAATAGCTTTTCTTTTTTTCCTGCAAAAATAAAAGTTGATTTTAGACCTTGTAGGGGAGACCGGGTATCCGTTGTGACGCCTCCAGATCCTCCAATCAGAAACGAGTGGGAGTGACGTCACACCGCCGCACGCCAAACGAGCCACATTCACATCTGTTATCTGTTCTTTCTTTAGGACAAAAGGTGGGCTTTGGGGTCTAATTCTTGATACTTGTGTTTAAAAAAAAAAAATCACTTTTCAGCACATGGCATTTACTATGACACCGGGAGGTCAGCTGTAACGTATGGTAAAACCGACTTAGCTGAATGGTCAAAAATCCCTTGTCAGTGTTTAACATTTTGAATAATAACCAAATCGTGTTCAGAGATGAAGTTATTGAGGATACAGTTTGGCCAATTGTGACGTTTTCACACCTTCTTACCAAACCAGTGACCATCACCATCACTGGCCGGTTAAATGACGTCTACTGCTGACCACACTGATATCGGTGACAAGAAAAGTGGATTTTTTTTTTGTAGCGTTAACAACTGACCTCACACACAGTCGCTCTATTTGTAACGATGCGCAGCTTCTGTAGAAAACACTGGTCTCACCGACTCATCATTCTGCAGCACACCGTTCACTATTTGCACATAGAAAGGCTGTACAGTCAACTGGCAACGTTCCCCTGAGGTTCCCAAGGAAAACTTGTTCTAAGTGCATTCCATCATGGACACGTAAATAGCAGAAGGGGGTAAACTATGCAATACGTTCCGCAAATCACACGTGAAATGTTGGAATATTACTTGGAGAACTATTATGGGAACGTTACTTTGTTAGGCTATAACAGGAACATTGTCCTGAGCTTGGAAACATGTTCCCCAACAAACAAACAGAAACTGGCAGGAGAAAACGCTTCTCCGCTGGCTTTAGTTTCTAGACATTTGTGGGGGAAAAAACGTGTTACAACTGGCCCCGGTCTCTCCTAAAAAAAATAAAAAATAATAATAATAAAGGGTTTGATTCAAAATGCCACAATCGCTCGGGTCCATGCCCCCAGGCTGGCCAGGACCTGTTTACTACAGATCTGTTCCAAGTCCGCCTGTCTGCTCAGCAGCCCTGTAAACCCCGAGCCGAAGATGGAGATCAGGTTGGAGATGTTGGAGGTGTCTGTATAGTCTAGGTGGAAGTAGGTACAGTCCTCGCGTTTCGCCCGCTTGCAAGCCGACGTAAAATCCGACACCTCCTCGCCGTCGGACGTACAAAAGCCGAACTCGACCTTCCGTTTCTTGGCCGGGGACTGCGCGCCCTGGCCGCACTGGAGCGCATCGCAGCAGCAGCAGTCCTGGTGGAGGTAGCCGTTCTCCACCGTGGTTACCACATGCGTGTCCAAATCCAGCACTGTGGTTATGTTGCAGTGCGTGCTGCCGTTTGCGGGGAACTGGTCGCAGTGGGGCACGGGGGAAGCCTCCATGCAGCAGCTTCGATAGTAGGAGGGATCCGGTTCTTTGCCGCCGTCCTCGAGGGGAGAGCAGCCGTAAAGAGCGCTCGCTGTCCGGGCGTGCGCCGCTGGCTGCGCGGCGCCTCGGTGGCACGCGGAGCCGCAGAGACTCGCCTCTTCGCCGCAGCAAGCAGCCCGCGCCTGCTCCTCGTCGCCGGCGTCCTCTGCGTCCAGATCCAGCGGGTTGAGCTCCTGGATCTCGTTGCAGACGGTCATCACCTCCTCGTACTGCTGCATCCTATAGATCTCCGCGTATTTCTCCTTGACGTAGACCTGCCTGGCGTTCCGCAGCACGTAGGAGACCAGCAGGTTTTTGTGCAGCTTGATCCCCCCTCTCTGCGTCCTGGAGTTGTGGATCTTCATTAAGGAAATGGAGATGAGGCTTTGCGCGTCCGCTGCGCATTCCATGGTGTGGATCATTGTGATGTTTCCCACCCCCCTATAGTCCACCTCCAGCTCCTCTTCGGGAGATGGGAAAGCCGTCTCTCAGCTATCTCAGTGGGAATGGTTTTGTTGGAGGAGAAAGGTTCAGGTCCGCTCTGTGGAGAAACATTGGACTCACAACGATCCGCCTCTCCCCCCGAAAGCCAGCAATCATTCGCAGATGGCTCGAAACCAGAATACATATTTATAGTCAAGACAGAGGGCCCGCCTTCTTCGGGGAGAGCCATTCAGCTGCCTGGGATCTGTTGAGTGGCAGACTGGCGCGCTGGAAATATGTCGTTCTCGACCAATCAGCGTCAGGCGGTTCCCCCGGACTATTCAAATTCCACCCAGGTTGTCTAACAGGAATGTCCTGATTTCAGCTGCCCCATAGCTGGGACTTTCAGAAAACCAGTTCCATTCCGAGGAAACCAATTGAGATTTACATATTAACAACCAACGAAGTAGGCTAGTCACCGTTTATTTTAAAGTTTGGTGTTCCAAGTGAAAAAAAATATTTGTTTTTACCTTTTTGGACCAAGAAGGCATTTAACCCTCCTGTTGTCCTCGGGTCAAATTTGACCCAATTTAAAAAAAGTTTCTGTATCAGAAATTTGGCTTTCTTTCAATCAAATTGATCAACCAAAAAATAACGTGGATGGTTCAGTACAACGCTCTTCACAAGTAAAAATAAATGATCAGTGCACTACTTTCATTGAATTTAGGTGTTTTATTCAATTTGATAGCATTTGAAAAATGCATGAAAAATAACTGATAAAAGAATGGTGAAAAAAGTGACCAAATCGCAGGAAAAAAAAACAACAAAAATATCGAAAAAAGTGACAAAAAACTAGTAACAAGAAAGTGACCAAAATGTCAAAAGAAATTGCCCAAAACGTTGAAAAATAAAAGGTTTGAATTTCAAATTTCAACCCAGAAAAACCAAACGTTGCAGACAACACAAGGGTTAAAGGGGAACTATGCAGGTTTTTTTTAGCTTAATTTACCTTAACTGAACAGCTTCAGAGTCATTGGAATGGTTATATAACTTTTTTTTCGGGTTGAATGGTGGTCGTCTCGCTCCCCCCCTAGTGCCTGTCAGCGGAAAAACCCCCCTTGCAACTTTGGGCCTCGGCCTCAGCGTCAGGAAGTATGGCGTGACATCAGGTCTCGCCATGTAACAAACTGCTTCACGGCACTGCACACATACGCACCATTCAGGAACCGGCTAACAAGGCAGCGATGGAGTTTTTCACACTATTGTCATGGCTGAGCCACCAAAAAAGAAGCAGAAAGCTAGGAAAGCATTGTAGAGGAACAGAGGAAGAGGAAACGGCAGACTGACCGAGAGGAGCTGTAGGGGGGGGGCTCTATAGAGAAACCTGCCAGCAAAAAGAGAGAAAATAGCTAAGAAATGGCCAAAACTGCATAGCGCCCCCTTTAAAGCAACAAAAACATATGAACATCGCAAATTATGACATCTCATGAGGCATTGCATACAAATACTAGTTCTTATAAACCCAATAAACACTTTTATTTTTATATAAAGCATTCAAATGTCTGTCAAAATGAGCAATGTGGGGGGCTTTGATGAAGCCACCCTCTGGTTTCACTGATGAGAAAAATGCTCAGTCATCTGGCCCAGCAGCAGCACACCACTGCCAGACCAACTGTGTGTATTCACAGAGAAAGAAGTCCAAAGACCTGGAGGAAAATAAGGTCAGTTCACCCAAAGTACACCCCCCCCCCCCACACCCCTCCACACACACACACACACACACACACACACATAAAAAAAACATTTTCTAGTGCAGAGATCTTCAACAGGGGATCCGTGACCCCTAGGGGGGAGTAGGCGGAGGGTGTCCTCTGAGTTAGTGCAGGTAGGGGCGCCAAATTATGTTAAAAAGAGAACTTTTTGAAATATTCATAAAATATATATATATATATATATATATATATATATTTTCAAAAATTCAAATACGTCTGAAAATATACATTAATATGAATCCAACATATTAATAGCAAAGATAAATTGGCCTATTTGTGAGAAAACAAACCATTGAAGATATGGGTGGCCACTATGGTAGCCTTACGTTTCAGCTTAAGGAGTCACTGTTCCACATGTATGTTTAACATTCAAACATGATGTATAAATAATATATTGATATCATTCATTTATATCCATCCGACCCAGTTTAATATGCAACTCAGTTGTTTACAATGTGTGCAGTAGGGGGGCCCTACTTCGGTTCTCTTTCAGCTAAGGGGTCCTTGGCCTAAAAAAAAATGTTGAAGACCCCTGCTGTAGTGGGATCCATTCATGCAGATCATTTTATTTTGTATTTGTCCTGGTTTTGAGAGCTCTGTCTCTGAGATTCCTGACTGCACCTAGTCTGGATCGATGACATATCAAATCAAACGTTTGGGACCGATTGGCGGGGATTTGTTGCGGACAAAATACACACGGCGATACACTGGTAACAGCAAATTAGGTTTAGTATTCAGCTAATTTAAACAGCTCATGTTACTATATTGTGTGTTAGTTAACTTCATTTAATATTGGTGGGTTTTTTGCACGGTGGAAATGTTCCACCAAAACAAGTTCCTTCCCGAGACTATTTAGCAGAGCCGCCGTCGCTGCGTCCGGAGCTTAGCGCCGCCCGAGACGATTGTGATTGGTTTAAAGAAACGCAAACAACCCAGAGTGTTTTTTTTCTCCTATCCTGAGGGAGTGTTGTAGCCAGACATCACATTACATTACATGTCATTTAGCTGACACTTTTATCCAACTTACAATTGCTATATATATCAGAGGTCGCACGCCTCTTGAGCAACTAGGGGTTAAGTGCCTTGCTCAGGGACACATTGGTTGATGTATTGCAGTGGGAATTGAACCTGGGTCTCCCACACCAAAGGCATCTGTCATATCCACTGCTCCATCACCACCACCAGCAACTCTGCAGCGCAGTGGCATAAGAGCTGGCAATGCGAGATTACCCAAATACATGAATGAATGGTGAATGGAATATCAATTTTGGTGTTTACAGTATTGGAAAACTACAATTAAAAAAATCAAGCATGCACACACACACACACATTGTCCTACTCTGATTAATCCACAGACCTCACTGTCAACCAAAGAAATAGTCATAATTATTAAATTGTTTTTAAACCAAATTCCACTCCATCTCCCTTGTATTCGGGTGGCGGCATAAATCACAGAGCAAATATCTCAAAGTCCGGGCAAAAATAACAAAAACAAAGTCACCAAAGCCTGTCCGCGCTATGGGACTGTACACACAAGCAGACCACCACCACCACCGTGGCTGAAACCTGTGGCCATTAGTGCCATCACTGGTTTCAAAATGTCTCCGATTTCACTCAAAATTAGGGCTGGGGAGGCGCCTGGGTAGCTCACCTGGCAGGGAGCACGACCATATACAGTATAGAGGTTTACTCCTCGACGCAGCGGCCGCGGGTTCAACTCCAACCTGCGGCCCTTTGCTGCATGTCATTCCCCCTCTCTCTCCCATTTCATGTCTTCATCTGTCCTATAAAAAAACAATTAGAGCTGGGTACCAAATTCCTTACTTTTTAGGCACCGACGGAACTGCCTCTAAAGTATCGAGTCTCGAAAAACGCCTCATCATTCAATACCAAATTTCAATACCTAAAGGAGTACATCTCATCAGCGTCAGTGAGCCAATAAGCACGCAGCATGCTTCTACCGAGATCTCATAATGTCTGTGATTGGCTGTCTAACGTCACACGTCGTAGAGACACGCAGGAAAAACTCTACGTTACACAGAGACGGGGCTCATGTAGTAGGAGCTGAAAAATCAATAACAAGATTTGTGCCGTAATGTGTCATTTTGTAATTTCTTTTTGCATTATAAAATTGGTATCGAAGTCACGGTATTGGTATCGGTACATGTATGGAAAAAATTTTCAAACGATACCCAGCCCTACTCAAAATCTTGAAATAGGTTAGTATGTCTTTACCACAATAGGCCAGAGTTTCTACTCAGGCTCTAAGTTCTTCTTCTGGTTGTGTTATGATGGCAATTTGAGGATAAAGTTTAAAGCCAAAATCAATATATAATATATAATAACTGTAGTTATACAGCGCTTTCCTAGTCTAAACGACTACTCAATGCGCTTTAACATAGTACAGGAACCATTCACCATTCACACACTGGTGGCTGAGGCTGCCGTACAAGATAAGATAAACATTCACCCTCAATTTACACTCCGATGGCGCAGCATCGGGAGCAGTTCAGGGTTCAGTGTCTTGCCCAAGAACATTTCGACATGGGACTGCAGGGCCAGGGATTGAGCCACCAACCTTCCGATTGGTAGGCGACCGCTTACCTGAGCCACAGCCACCCCAATGACTGTTTATCGCCCAACTGCAGTTATTTAGGGCTCACAATTGGACTGTTTCGGTGTACTCTCAGTGCTCTCATAGTGTCATTTCTAGCAGCAGCAGCAACAGCAACTGTTTTCAGAGAAAAGCTCTCAAAGGCCACTGTACATTACCTGCTCTGCAGCAGACAGCAGACAGACACAGTTAGAGACTAGCTGGTTGGAACATTTAGCGGCTATAAAGGAGAGTGAATATTAGACTTAGCCTACATCAGGTGACCTGATAACATAACTCCGAAATGAATGGTGATGCTGCTCTGTGTCAGCTGGAAGCGTGAATGGTACAGTCCCGTACAAAAACGATCCAGACAAATTTGTAACGATATGATACACATACATACATATAATACAATTAAGATGCAAATAAAAGTGGAAATAAATCAGATTCGGATTCAGAAATGCCCCCATAAAATCCCACACAAACAGAACTGATACAGGTAGGGATGTGGCTCATGTTTATCTGCTGAGTAGGTGGCACCTTGTATGGCAGCCTCGGCCACAGTGTATGAATGTGTGCGAATGGTGAATGGGGGCTGTACTGTGTAAAGCACTTTGATTAGTCATTAAGACTAGGACTGGGTACTGAATTCAGTACTTTTTAGGTAGGAATTGCCTCTAAAGTATTGAGTATCGAAAAATGCCTCGTCATTCCCTACCCAATTTAAATACCAATAGAGCCAATATGCATGCAGCATTTATTCTACCAAGATCTCATAATGTTTTTGATTGCCTTTCTAACGTTGCACGTTATAGAGGCACGCAGGAAAAACTCTTTGTTATGCAGAGAGACAAGTATAATGTAGTAGGAGCTGAAAAATAAACGTATTTTTTTATGTTACGTAGCCCTAGTTAAGACTAGAAAAACACTGTCTAAAAACGGTCTATTACATTACACTGGAGTATACATTTCTCATTTAAATACAGTTTCCTGCAGTTCCTGGGTCAGTCTTGTCCCACTAAATGTGGTATTTTAGTAACATTGAATGGCTGTCAGTCCCCTGTAGTTAGGGGGCAGTTCGAAGTAGCATTTGCTGCTAACGTGTAAGAATGTCCTCCTGAAGCAGCGATGTGATTGGGAAATGTAGCAAGCCAGCAGGAGAGAGGCGCGTCACACACACCAACACGGGCCACAGAGAGGCAGGGAGAGAGCGAGGTACTTTGAAATATCGGCTTTGCTTGATATATAGATTTTTTCAGAATGTCATGCAGAGTCTGGGTCGGATATGTGGCTGGGTATCGATCTAGTCAAATCTCTGCCGCTTGCATTCGTTTTCTGATACATGTTAATATTCGCACCCATGTGAAACCGTATCCTCTACAAACATGACACTGACATATTTGATCTTATATAGCTTTGTTGTGCTGCCCCAAGTGGCCAAAACATGTAATTAATGTAGCCTTTAATAGAAGTATGTTTTGAAGGTTTTTGGTACATTGACAGTTATTTCAGCCTATAACTGTCAGCTGTGGTGGTTTCCCCAGGCTTGTTTGCACAGTTGCAGTAAACCCAAACCCTCGGCTTCAAAACAACAGACTATGTCAATGTTTTTTTATAGAACATATGGCAGCAGCTCCACAACCACAGTGGGGTATCCTGCATAAACAAAGCTGACAAGTTTCATATGACATCTCAGTGGACTGACGTGTTTACAGTTCTTCAGTTCTTCAGGACATCTTATAGTTCTGCTCCCTCAAACAGAGTGACCCGCCACTCTGCATATTCATAACCCGTATTGTCAGTAAACATGTTGGAATAATAACTGATAAATAATACAGTTTTGGGTTGTCAGTGACATAATCTAATACTAAAGGTATAGCTGAATACCTGGAATGAATAAAGGATGGTAGGATGTGCGTGAAAGAAAACCATTTTTTGTGTGTGAGTCTGAGTATACAAACTAACATATTGCAGGAAGCCAGCATTGCAGTGGCCTCTACAGGTTTTAATCACAGGTTCAAATGTTTGCCATGTGAGTGCAGTAACCCGTGTTGAACCTGTAGAGGCCAGTGCAGCACTAGTTTTCTGCCCTGTGTGATTAGTGTTTTGTTACTCTTGCCAAATTCTCATTGTGAGCTGGGACAGAGCCTTTACAGCCTGGAACAAGATATTTATTTATATATATATTTGAGATGAACCAGAAATCACGAGAACGTGAAACTCCCTCTGGATAAGACCAAGACCACACTGATGGCTGAAGCACGCCTGATTGCAATGTTCTCTATGAATGATGAATGTAAGATGCAGAGACACTCGTCTTTTTTTTTCCAGAGGAGGTAGCTGTTTGCAAAGACGAGCACACCCCAGAGGTTTCTTTCAGTTTAATATATAAAGATCACTGCTCACAAGATAAAGGCCTGTTGGAGGTACTGGAGCTTATATTCAACATATATAAGGAAGAGCATCCCCCCACTGCAATCTGTGCCATATTGATTTATTAAGGAAAGCTTCTTCACGCTTCTTCTTGGGAAAAAAAAGTGTGGATGTCACATTTAGGGTACAAAAACACGCTTTTTCAAGTGCAGTAAATCTAAAAACACACACACAAACCAAATACACAAGATCCATCAATACAAAGACTTATGTTGAGAGATTGTCAAAGTTCAAATTAAAGGGTTGGGTCACCCAAATGACAAATACAATTTCTGACTTACCTCTAGTGGTATCTAGCCATGTACTTTAGCTAGTTTTGGTTTTATTAGTCCAGGTTTGGAGACATCTGTCTCTGACATTTCAGTCTCCACACCAATACAACGAAGGTGCACTGAGTAGGACAAACCTGAGCAAGTTCTTTTTTATTGGAAGCACTTTTACTAAAGGAACTGTTCTTAAAAAACAGTCTGTGCGTTTAATAAAGAGCTGGAGTCAGAATATGGTTAGCTTAGCTCTTCATAAAGACTAGAAACATGAGAAACACAGCCTGGCTCTGTCCAAAGTAAAAAAGAAAATACACCTAGCAACACCTGTAAAGCTCACCAATTAACACGTTGTATTCAAGAATCAACTTCCGGGCCTGAAAAGTGAAGCCAATGCAGATTTGCCCTTAACCTGCATAAATATTTCATTTCATGCAGGGGGCAACAAAAAGAAGTCTTATTGTATGGAAGTCTCGCATTGCCAAACCTTAGTCCACAGTGCTGCGGAGTAAGGTCTGGCTCTACCACACATACATAGATCATGTTTGCATTTCTTTAAACCAATCACAATCGTCTTGGGTGGTGCTAAGTAGTGATGTTACGTTGTGTGCCGAGAAATCCCGCAAGTTTTCCGTGAAGCGTGTTATCGAGGCTTGTATCATTTTAGACAAATGACATCGTTGATGACATCCGAAGCCTCGCTGCACGTCTATACCACGTGACTGGTTTACTACGTGACTACTACTATCATGACCAAAAGGATCGATTTACACACGTTTGATAGCCGCATTCCTCTCAAGTAAATTTGTTATTTACAGTTTTGTTAATAATATTATACAACCATAAAAAAATATACATTATATTGTTATAAATGGATTTTGTGGAAATAATGATGCAGTTTATCACAGATCACATAGATCATATGTAATATATCTGCCTGTTTTACACTCTGGTGAACAGGTGAAATTGTGTGCAAATGAAGCCTCGAGAAATGAACACTTATGCGAATAACTTTGCTGGAAAGCTTCAATGCTCCATGACGCTTCATCTCACCATCACTAGTGCTAAGCTCCGGATGCAAAGACGGTGGCTCTGCAAAAAAAAAATTGGAAGAAACTTGTTTTGGTGGAACATTTGCACCCCGGTAAAAGAAAACGCCACATACAATATTAAATGAAGTTAACTGTTCACACAATACAGTAACGTGAGCGAAATTCTGAAGCTGTTACCCAAGTATTTTTCCCATGACCATAATTGTGATGATTTATTCCTGTTGACAGGCCTACTTTCTAAAAAAACCATTCTACCGCGTGTGTAGTCACGTGACCTCGCCCGGACCAGTCAGCTGCATGGAAAGCACTGAGTCAGAGTCAACTGAGCAACTTGTGCCCCCCAAAAAACAAAGTGTCTGTCGTCTGGAAACATTTTGGCTTTAAAAAAGATGATTTAGAACAACGTGATTAATTATTGTTATTTATCATTATCGAGGTAAGATGTGCAATTAATCGTGATTTTAGGTCATATCATCCAGCCCTAACGTAAGCTATTTAAATTAGCTGGGTACATGGTTAAACGTAATTTGCTCATACCAGTGTATTGCCGTGTGTACTTCGTCCATAGCAATCTTGCCATAATCGGTTCCAAAATGTCCCATTTAGATAGTAAATGCCATATACATATTCTTTGTAAATCTTTACAATCATTCACCTAAAGAACCAAGCAAGCCTGCCTTGTTGTACGATCCAAATTTTCTTGCCAAAACTTGCCATTTTCAGCGTGGCTACACACCGACCTGTCAATCAGGATAGAGCCTTAGCAATGCAAATCCACGGCACTGTGTACTAGGGCTGCGATTAGTTGACTAATCGGTCGTTTTGGTCTTAGTCAACTTAGGTTTCTTTAGTCGATTAGTCATATTTTATGCTTTTTTCATGCTGAATGACTTATTTCCAAGAAACGTACGAGCACATCTCTGGTAAACACAAGAATTAAGGTGGTGCTTTTGCATGACTCTTTGCAGAGAAACTCAGATTTACAGATCTGTCGATTAAATCAACTAATCGATTAGTTGATACAATTGAATGAGTGTTAGTTGACTAAGAATGTCTTTAATTGAACACAGCCCTACTGTGTACATTAAAATAATGTGAACTTGTGTGGTCCTTGTTTTTTCTTTTTTAAATGTTGACCCTCTCACAGTGTGTTGTGTGTTTTCAGTTCATAAAAGTTAGTTTTGGTTGCGTAGAAATGTCTGCGTTCAGTAGCACCTTGCCAACCAAAGCTAGCTAGCGTTAGCTGCTATCTTAAGGAAAAGATTTTCAACCAGCTTTGTGTACTGCATTACATGCAGATGAATGGCGCCAGTGACCGGAGGTCCCCACTTACCTGCCGGCAAAAGTCCGCCAGGTGTCTCGTCAGCTAGTTGAAAATCATCAAGTTTCCCTCTTTAGCGTTTAGCTTTGCACAGCACAATTGAAACCATAGCCAACACTAGCTTATGGTTGGCCCACACTGAAAGATTTTTAAAATCTTAACAGATATTGAAAAGTGGAGAGACACCACATATATATATTTCTTTATTATCCTGCTTTCCTTTTCTCCCCACACTCTTCCACTATTTTGCGGTCTTTTTCTATTTTCAGTCTTGCCTCATTGTATCTGCACTCCCATGTTCACAGCCGTCCTCCCATCCTCGCCCATCTCCTCCATTTATGTTCTCCCCTCATCTTTTCAGCCTCACTGCTTGATTGTTTTGGCTCCTTGTACCACCCTTCTGCTTACTGCACTGACATCCTCTTATTTTTCACCCCTCAGTTTCCTCCTAGGCATGTTTATTTCTCTCTCTGTAGCTTGGAGAGAGAGTTGTAGGTGTCAGCAAAGCAGGTCCTGTTTTCTCTCAGCTTCCTTTGCATGCATGGTCAGCACTGGAGACCATATAGGTAGCTCTGTGTTGCTGCCACAGACCTGGATCCATACCCCCAGATATTACTCTAATGGGTCTCTGCGTCCTTGTTCAAATTTCTGATAATCTTTCCCTGTGGTATCTCTTTCTGTATCTTCTACAGCTAGTGCCTAATAACTGCACTTCTCACCAACCTCTCTTCCAGCTGTGCTCAGTCTTGTAGAAGAACAATTTTTTTAGCAGATCTTTCAGAAATGAGATTTTAGCGTTGTGTCCTGTAAAAAAAGACAAAAAAGTAGACTGAAAATTATGCGTTAAATGATTTATTAATGAAGACGTCAGTTTCCTCCATCCAGTGAAGCTTGCGAGGACTATCATGCCTGATTTCGCCCTCCAAACCTGTATGTCTGTCACACAAAATATATCAGATGCTAATGGATTTTAATGAGGCTTTGGGGAATAATGTGTTTCAGTGATTGGCCTAAGGAAAGGCAATAATGTTTGATTTGGTTGCATATCTGTAATATTTTGTACTTATGGCTTCACTATAACTCTGTATTGTCTAATAAGAGATGATGAAGGCTATTTATTGTGCACTTATTTTAAATAAAGGTAAAAATCTGAGTTTATTTATTACACAAAAATGTATTTCACTTACCACTAGTAGTATCTAGCCATGCAGATAGCTTTGCATTTATTTATTTATAGGTTTTAAGGTTTTTGCTTCTACTGCAATACACTGGAAGGAAATGGAATTTTGTGAAAAAAAAAAAAATCCCCTACGATATACAGTGTCTCATGCCATTCTAATATGAACTCCGGACATTTTCCGGAGAATCAGGTCCGGTCATTGTCCAGAGTTGCCCTCTCACGCATGTAGCACACAACAGGAGATTGTCCGTGTAAGATGATTCTTAAAGGAGAATTCCGGTCGATTTCAACACATAGCTATGTTGTTTTTTGTCACGTAGTGCTGTCAGTAGCGAAAAAAACAATAATCGGTAAACATGTTCGAAATGTCATTACAAGTAACTTGCCGTTTTTCTCGCTATTGACAGCGCCACGTGACAACAAACAACATAGCTACGTGTTGAAATCAACCAGAATTCTCCTTTAACAACAGCAAATACTACTAATTTGCTTTAGTCAAGGGTGGTGACTGATAAGAGCATGCAGGACGCAGAACATGACATGGATTACACTGCAGTCACATAGCCAGATCATAATTCGGTCAAGTCTTTTGCACTTCCTTAAAGGTCCAATGTGTAGGAATTTCTCCCATCTAGCGTTGAGATCATATATCGCAATCAACTCTCTCACACCACGCAGTTCGAATTACGTATTACAGCTACGGTAGCCTTCACGCTTCAAAAAGCCGGTCTTTTGCTTTTTTAAATATCCTTTTGCTTTTTCTGGGCGAAGATCCTGAAACTTGGATTTTGAATACGTGCATGAGGCGGAGTGGCAATCGGGAGAGTTTGGAATTTTCCTGGTAGGCCGGTAGTGTTTCGAGGCTGGAACCAGTTGATGCGAATGCAAACGTAAAATTTCAAGCCAAAAGGAATACTTGGAATTGATGGTGGTGGTAAATATTCATGAAAAAGGACAAGTTTGTGAGCGGGCAACACAGATTTTGATAATGAACAACTAAACACGTTACACACTGGACCTTTAAATATGCCTGACAAATTTGTCGTCGGCCCCTACCGACAGAAGTTCCCAAATCTTGTTGTCTCTCAAGATAAACATTAACGTTGGACTCTTCATGGAAATGACTCCCCCTTCTTCACCCTCAGATGTTTGTATTCTTCCATTTTTACATCAGCTGCATGATAGAAACCTGCCAACTGCCCGCTGTGAATTCTCCGGACAATGACCAGCTCTATTCACACATGGGCTCAATTGGACATTACATTGGACTTTGTACTAGTGAGCTGGCAGGATAAGTCTATTCAATGTCCTGATTCAGACGTTTGTGTTCTCACATACAGCTCCTGCGTTTAATGTCTAGATACGTTCAGGGTTGCAGTGCTTGTGTGAAAGGGACTACTGTTATTCTGGATAAGCCAGATACGACGCTTTGAACAATTTTCGTAGGGATTATTTCATTAATAGTTCCAACGAAAACGGTGACATCACTTTCTGTGTTTTTTCTTTCTTTTATTTTTTGTGATTTAGGTAAAATGACTCTTTAAAGGTTCAGTGTGTATGATTTACTGGCATCAAGCGGTGAGGTTGCATATTGCAACCAACTGAAACTTCTCACCTGTGCCAAGCGTGTAAGAGAACAAGGTGGCCAACACAAAAACACAAATGGAACTATCTAGAGCCAGTGTTTGGTTTGTCTGTTCTGGGCTACTGTAGAAATATGGCAGCCTCTGCAGAAGAGGACGAGCTCAGTATGTAGATATAAACTGCTCATTCTAAAGATTGTTTTTGGGGCATTTTCGGCCTTTTTTGCCAATATATTGCCCTAAATCCTACACACTAAAGGCAGATATATACAAAGTCCATTGACTAATTTGTAATATAAATATATATAAATGTGTATGTATAATTGGTGCAGCTTTAATAATTGCTATATGGTTAATATTCAATGTATCTATATATTTAGGAATTTGCCATTTCAATAATATTTCTTGAAACTAGGCACCAACACAATTGCCATCACAAACCCAGGGCACCAGTGGGTGTTAACTAATATTAACAAGGGCACAACCAATGTCCTGGTGCAGCATGGCAGTGGCTGGAAGAGAGGCGGGAGCAGGATGAATACATTATTACTGGGAGAACTGCAGTGTCAGCAGGTGGAGTTTTAATGATGGCGAGCTTCAATAATGGCCAATCACATCCACTCCTCTAATCCCCATTGACGGAGTAACTGCACCCAGTTTGATCATGCTGCCATTTAGCAGTTTCTGCATGTTCTGCGACACAATAACTGCAAGACTTTAGAGGGTGCAATGTCACAGCCGGGTGTGGTCCCAACTCCCAAGTGCAACTATTCACACCTGACCACACCCAGCTGTGATGTTCGGTGGTCAGATTGCAACACATTGAACCTTTTTATCCAAAGAGGTCAGTGCTTTCACCGTATACAAGACAGCAGGCTTTACACTCTGACTTTGGGCGTGGCTGTTTGGCTCACCTATAGACACTATTGATTTCTGATGTGGTCAGACAACACGTCGTACAAACTAGTTTAGAATGAGAATAACCCAACCCTGAGACATCCTATTAAGTTGTGAAATATATTAATGTTGAGAACCACCCATTAATCATGAACAGGCCAAAACCAACAACGCTTATTTTTTGTGTTCCCTCCCCTATCGTAGCCTCAGACCCATTGGTTCCTACTGAAACTGTGAGGGTGGGCTCACTTTTAGTTTGACCCAATGTCTAAAAAGTCGGGGCACTGTCTAAAAAGTCGGGGCATTTTTAAAATTTGAGCGGCACTCAAAAAAATCATTATAAATTTTAGTGCATAAAATTGCAGTTTTTTTATGTGAAATGACACCAGATTAAAATGCATACCGTATATCCTCACCTTGTGCCAACATGAGTAAATAAAAAGCATTATATTGCTATCAGCAGTGCAATTATATGTAACAGTGCTGTTTGTGTGAGTGTATATGAGAGACGGAAATGGAAATTAAATGAATTGAATGAAAGAAAAATGAATGGCTTGATGTAGTATTAGGATATTGGCCTACATTGGTAAAAATATATGTATTTTTCGAAATTTTAGGAATTGTTATTCGCCATTTAAAAAAAAGCAAAAAAAACAAACACTGACACTGGTTTGACCTCTGGTCCATCTGCAGATATGCTGGTGCTAGTGATGCCAGGCTAGCTAGTTGTTTTTATAGTGCGTTCCATTTACCTCGGAACTCAGAAGCCGAAGCTGGGAATGACGATGCACCCGAGTTGAATGACACAAATAAGAAGTGCTAATAACTAGGGCTGTCAATCGCGATTAATCGCTGAATTTCTATAGTTAATCGCGATTAATCGCGATTAGTCGCGATTTTAATCATGTGGTAGTTAATCGCGATTAATCGCGATTAACTACCACATGATTAAAATTCTATTATTTTGCATTTCAGAACTGATTTTAAGAACATATTAACAATGGAAAGCAGTGTATCTTGATTGGGAATCAAATGAATGCAAAGAAAGTGACTTTATGAACTGGATTTTAAGATTTGTATTTGTTTATTATTTATTTATTTACTGTAAACAAAAGAAAAATGTGTGAATCTAGTCCCACATTTGAATCTAGAGTCAATATTAGGGTTGGGTATCGTTTGGTTTGGATACCGGTGCTAAAGCGGTACTTTTAAAACGGTACGGGTGCCTTAATGGTGCCTGAACCGATACTTTTTAATAAAGTTAAAAAAAAGAAGGGTACTAAACAACAGTTGGCAACATTAAAGAACGGCTTGTTTATTGCTAAGGCCATATGGTCAGAATTAAATGATTTAATGATAATGTAATAACTATAACAATAACTTATTTCACTAGTAAATAGCTGTTGAACGACAAAAACAACCACCAGATGGGAAAAGGGCATTTAACAATAACTTTGAATGCACCACGAGGCTGTAGGTTACCAGTTTCATTGAACGTCTGTGATTTTACGACAATGGCAGATGCGGACTGTTACATCCCGGTGTCGGAATCCTCTCCAGTAAAATACAAAACAACTTTACACTGTTTAGCTTTAGCTGTCAGCATTGTAACCGTGTTCAATCCAGCTACTAGCTAGCGGTAGGCTAACGTTAGCTGCTGTCGAGTGTAGTGTTAACTAGCATCACATGCAGCGATGTTTCTGTTGCCTGTAACGTCTGTTTCAGAGCATCAGAGAGAAGTGGAGGCATATCAGTGGAACCGGAATAAGGCACCGAAATCCGCGTTGCTATTCGGTCTGGTAAATACCGGTTGTTTTTTCGGTAGCCAACCCTGTCGACCCGTCCGGGAGTTTTGGAAAATAAAAAGCGCCACTCAGAGTTGTGTTGCTGCTGTCTTCTTCCATCATGCCTGCAGCAGCAGGATGTGTTACGAGGAAGTATGGCAAAGTGTGGCAAAGAGTCAAAATAGTAGCATGTTAGGCGGCATGCGATTAAAAAAAATTAACGCGTTATGCTCGGCCCTTAATTGCATCGCGATTAACGCGTTAATGCTGACAGCCCTAATAATAACAACTGTATGTTACTACAGCTTTCACAACTGTTGATACACGGGGCAGCCATGGTGAATTTTGACTTGTCACTTTTCCTGACGATTTTGTCACTTTTGCCGAAGTTTTTTTTGTGATGTTTTTAAAGCTTTTTTAGACATTTTTTTCAATATTTTCAACGTTCTTTTAACATGTTTTCTTTTTCAAATGCAATAAAATTGAATAAAACACCCAAATCCAATGAAAATAGTGAACTGATCATTTATTTTACTTGTGAAGACAGTTGTATGGAACTTGTGTTCCATGTGTACGTTCAAAAGGAGTTTTAGTTGTGCAACAGGAAACTCAGATTTGACAGATAATCTAGCTAGCTGTCTGGATTTACCCTGCAGAGATCTGAGGAGCAGTTAACCATAGTCCTCTCAAATCCAACGGAGGTTAGAACGCCAACACAAAGAAAGAGGAAAGTGAGGGACATCCGGCCGAAAATTAGGGACATCCGGCGGAATTTCCAGCACCACCAGAGCAAACCCAGGAATTAAACTTTGTTGATATAGACTAATCGCTACTTGTTAATCAAAAGTATTTAAAAATATTCCAAAATTAAATCAATAAAGTAGTGAGCTATAGACTTAAATGAGTAGTCAGCTGTTTGACGCTTATAGAAAGCTCTGCTTATATCAATCATGAAACCTTATACACCCCTAATAAAAAGTGCATGTGCACATGAGGGGACAGGCTTATCATTTCTGACAATCACTATGAAAGCATATATTTTTTTATGTTGTAAGGAAATATGTAAGACAGAAAGTCAATTCTTTATTTAAAAAAACAAAGTTTGGTGTACCCCTACTTCCAAGGTCTACGCTACAGAGGATGATTCCTACACTCTAAGAAATGTCATCGTATAACAGTATTTTAACATAAATTGTCCATAGAATGTGATTCTCAGTTGTATTTTAGTTTTTTTACGTTTTTGAATTGCATAATTTGTGCTCCGACAACATCCTTAGTTGGTTTTGGGAAATTAAAGAAGTCCATGTTGTCTTTTTTTGGACGTTTTTTTCTTTTTTCACAACTTTTGAATTTTTTTTTGTCGTTTTTGTCGCTTTTCTCCACCTTTTAGACCCTTTTTTCGAAGTTTTTGTCACTTTTTTGTATGTTTTTTTAGACGTTTAGGCTACTAACTGAGCAGATTTGTATGACAGAATTGTATATAGGCCTAACAGAAAATGTTCTGTATTTTAACTGTAGCTACACACACAACTTTAGTTTTTAATTACGTGAAAAAACTGTCTGGGATAATGAGCTGCCAGAACATTTTCTGTTATTTTACAGATTTATTTCTTAGAGTGACTATCACCATCAATCCAAAATTTCCTCCTGCCCCCAACAACTATCTGTATCTAAGACAGTTACTTATTTAAGTGGATTCCTGCTCCCCAGATGAACCGTTTTCATCTCAGTGACTCTATGATCTTTCCTCCAGCACCAGCTCCAGTAACTCTTCCATATTATGGAGTGTAATAAACACTGCAAATTAGCTCTCTTACTGTCTGAAAAGCCTTTGTCTTTCCCTTGTCCTTCATCTATCTCCCTCTGTTGTCCACCACATGCACAATTCATTTTCTAGTCCAGCATTTATCCTCCCACTATTATCATTTGCTGAATCCCAGTTTTTCTTCTCCCTCTCCCTTCTTTTAGAGAGTGTTCTGTTCGTTATATAAAAAACAAAAGGTTCTTTCCCTGCTGCCAGTAGAAAGAAAATCTGTTTTCTTTTTCGTTTTTTTTTCTGTCTGGGTCCTGCTGCTTTGCTCTGCCGCTCCCCACCCCCCACCCTCCCTCCCTCCCTCTCTCTTCCCCCTCCTCCCTTCTTCTTCCCCTACTCCCTCCCTTCCTCTGCTTTTGCTGGCTCTGCTTTCATTCTAGCCTCCCCCCCTCAGCTCCTCCATCTCTCCGTCTTCCCTCTAGAGAATAGGGGTCATTGCACAAATGATTACTCAGACCCCTGTCGCCATGGCAATGCTGCCGTGTAACAGGCGACAAGCACGCATCGAGCAACAGCAAAGACGCCGATTAGTAAGCTGGCGATGGAGAAAGCAAGCACTGCCTTTGTGTAACTCTGTTTTGCCTCCATTTTTTTTTTTTTTTTTCAAACAGCCTGTCTCCAGCTAACTGGGGTGGAGGGAATGAGGGGAGGGGGGAACGGTGGAGCCGAAAGAAGCCTGCAAACATTCTGCTCACAGCCCTCCAGCTTTGTCTCCTTTCCCTGCTCGCCTTCTGTGTCTGAATGAGGACTGCTGTTGGTTTATTTCCACAGCCGTTTAGAAACGGTTTTAACGATTCTTTTAGCATCAAATCCTTTTTGAACAGTTAGCCAGAGTCTAGAGTTTGCAGGTATGGTGGAAAACTTGTACATTTGAGCGATATTTTAACCCTCATGGTGTCCTCGGGTCAAATTTGACCCGTTTTCAAAGGGGTCCCTTTATGTGGCTTTCTTTTCAACCAAATTTCCCAAAAATAAAATTGATTGGTTCCATCCGCTTATTGATGATCACTACTTTTATGATCTACCTGGGAGAAAATCTGTGATCATCCATAAACATGTTTTTCTGACCTCAACTATTAGTCAAGATCATATTTTTTCACTTACCCCCAGTGATATCTTTGAGATTTCTAGCAAATGTTAGCATTATAACTGTTGTGAATAATGTTACATCCCATATTCCATTCTGTGAGAACTCTTAAGAAAGTTGTTTTATTTGTATCCTAAATTGCAACACTGTTTTCCTATCTGTGAAGTCTGGCATTGCCAGACCTTCCTCCACAGCGCTGCCTCTGCAAAATTAGCCCTGTGAGACCGTCCTGATCTGGTGAGCTCCAGTTTTCCACTCGCAGATCAGTCTGGCATCTTGAGATAGAGAAAATTTGGAGCCGTTAGCCAAACGACTGACCAATCAGCGTTGGTTTTGAGGCGGGTTTAGGTGTGACGCAACGAGAAGCGACTGTCAGTCTGAACAACGTGGCGGCTTACGCAGATGAGATGAGCGTAGCTATCGCGCAAGTTTAATCTGAATTAGAAAGTATTCCTTCATTGAAAGAAGAGCAAAAAACGGCACTTGAGGCTTGAGGAAAAGATGTTTTTGCTCTTCTCCCGACTGGTTTCGGCTTCAGTTTTCGGCAACTATTGGTGGTGATAGACAGATGGTTTATCCAATCGGCTAACCAGTATTTCCACCCCTTCACAAAAGTTCTCCAACGGAAAGTTCCCAGATGGATATGCCGAGCAAATGCAAAGCAATCCATCTGGCGGAGTCAGGTTACTGCAAAATAGCCTCAGGAATGAAATTCTACTAACCTGATTTATTAGGCTACCTCAGTAAACAATGAGTTTATGTCATCAATCGCTACTTTCATATAGGGAGGGACCCTGAATAGTCAAATTTTCAATGCTTCGATCGAAGAACCTGATTCGACTGCCAATGCACAGTCAAATCCTCGCACAGGCATAAGGCCCAGTTCAGACCAAAGAGTCTCAACGAGAAGAGTGGAAACTTGCAACGAGCCGGTCTGCAGCGTTCTGAAAGCTGCCAGTTCACACCAATGCGACGAGACAAGACGGTATAACATCTCATAACCACGCCTCATTGTACTTCCATTCTAACTTCCGACTGTTAGGCTTTTTGTAGCTGGATATATCATTTGTTGTAGCGTCTGAATATGAATGTGGATAACATTGGTGATAGTGAGATGCTTGCTACAGTTGCATTTCTAGTGATGAATCAGCGAAAACACGTTTTATTTCTCTGATTCTCTGGTTCTAACGCCGCTGGGTGCGCCGCTCCCTCTCTTCAGTCACCGTCTGAATTTAACTTTATTAAAAACCACATACCGTACTCGCTGAGCCTCCGTCCAAAACTCCGCCATTTACACCAGTTGACAGTTTGTAACAAATAAATAAATAATAAAGTATCATGGATAATTTTATATTTTTATAGTTATGAAACAAGGATTATGCCATTTTGGCTATATGGGGGTGCTCAATATCTGATTTTACATAGAACAACCTGTTATCTCCCAATAAGTTAATATCCAGCCTATTATGATATAAATATCAACATATTTCTGTACATAAAAAGGTGCAAAAAGAGATTTTTAATAAATCTTTTCAACTTGCGTGAATTCATCCAACCGCCTCATGACAGATATAAGTTCACTTTCCATGATCCGTGACCGACGCCCCCCCCCCCCATGATTCAACGATAAGTCTACAATGGGCAAAGACTTGACAATTCTGATTCGACTATGTAAATTCTTAGTTGGGGACACTACTACTTTCAAGTATTCTTCAATACAGCTTAATGGTCATTTTGTAAATTAGGGTCCCATTTATTTTAATTTATTTTATAATAGATGATAAATCAGGGGATGCTTTAGGGCATGGCTACACACCGACCTGTCAATCAATGATAGAGGCTTAGCAATGTGTATCCATACTCATTCTCCCAGTGCTCCCGTTCATTCTCTCTCGTACGCTCACACCGCATCTCCCGTCACTTTCTGTCCCGCTTCAGCAGCGTCCCCAGAAGGACCTAAAACTGTCGAGCTGCTGCGAATATTCAAACCCTTTAATAAGAACAACTGTTGCAAATTTGCATCGCTGCCGGTATAAAAAGTTTTTAGTGTTGTTTATTCGTCACGGCCCCAGTGTGTAAAGGCCTTTAGTAGCAAAAGAACTAAAAAGAGAATGAATATTGGAATTACATCCATCAGGTTAAAAAAAAAAAATCACAACTTAAAGTGATGGTTCAGAGTAATTTCACCCTAGGGTCCTTTGCACCATGACCTCGAGCCAAACACCCCCCCAGAAGCTTTTTTCATTCTATTCAATTCTACAGAGAGCTACTGCTCCTGAAAAAACAAGACTGGAGAATATTATCATCACCTTTTGAGTTAATATGACGAGCAGTCTATTGGATGTGTCTAATTACACATCCAGCAGACACAGAGCTACATTACCATTCATTTTAAAGTGATGGTTCGGAGTAATTTCACCCTAGGGTCCTTTGCACCATGACCTCGAGCCAAACACCCCCCCAGAAGCTTTTTTCACCTGGGTCAAACATTGGGAGAGTTAGCGTAGAGTAGCGTTATCAGCTGAATAGCTTAGTGTAAGGGCTAATGGACCCACATTTGTATCTCTTAAGTTACCCCACTTATAATGCCCGAAATGATACCAAACTTCTACAGTAGTACAAATACAAACCCATACAGAGATTTCAGTGAGTTATGTTGCCTTTGCTTTTATCTTTTATGACTGCTCGTCATATTAACTCAAAAGGTGATGATAATATTCTCCAGTCTTGTTTTTTTAGAGAGAAAGAGAGTCACAAGACCAATGTAAACAATGAGCATTCATTGTCAACGTGGGCTATTTTTTGTGCATTCAACTTTTAATATGATATAAGGAGATAAACAGAGGAGGGGCTTATAACACAACTCTTCTTGGAAAATGAGTAAACCTCTTCACAGCGAAAGGGAAAATGTAAAAAAGCTTATTAATCAACCTGGCATGTCTTTTGTGTTCACCTCTATTTCGTTTTGACAAATTATGATTCCAACAATGGAAAAGTTGTCAAATGTAAATATGACAATTAACAACTAATGACTAATGACTTGTAGCAAGCCCACCCTCTTCAAAATATGACATTATACCCATGAATATTAATGCCACCTAACTAATAAACCACATTCAAGGATAAGTCACTTTCTCATTTGTGTAGTTTACAGTGGTTATTATCAGAGAATCTTCCCTATTGCTGCCACAGGTTGCCATGTGACCATAGCCATTTTCAAGTATGAACTCCAGACTATGTTCGAGGAATTACGTCCTGACAGAGTCCAGGGTTTCCCTTTCACACATGTAGCACACAACAGGAGATGTGTGTGTCAGATGCGTAAGGACGTGTCGTGGAGCTGTTCATAATTTTCTCATAAATGTCTCTTGCCGTTCCTTGAATTTGTTGATGATTCTGGCGTCGGCCCTTAACGACAGGAGTTCCCAAACCTCATCATCCCTCGAGTTAGACAATTTCATTGCCATCTTCATGTAATCACCCTTTTTTTTTACCCTTGGATGTTTGATTTCCTCTGGTTTTGCGCGAGTAGCATGAAACCTCATCCACCCACCCACCTGCTTTCACACATTTGGTGCAGTGTATAACCTGCAGCTTAAAAGCACAAAGGGAGGAAACAAATTCTGAAACATTGAAATCATGGACATTGAGCTGCCTGCCCAGGTCCACATGGAACTGACAGTCATTTTCTGTAGTGGCTGGGCCTGTTGGCACCCTGGACTGTGGTTGGTGCTGTTCACCTGCTTGCATGAACATGAACATCATGATTCCTAGGTGGGCCGAGGTGTATGCTGCTGTTGATGGCTGATGAAATGTGCTCTGCCACTCCATCACCTCCTGGTCACGGTGCCAGTAGTATATATCCAAGATGTTCCACTCCGGGATTGCGCCGCTGCCGCTGGAAATTCCACCGGATGCACTTCTTTTCGGCCAGATGTCTGTTTCTTTCTGCTTTCTTTGTGTTTGAATTGTTAACTCCGGTGGATTTATGAGGACTATGGTTAACCGATGCTCAGATCTCTGCGGGGTAAATCCAGACAGCTAGCTAGACTATCTGTCCAATCTGCGTTCCTTCCCAAGACTATTTAGCAAGCGGCACCGTGGCTCCATGTGGCGTTTAGCGCCGCCCAATGCGATTGTGATTGGTTTAAAGAAATGCCAATAAACCAGAGCACGTTTTTCTCCCATCCCGGAATTCTATGTGGACTAGCCAGACTCTCCTCCGCAGCGCTGTGGAGGAAGGTTTCGCTATGGTCAAGACTATGGTGCCAGCAATAGCAGCTGATCCAGACTAAAATTAACATGATTCTCCAGCTTTAAGGTTTGAACTTTTTGTCCAACATTACAGCAGTTAAGTCCTTTTGGCGGTATTTATTTAATCCAAAAGGACTTGAAACTTCACCTGAGAGCTGGCGCAAAGGGGAAAAAGACAACTGTCAAAAAGGAAGGCAGGAATGTTTTTGGGTTATGGCTGAGGACGTGCTTACCTGTAGATATATTTCAAGGTAATCCATCCAATGTGTGTGAATTTAGAACATTTGTTGGATTTTGAGAAATGAAGCAATTTCATGGCTGCTATGGTCCTAGATGACTTTGATGTGACTAAAGGAACCATTTCTTTTGTTGCTGTTGCATCATCAGAGCAAGCGGGGCAATGAGCCGGGCCAGGCCACAGAAAATTTTCTATTATGATTCAATTACCCCAGAGAGGCCAACGGTGAGTTAGCCACAGTATGTGTGTGTCCTGCCAATCAGGTGTGGAGGTCATCAGACAAGAAGAAGGACGTTATATCCATCAGCTCTCCATCTCAAAGACACTCAGGCACTAACACACTAAGATCTTGAAGGAAAAGAGAAGAGATGGGCAGAACTACTCTGTTGTAGTGAAGCTGTCAGCATTGTAGAGGGGAAAATAATACCTTCTCTTTTAGTTACACTGTGTCTTAGTTGGAAATGTAGTAATT
Organism: Perca flavescens; assembly: GCF_004354835.1. Classification (NCBI taxonomy): domain Eukaryota; kingdom Metazoa; phylum Chordata; class Actinopteri; order Perciformes; family Percidae; genus Perca; species Perca flavescens. The sequence continues at coordinate 3,556,821 of NC_041346.1, forward strand.
GAGTAAATGTTAATTGCATTTTAATATGTAACATGTTAAAACCCCAACCACCAAGCCTATTTTCATAATGGTACATTTTAGAGTACTCCAACTTTTACCCTAACTGGGTGATAAACATCCATGTCTTGCAATCTCCACACCTGCTTTCTGTTATAAATGCATATTCTCCAAGTTCAGATGATGTTATACTGTATCCATTTGCAAAAACAGTTTTACCAAAAGGTCAACTTAATTGTTCTGGAGCTTGCACTCCCATCAAATGACTGTAATAACCACATAGAGTTTGCCCAGTAAATGTTAAACAAATTTACTTTTGTTCTGAGCACTTCTTTCAACATGAACTTTTCATTTATGTTGGCTTAAAACCTGCTGCTGAAGATCATGTGATACGATCAAAGCTCCAGAACAACCACATTAATTATATAATCTATATACAGTACATGCCAAAAGTTTGGACACACCTTCTCATTCAATGCGTTTCCTTTTTATTTTCATGACTATTTACATTGTAGATTCTCACTGAAGGCATCAAAACTATGAATGAACACATATGGAATTATGTACTTAACAAAAAAGTGTGAAATAACTGAAAACATGTCTTATATTTTAGATTCCTCAAAATAGCCACCCTTTGCTCTGATTACTGCTTTGCACACTCTTGGCATTCTCTTGATGAGCTTCAAGAGGTAGTCACCTCTTGAGTTCCCAGAAATGCTTAGCACTTGTTGGCCCTTTTGCCTTCACTCTGCGGTCCAGCTCACCCCAAACCATCTCGATTGGGTTCAGGTCCGATGACTGTGGAGGCCAGGTCATCTGGCGCAGAACTCCATCACTCTCCTTCTTGGTCAAATAGCCCTTACACAGCCTGGAGGTGTGTTTGGGGTCATTATCCTGTTGAAAAATGGTCCAACCAAACGCAAACCAGATGGGATGGCATGTCGCTGCAGGATGCTGTGGTAGCCATGCTGGTTCAGTATGCCTTCAATTTTGAATAAATCCCCAACAGTGTGACCAGCAAAGCACCCCTACACCATCACACCTCCTCCTCCATGCTTCACGGTGGGAACCAGGCATGTAGAATCCATCCATTCACCTTTTCTGCATTGCACAAAGACACGGCGGTTGGAACCAAAGATCTCAAATTTGGACTCATCAGACCAAAGCACAGATGCTGGTTTAATGTCTATTCCTTGTGTTTCTTGGCACAAACAAATCTCTTCTGCTTGTTGCCTCTCCTTAGCAGTGGTTTACTAGCAGCTCTTTGACCATGAAGGCCTGATTCGCGCAGTCTCCTCTTAACAGTTGTTCTAGAGATGTGTCTGCTGCTAGAACTCTGTGTGGCATTCATCTGGTCTCTAATCTGAGCTGCTGTTAACTTGCGATTTCTGAGGCTGGTGACTCGGATGAACTTATCCTCAGCAGCAGAGGTGACCCTTGGTCTTCCTTTCCTGGGGCGGTCCTCATGTGAACCAGTTTCATTGTAGCGCTTGACGGTTTTTGCAACTGCACTTGGGGACTGACTGACATTAAAGTAATGATGGCCACTCGTTTCTCTTTACTTAGCTGATTGGTTCTTGCCAATATGAATTCTAACAGTTGTCCAATAGGGCTGTCGGCTGTGTATCAACCTGACTTCTGCACAACACAACTGATGGTCCCAACCTAATTAACAAGGGAAAAAATTCCACTAATTAACCCTGACAAGGCACACCTGTGAAGTGAAAACCATTTCAGGTGACTACCTCATGAAGCTCATTGAGAGAACACCAAGGGTTTGCAGTGCTATCAAAAAAGCAAAGGGTGGCTACTTTGAGGAATCCAAAATATAAGACATGTTTTCAGTTATTTCACACTTTTTTGTTAAGTACATAATTCCATATGTGTTCATTCATAGTTTTGATGCCTTCAGTGAGAATCTACAATGTAAATAGTCATGAAAATAAAAAGTAAACGCATTGAATGAGAAGGTGTGTCCAAACTTTTGGCCTGTACTGTAAGTACCTCGACAAAATCATCTGTTGGGTGCACAATGGTTATTTATATGTGCTTCGGAAAAAATTTTTTATTTCGCTCATTCATATTTCCGTTTAAACGCTATCTCTCTTCACTTGCCCGAGCTCGCAGCACAATGCGCCCTATCTTGCACCCGGCGCAAAGCCCGACGCAAGTGTCTTTGCTAGTTTAAGACCAACGCATTTGTCAATTTCCCATCCAGCACCCACGTCGTTTAAATAGCAAATGCACCTGCGCCCATCTGTGTCACCCATGGGCGTGCTGGTCTTACAGGGCAGTGTGTTCAGGTGCATTCTTGGCGTATTGCTATCTTGAAGCAGTGGAAAGTGAACGCACCATTGACCAACAAAAACCTGGTCTACAGTCAATAACGCAGCATTTCATTTATTTTAACAGCGCATTAGTAAAATGCGCCTAGGCCCATGCACTTGTTACACACACAGGGACGCGCAGCAGCACACAAACATGCAAAAGATTAAAAAATAAAAATATTACAATGAAATAGTATTATGATATGATCTGCTTGTGCGCTTTCACTTCACGGGCGAGCAGATCAGTTAATTCTCCTGAAAAGCTCTCCTTCCTGCTCAGCAAATCCTCCATCATAATAGCAATGCGACAAGGTCCAAACGCGCCTGGCTTTTAAAGAGAATGGGAGATGACACTCTGATTGGTTTATTGCATGTTACGCCCAAAACACACCTCTGATTAATGAAGACACTAAGTACAACCCTTTCGAACCATGCACCTGGCACACAGACCCTTTCTTCCGCCGTCAAACTAGCAAAAGTGGATTCTTACACGCCCTGAATGCACCTGCACCAGGCGCTTCATGCCATGGGCGTAGATCGTTAAAATAGGGTCCAATGTCTCTGTAGTCTGTAGTTCAGTGTGGTCCTGGTTCGCACAATCTCTCTCCCTTTTTCCTCTCTGTTGAGTCACCCTGATTCTTCGCATCACGTGACTCTTTTCCCAAAGATAACAAACGGCATCAGCCTTGACTACCGGTGGTTGGAAGCATGGAAGCTGACAAAAATATTCTATCAAATTATATTATGGGATGTGTAAGATACAATCTAGAGCTTGACCAATAGCAGGGACGAAATGTACCTCTTGAAGTGAGTTAAAATGGTCAATTAACATGCTCTCCTTTAGAGATGAGGGAGATACAAAAAGTAAAATAACGAGTATACATAAAACATAGAGTAGAGCGAGGAGAAGAGTGCAGATGATGCTTAGTGTTCCTGCAAGAATCCGAATGCACAGCAGGCTTTTTCACATTTGCTATTTAGTTCAGCTTGGTGTATTCGTCTGTGTGTGGTTCTGTCAGCTTTGTCCCTCAAAGAGCTTTTTTCCCCCCTCGTTTCTCGTTTCTTTTCCTAGAGTGAGATAGAGCAAGGGTAGACAGAGAGAGAGAGAGAGAGGCTGGAGCCAGCAGTCTGGAACGAGCATGACAGAGTTTGAATTATAGAAGCTGCACAGCAAAGAGGAGAGGGAGCGGAGGAGGCAGAGGGGAGGGTGTTTTAGTGTGTGTGTGTGCGCGTGTGTGTGTGTGTGTTTCTCTGTGAGGCAGGGAAAGAATCATTGCAGCAGTGGAGGCTGTTATTTCGAAGGCACTGTTGAAAAGCAAGGTTGGAACAGTGTTTCATAGCTAATTTTTCATTTTGATGAGTCTTCTCACTGTGCAGTAATGAGTAAAAAGTGAAAGACCTAAATGCATTCAGTAAAATATACAATGCAACACTAATTGTGGAAAAAAAAACACATTATGAAAATACTGAGAACGAAATATAGTCCAAATTACAAAAGAAAACCCGAGCTAAATGCTAACCTTACATGCTTACAATTGTAAATACTATGTATTGTGACGGGAACATGAAAGTCTGAGCCAAATTTCATGTCAAGCCATAGTTAAAAAATGTAAATCTCATGGTGTGCTGATGGAAAGTCACAGAATCATCAAAGTCAGTAGGATTCATCCTCTGGGGACCATGAATGTCTTCTTAAAATTACATGGCCAACCATCCAGTAGTTATTTTAGTCTGGACTAAAGTTTTGGACCAACTAATTGACAGTGCCATCCCATGAGACACACACCTACTTTATGTGACTAAACGCTAAAAGTACATCATGAAAATGTACAGTCACAGAATCACCAAAGTCAGTAGGATTCATCCTCTGGGGACCATGAATGTCTTCTTAAAATGACATACTAAACCATCCAGTAGTTAAATTTAGTCTGGACTAAAGTTGTGGACCAACTAATTGACATTGCCATCCCAAAAAGTACATCATGGAAATCAACTTCAACAGACTTTGAACTTGCTTGATCCTTCAAAGTGAAGATCATGTCTGCTTTTTAGGGATGGCACGATAACAAAAATCGAGTTTCCGGTACGATACCACCAAAAGTACACAATACTCAAAGGTGCTCTAAGCGATGTTGGGTGACGGCACTTCTTGTTGAAGTTCTAGGTATTTTCAAACAAAACGAGGCTAGCTCGCCCCTCCCTCCACCTCATCCCGTCCCCTCTCCCTCCCTTCTGTGCTTCCGTGCACTAACCCCCAAACCCCCACCCCCAAATCCTTCTTGTCGGTTATTGGCTGGAACGTTGGAAGACTGTTTATTAAAGTTCGTGGGGCAGGTTGGCACAGTTTATTTTTGTTGGTGTTTGTGGAGCCTGGGCTGTCCTCAGAGGCCGTGTTTTTTTACAGTGTGTTTAGGGGACAGGCAGCTCACGGATAGTGAGGAGATGTTTGCTGTATATGACAAAAAATGTTCAATGACCAAAGTCGATGCCACGGTGTGAAAAAAATCCAACAAAAACAATACTTCAACATTAATTCCTTTATTTAATCATTTGAACACAATAAAAACACAACAATAGTGGCAAAAGTTCAACTTTTTTCTTGACTCTCCTGGTGGAAATCCTGGCTGATACTGGCAAAAAGAGAGTGAGAGAGAGATATTTTAGTTATCAAACATTGTCTGACAATGACTAATAAATAGTGGAGGCTACAGGTGCTAAGGCACTTACACACACACACACACACACACACACACACACACACACACACACACACACACCTTTTATTCTGAGTGCAAGCATTAGTTTCAATTCACTAACATGGTGGCAGGCCAAAAAGATTTATTAAAACCATAAACAGTTCCATAATTATTAAATCCAGTGACATTGGGCTACATTTTGGTGACAGGACACAGGCTGAATGGCGATGCATGGTAGCCCATTAGGAGGTAGTTTATAACGTTGCCATGCATTGGCGTCATTAACAAATGACTGGCTACCTCAAATATTACATGGAGCATAACGTTAACTGGTTTCAAGGCAACGATGCCAGCTGCCTCAAACAAACATAATCTAGGGCATGTGTTTCAGGACAAGGATTAGAAGTGTTACAGTTTATAAATGATGTTAATATGACTTGAAACTCACGCACCTTGAATTCATAGAAGAGAACCCGGCTGTCTTTCAGGGGGGTCAGCCCTATGTTTCCGCAGCCCAATGGTCCCACATCCCTATGTTCCCACATTTCTAAGAATTTTTTTTCCACTGAAAATTAGGCCCTATGTTCCCACAGCTCTATGTTCCCACATTTCTAAAAAATAGGCCCTATATTAGGGTTAGGGTACATCTGTAGTCCATTGCTACTGGATAATAGGTTGGGTGTAACTGGCTGGCAAATTGGGAGAAATGGGGATAAAATCTGAACATAGGGCCTAATTTTGAAAAACAATCTTAGAAATGTGGGCACATAGGGCTGTTGGAACATAGGGCCTAATTTTCAGTAGAAAAAAAATCTTAGAAATGTTGGAACATAGGGCTGTGGTAACACAGGAACGCTAGCCTTTCAGGTGCTTTGCCAAATTTGAGGTGTTTCCTCCCTTTGTTTGAAATGAACAATAGCATCATTTGGACACTGGCTTCAGAGCATTATTTATATTTCTGTTGTCATCAGCTTTGAATGCGAGGTATTTCCATATTCAACTCGTACCAACTTTCTTCTCATCTTCTGTAGTTTTTCCCGTGTGCTTGTAGTCGTTATTTACCACTTGTGGACCGACTAAAACACTTGAGCGTTCATGCTACCCCCATAAGTTCCAGCAGTATTGCAACCTCCGTTTCCAACGATACCTACGCCACTGCAGAAAAAGGAGTACCGTCACGTTTTAAGAATGTTGAAACCAACTTGGTACCGAATTATCCGTTTTTGTGACACACTATTGCTTTGTTGTCAAAGTTATGTTGTTGTGTGATAAATTGACAAAATGATGATTCCTAAAGCTGCATTAACTGTAAAGTTGAACGTTGACATATCAGCAAACCATTTCCACGCACAGCATATTATAGTTAATCTGGAGTTGTGATTATGGCCACCTGACTAATGCAGGCCCTAATCTTATACTGGCCTTTAGCACTGTTTCCCACCAAATCCTGAAGGAAATATATGGCTCTTCAGCTGTTAAATGCTCCATGTTCACCAACTACTTGCTTACTGTGGCTACTTCCACACTAATACGCTTTCGTTTTAAAACGCATAACTTTTGTCACACTACTCTGTCATTTCAGAATACCTAAAACGGAGACACGCAGAATTTGCAGCTTAGTTAGTTAGTTGGAAAATTTGGGGTTTTAGTCTGGATCGGTGGAAACAGAGACTTTTGAAAATGATGATGCAGACAGTTACAATGTCTCCTCTGATTCGTCACGCCCCTCTATTGCGTGTCCCTTTTCCCAGAAGAAAACAAACAACATCAGCCTTGACTACCAGTGGTCAAAATGTCAGCTGTGCTTTCTGATGTTTCGAAACAGACGTTAGAGGCAACAGAAGCATCGCAGCACGTGACTCTAGTCAACATTACACTTGGCAGCAGGTTACGTTAGCCTACCGTTAGCTAGAAGCTGGATTAAACACGGTAAAAAAAGCTGACAGCTAGACGTGTAAAGTGTGACGGTATTTCACTGTAGAGGATTCAAACACCGTGACCTACAACAGTCTGCAGTCATTTTTGGAAAAACAACACTTGAAACTGGTAAGCCTCATGGCGCATTCAAAGTTATTGTAAAATACCCTTTTCCCATCTAGTGGTTGTTTTGTCATTTAACAGCAATTGGTAGTGAAATAAGTTGTAATAATTCATAATTTTAGAAATTTAGAAATAAACATAGTTATTGGTATTATTGCGTGAAGGTGCCTCTTGTTAATTCCGTTTCCCTCTGCCAGCAAACAACAGAAAAAACCTAATAGCTGGGAAAGAACAATTAACAATGTTTGTATAAGTTGCCGAACCGAAAAACTGAGCCTTTAAGAAGACAGAAGTGGATACAGGCAATAAGATGTGAGGCATCGTCAGGGAAGAATGAAAAAAATGTGGAATCCTGATACTATCTACAGGCATTTTGTTAGCGTTTCATCCCTTGGTAGCATATTGTGGCACTGATTGTTTTCCCCTCCAGTGGTGTGACGCATATTAGTGTGAACGTAGTCTGTGTCTGCTGACTGTGGACACTGAACATGTATTTGACCAATCTATGTAATGAACACACAGAGGTGAAACTGGTATTGATCTTCTCATGAACCTGGGTATCTGAACCTGGAGCCAGAAGACAAAATCTGAAAAGGGGGTGATCGCTATCGGACAGAATGGCTTCAGCCTTCCTCCCTACTTGTCTGTTGAACAAATCAGTTAGCATACTCTGCTGTACCTCCAAGATCTTGCTGCTCACTTTCACTATCCTGGATAATGCGTTTTTGGCCTTGATGCTGAGGTTCCGGTACAAACAGATTAAAGAAAAGGTTAAAACGGACTCGATATAACATCTGTAAAATAGGATCAGGAGGGTCTTGTCAACATGAAACTGAGATAACTTCCGGAGGCAGAACAAATGTCGCTTGCCCTTATTACATAGCATATCAGTGTTATGATTAAAATTCAGCTGGTCATCAATAAAAATCCCCAGGTACTTATCTTATCTACAAAGTCTACCACCTGTCCCATGATGATTCTAATGTCAGGGGTTGATAGCTTGTGCCTAAAATCAATACTCATGTCCTTAGTTTTTGTTACATTCAGTTGAAGGAATGCACTGTCACACCACTGTACGAACTCATCAACAACAGGAACATGGCTGTTTTCACCAGCATGAAGAAGACTGCCTATGACAGAGTCGTCTGTGAACTTTAAAATGAATCTGTTAGTAGTATATAGAAGATATGGACGCAGCCCTGAGGGGACCCTAAAGATGAGCTTAATTCTCCTGAAATGCATCCATTCACCCTCCCTCTCTGAGTTTTGTTAGTTAAAAAAATCAAGGATCCAGCACTTAATATTAAAATCTAAAAGTTCTTAATTTGAAATTTTATTGTTAGAAGGAAAACCCCTTGAGATGAAGCATCTCGTTTCCGAGGGGGTCTTTGAGACGAGACAAAGACAATACAGCATTCACACTCGCTAAAGCTCTCCCTCATCCCGCCTCGCCCACCCCAAAGACTTTGTACATTTCATGAACATTTCATATCATGCTTATCTACAATAAATATTTGCATATCTGCAACAAAGTCTCTCCTGATTGAAATGCATATATATACATAATATAGATACGCACATCTACACCCATACTCGCATGTATATTCATAAATAAAAGGAAAGGACAAAAAGTATCCAGAATATTTGGGTATATAAAACAAAAGTCCAGTAACACAGGAAAACATTTACAGCAACAGTTTGCATGCAAATGAGTAAAGAGCGATGTTTTGAAGGAGTGCAAAGAAGTGATCCACGTATAGCAGCCTGGCGTGCATTTTGCTGCCTTCCAGATGTTTAGAGACGAGGTTTAGCAGAGTGGTGGTAGCCTCTTCTACCCCTCGCCCAGTTCTATACGCAAACTGTAAAGGGTCAAGCAGGTGCTCAGTGTTGGTGGCAAGTTCTCTATTCAACAGTTTTTCAAAAGATTTCATGACAAGGGAAGTCAGAGCAACAGGCAATTCATTTATTATACAGTTATTTTATACAATCATTATATACCACCAGAAAATATACACTTTATTAATATAAATAGATTATGTTATCGTTAACCTTTCCGCCTGTTATTCAAGTGATCTAAAAAGAAAACTAGACTTCTGCGTCTCTGCTTGGCTCTGTTGTCAGGCTTTTGGTGCAAATCTTTGCACCTCACCACTGTGCAACCCAGACGACGCCCTACTACGCCCTGCTATGCCCTGCTACGCCCTACTATGCCCTGAACTGTTACAACTGTAATTTCTAGTCATAGTTCCATTATCTTTATTGTTACTATAATTGCCACTGTTCATCACACCCCCCAGCCAGCACCTGCAGATGCCCGCTCACCAAGAGTCAGGGTCTGTCCGAGGTTTCTGCCTATAAGGAAGTTTTTCCTCGCCACTTTTGCACTAAATGCTTGTTTTTAGGGGAATTATTGCAATTGTCGGGTCTTTGTAAATTATAGAAAGTGTCTTATAGATAACTATTGTTATGATTTGATACTATAAATGAAATTTAATTGAAATTGAATCTTTTTTCACCTCTTGGTTATCTCCTCAACCTGCTGTCCATCCATTGCCTTTTTTTCCAGGTTTAAACTGTGTTGGCACGTAGTCCGACCTTTTTCATCGTGGGACTTCGACCATGAAATACTTTGAAAATGGCGGTTAGAGCCAAAATGCACTTTTCTTATTGCGAGTGTTACATCATCTGTCAAGAACCAATTACCAATTATCTTATAAAGCTATTTTTATTTATTAATACATGTCAGTGGCATCGTTAAAGATATGTTTTATTACAATACGGTCTCACGGCAGTTCGTGAAATGGTCACATTATTTAATCTATTGATTCGTGTTCACAGGGACGTTTTTCTCGTATTTTTCGTGGTGGCCAGCACGAAAATGTAAACTAATGGATTTCAGTGGGAAGCATATGTCGTGATTACAGCATGACTACGGTAGTGAGTAGTATGAAATGCCGAAAATCCGCGTAAGGAGGTTGGTTGGGGTGGTGGATGGGTCAAACAATACAGGACTTTATTGTCGCGCGTCCCCGGGGTGTGACGTTTGCTTTCCCTGTTAATCTTTTCCTAAACCCAACCTCCGTATAGATGGTTCCCATTTCGTGCTGGCCACCACGAAAAAAAACGAGATAAACGTGTTGTTGTACACAAATCAATAGATTAAAAATAACAATTACACAAAGTGCCGTGAGACCGTGTTTATTGTAGAGCCTCTCTACTTAGCTTTCTCCATTGAGACAGGTGTGGATTGAGAAGTGAAGTGTAGAGGTAAACTACTGAATCTTCTCCCCTTCAGTCTTTTCAACAACTCAACCTTTTCCTATCGCTAAACAACAGTTTTGATGCCTTCCAGTCAGGTTTTCGACCACACCACAGCACTGAGACGGGTCTTGTTAAAGTCTTTAATGACATCCACTTAAACACAGATAGTGGCAAAATTTCAGTCTTAGTATTACTTGATCTTAGTGCTGCATTTGATACGGTAGACCATGACATATTGCTTGACCGATTGGAAAACTGTGTTGGTCTTTCTGGCTCAGTACTAAAGTGGTTTGAATCCTATTTAAAGAATAGGGACTACTTTGTGTCTATAGGTAATTATACATCTGAGCATACAAATATGACGTGCGGAGTTCCCCAAGGCTCAGTTCTGGGGCCTCTTCTGTTCAACATCTTCCACTGGCTCAGATTATGGAAAACAACAAAATAAGTTATCATAGTTATGCGGATGACACACAAATTTACATAACCTTATTGCCAGGGAACTATAGCCCAATACAACAATTAAATATGTGCATTGAAAATATTAATGATTGGATGTGCCAGAACTTTCTTAAATTAAATGAAGAAAAAACGGAGGTGGTTGTTTTTGGAGCAAAAGAGGAACGATTGAAAGTCAGCGCTCAGCTTCAAACGACAATGTTAAAAACAACAGACAAAGCCAGAAATCTTGGTGTAGTCATGGACTCAGACCTAAATTTTAAAAGCCACATTAACATAATTAAAAAATCTGCCTATTATCACCTTAAAAATATATCAAGGGTTAAAGGGCTTATGTCTCAGCAGGATCTGGAAAAACTTGTCCATGCTTTTATCTTCAGTAGACTTGACTACTGTAACGGTGTCTTTACAGGTCTCCCTAAAAAATCAATCAGACAGCTGCAGCTGATTCAAAACGCTGCTGCTCGAGTCCTCACTAAAACCAAGAAAGTGGATCACATCACTCCAGTACTGAAGTCTCTACACTGGCTTCCAGTGCCTCAAATAATTGATTTCAAAATACTTTTACTGGTTTATAAATCACTAAACGGTTTAGGGCCAAAATACATTTCTGATCTTCTACTACACCCAGACCTCTCAGGTCGTCCGGGACAGGTCTACTTGTTGTCCCCAGAGTCAGAACTAAACGGGGAAGCAGCGTTCAGTTTTTATGCACCACATATTTGGAACAAACTCCCAGAAACCTGTAGGTCCGCTGCAACTCTCAGTTCTTTTAAATCTAAGCTAAAGACCTATCTTTTTGATGTTGCTTTTCTTTAAATAATCTATTTTATTAACTTTAATTTCTTATACTACACTGTAACTTTTATTCTTATACTGCACTATCAATTTTATTCTTGTCTTTTAATGTTTTTAATTTGTTTATTATTGTTTTTTAATTGTTTTCTAACTGCTCTTTAATGTTTTATGTAAAGCACTTTGAATTGCCCTGTTGCTGAAATGTGCTATACAAATAAAGCTGCCTTGCCTTGCTTTGCCTTCTAAGACTCTCCCTCTGTCTCACGCTATTTATCCAAACCCTGACACAACAGCAGGACAGAGCATACAGTTGTTCTGTGTTGGATATTTATTGGTTTATAATCAGCGGCAGTAACAGACCGGAACGCAGATAGAAACCTGTCAAACCAAACTGCTATGATTCGAGGTGTGTGTGTGTGTGTGTGTGTGTGTTGGAGGCGAGGGAACATTCCAGAGAAGGTAGACAAAAAGGGAAACAGAGAGGGACAGACATCATTGTAATGACTGCATGCAACTCGATACTCCTGCATACTAAATATTCTCCCCCCGAGGGCTTTTTTCCATTACCCCAGAACGGTATAGTCGTTTAGCTGATCCAGCCCAGCTTTTCCTCTCTTTCTTTCTTTTTTTCTTTCACTCCCTCCCTACCTCTTCTTTGCTGTTTTTTTTTTTTTACAGACACATTGTGCAAATGTAACCTTTTCCAAGCCCCAACTCCCCCCCGTTCCCCATCCCCATCCCCAGGAAGTTGGCTAGCCTCTTTGCTGCCAAGAAATATGAAATACTGGCAGGCTGCCCATTTCATCTGCAAACACACAGCGGAGAAGGGAGCAAAGATGGAAGCAGCAGGAGATGGAGGGAGGCGGCGAGGGAGGGAGGGAGGGAGGAAGGGAGGGAGGTGACACAGAGGAGAAGGAAATGCTGCTGCTGTGCTTGCCATGAGGAAGAAAAAAGGAATCAAAAGCAAAGCAGAGAGAAAGAGAGCTGCTGAGAGATAAGGATGGATTTTGCTTGCATAAAAATGGGCCACATTACTGACTGAAGATAAATCATGTGGAACATTTTCTTTGCAGCAGCAAACAGCACACAGTCACTGATGAGAAGAGTAAGCTGGGTTATTTATACATGAGCATGCACAGACACCGCACACATGCAACCACATTCTGCTCTACTTCTTCTACCAGGCGTAGATAGGCACGTACATACTGTAGCACACAGATGTGCCGATACATAATAATACAATACAATAATATTTTATTTAGCACCTTTCAAGAAATTCAGTGTTATTAAAGGAATGTTACAGATTTTTTTAATATGTGTCTTAGGGCACATTCCAGTCAACCCGTAACTCGTGTTTTCACAACCTTCTACCAGTGAAAGTGCCCTGGAACGGCAGTCAAACCCGCAACTTACTCCCCGTGAACTGGTACCAGATAGTTGTACTCCCAGTTACAGTTTTTGACGTCACACACACATAAACAACAATGCTGCCCCCTGTTGATGATGTACAGACGCAGGTGATTGACAGAGAGAAATAGAAATAAATAGGCAACGTAAAGTAATTCCGCACTTTGTAATCTAAACAATACACATACGATTCTGTACGACTACAGGTTACGTTTATTAAATGAAGCCCAAAATATGTTGCCGTCTAGAAATCGCTAGTATCAACGGTAGTTAGCAGATACTAGGTAGTTGCTAGCTAACGCTAGGTAACGCTAGGTAACGCTAGGTAACGCTAACAAGAAGGGTTTGTCATTACTTTGCCTGGAACGCTACCAAGTCGAGAGTCGTGACTTGAACTCGTAACTTACGGGCTAAAAATTGTATTTGGAACGCAGCATTATTCTCATTATTGTCGCAATTCTGACGATGGGTCATGCTAACCTTGCAGCCACATTTACACTCCATTGAAAAAAGGCCAGAAAAACAACTTCCATATATACTACAAAAACCCTCCTAAAGCTTTAAAAGCAAACATAATTTTACAAAAAAAATTATTGAATTTAAAGTAAACTTCCTGGATTAGCTGTTTTAGCTAACTGCATATGGAACTACTTACAGGCTAACCAAACTGAGCAGTATTTCCCTACTTGGTCTGGATCAACGACGGTTCATTTCCAGGATAATCATCCAGCGGCGCCATAACCTTCCGCTCTCCGTGTTGTTGTTCTTAAACTCTGTCCGCTACGGGAAACAACGTCCAGAACTTAAAAATTTGGATTTTGCAATAAGGCAGGCCTGCTTGATTCTTTTGGGGAATGATTGTAAAGATACATTACCAATAAAAATGTTAACTAACTGTTTGTACTATCTAAAATGGACGTTTTGGGACAGATTGGCGGGGATTGTTTATGGACAAAATACACACGGCGATGCACTGAGCAAATTACAATTAACCATGTATCCAGTTAATTTAAATAGCTCACAGTACTGTATTGTGTGAACAGTTAACTTCATTTAATGACTATGTGGCATTTTCTGTTGCGGGGTGCAAATGTTCCAACAAAACAAGTTCCTTCCTGAGACCATTTTGCAGACGATTGTGAGTAGTTTATTAGTTTAACGCTCCTGTCGTCCTCGGGTCAAATTCTTTTTGAAAAAAAGTTTCTATATCAGAAATTTGGGTTTCTTTCAACCAAATTGTCAAAAGAAATAACGTAGATGGTTCCATAAACACTCTTCACAAGTAAAATAAATGATCAGCTACTTTCATTGAATGTGGGTGTTTTATTCAATGTTATAGCATTTGTCAGAAAATTTTAGAAAGTTTCAAAACCGTCAAAAAACAACAAAAATGTCCCATAAAAAAGCACAGAAAAGTACACGCAAAAACATCGGAAAAAGTGACATTAAAAATTGGAAAAAAAGCTTCAAAAATGTCAGGAAAACGTGACTAAATAATGTTGAAAAAAGTGACAAAACCATCGGGACCAAAACGTTACATTTTGACCCAGAAAAACTAAAAGTTGCATGGTTGACGGGAAGACAACACAAGGGTTAAAGAAATGCAAAAAACCCAGAGTGTTTTTTTTTCTCCTACAGGGTTTTTCTTGCATAGAGAAATTTCCTGGGGGAGGACCCCCAGCTTCATATGTGTCCACCCCCCCAAAAGGCCCATATGTCCAATGTATGTGTGGGGGAGCCAGACTTTACTCTACAGCTCTGTGGAGTAAGGTCTGGCAATGCGAGACTATTCCCTACCAAACTGGTACTTGAATAAAGGAACTCCACTCCACCAAGAGTCTTAGCTTTGTTTCGTTCGTTGACCCCCAACTGTGCTAACAGTTGCCGTGCCAAGTATAAAAAGCAGAACACTGGTCTCTTCCACAGAGAATTTAATGACATTCATTTAACGGTTGCAAGCTAAGAGACAGATTGGTTCATTCTGACACTAAAACCACCTTACACCGTCTCCTGGCTGCTCAGTCAAGCTACTGGCTTTTTCCACTGTGGCCACTGTGCACAATGTTCAAACTCGTCAGACACCAAAATACTTTACACATCCACGTGCTGGTAAAAAGAGCACCATAAAATCTTACCTTGCATGATCTGCAGCAGCACATATATTGTGTACATGCTGAAATGTCCCTGTTGTCTGGTTTATGTTGGAAAACCTAAAAGAGCTTTAAAGATTTTAATATCTGAACACAAAACTACAGTATGCATTAGAAAAAAAATTCACCCTACCCTAGTGCTCTGCAGAGAGGTATATTGGTTACACACTTTTAACGCAGTTGAGCCTTTTGGCCGTAAAGAACAACTGCATTGGTTTTCTTCGGATTTGTTACACTTGATGGATGCAGTACTTGTATGGGGTGTGGAACTTGGTAATCCCACCCTGGGATCCATTAGCTACGGTGGCCCTTAAGGGCGAAGCACAACAGTCAAACTAGAAAATACAACAGACATTTGCAAAACACAACAGCAAAAGAGAAAACTATCATATCTAATATCATAGACCGTTAATATTAATGGACAGAGCATGTGTGACGTCACCCATTGGTTTGTGGAGATCTGATATGAGTCTTCGAGTTTGGCGTTATGGGCGCAGCCATCCTGGTTACGGATGTGACGATTTTAGACGAGAGGGAGGAGCTACGTTACATTACACACTTTCACTGTCAATCACATCATAGCCACGCCCTAAAACACCCCCTGCTTTATCGACGATTTTAAAATCAAGGAGACCATAATTCAAAACATGAACATCATTCTGTGTTGCAGAAGACTTAAAACTAGCGATTGATACCATAAACTCATTATGAAAAGGTTTACTGAGGTAATAAATCAATCGAGATGTGGGTCACTCTCTCATAGACCTCCTTTATGCAACCGCAGGTGTCGCCCCCTGCTGGAATTCAGATAGAATGCAGGTTTAAGGCACTTCCGCATTTGCAGCACTTTGCCGAACCGGATGCTTCGTCCATTAATATTAACAGTCTATGGTCTATATCCACGACGTTCTACTTCCGGGATTGCTCCGTTTCCGCCAGATTGCACTCTTTTCAGCCGGATGTCCATTACCTAACGTTTTGTTTGTGTTGGAATTTTAAAACAACTTTAGAACGTACACGTTCCACCAAAACAAGTTCCTTCCTGAGGCTATTTTGCAGTGGGACCGTGGCTTTTCCTGGTGCTTAGCACCGACCATACCAATTGTGATTGGTTTAAAGAAATGCCAGTAAACCAGAGCACATTTTTCTCCCATCCCAGAATGCTGTGTGGACTAGCCAAACCTTCCTCTGCAGTGCTGTGGAGGAAGGTCTGGCAAAGCGAGACTAGTGAGACTCAAACCGAAATAGGTAGGTATTTATTGGACAATGATTCCTTGTCGCTAATTCGATAGATAGGGATAGAACAGTTCAAAATAAAAATCCAAACGGTTTTATTCCGCTAGTCACATTTCAGGGCATGTTTTTATTGTATACTTTCTATACTATCAAAAAATATTGTGCAGAAAAAAAAACTTCAAATAAAGGTTATTGTGGGAAAAAAGCCTTGCATCACATTGACACTGCAGTTGGTACCGATGAGGTACCATGTGCAGCTGTTGGTCAATCCCTATCCGCTGTATGGGAGCATTATGGCTTAAAGGAACAAGCCAATTTATCGGGACTTTGTCTTATTCCCCGTATCCCCCAGAGTTAGATAAGTCCATACATACCCTTCTCATCTCCGTGCGTGTCGTAACTCTGTCTGACGCACCCACCGCTAGCCTAGCTTAGCACAGATCCTGGAGTTAACCGGCTCCATCTAGCCTAGGTTAGCACAGATCCTGGAGGTAACCGGTTCCAACTAGCCTACTGCTCTCAATAAGTGACAAAATAACGCCAACATTGAGGCGGCCTCTAGCTCACCCAGTAAGAGTGTTCTTGCCACGGGTTCAAATCCAACCTGCTTCCCTTTGCTGCATGTCATCCCCGATATCTCTCCCCCTTTCATGTCTATCCACTGTCTCTACTACTAAAAAGAGGGGAAAGCCCCAAATTTCCCGAAGGAAATGGCTATGCAGCCATTACAATACAAAGTGGGAACAAGCCCAGTTCTACGAGGGTGCAAAGCATGCATTGCACCAACAGTTTAATATTTTGCACCCTCAGTTGTAATTTGAATAATAAATGCCAAACAAGGCGGTTAGGTGCACGGACTGTATGAGCATCTTCATGTGCACCTTCTTTTTTGGTTCATAATGTAGCCTACAGCAGCGCAATGTGCTAAAGGGCTGGGCAAAAGTGAATATAGATCCGCAGGTGTGGTGATTATTCCAATTAAATACTCTCGGTCACATTACTGGTCTCCGAAACATCACCAGAAATCTGTACCCAAAGACAGATGGAATATGATTTTCTATCAGGTAGTAACTATGATAACGATAGAAATAAAAAAACAATTGGACCGACACTGTTTTAGCAATAATTCCAATGTATCTCACCTTGTTTTTTGTTTGTTTTTTATTGAAAAATTGCAGTATACAGAGAATCAGGTTAACAGTAATAGCACGTGAACATCAAGTGTACAAACTTATGAAGATAAAAATAAAAAACATACGAAGCAATACAAACGAAAATCATTACATAGAAAAAAAAATAAAAAGAGGTACATGAAAACATAAATTTACGATTAGTTAAAGGTTGCAGGGAAAAAAGCTCTCCACAATTGTAATACTTTATTTGTTATCCAACGATCTAAGTGACTTAAGTAGAGATTTAAATTCTATGAGAAAAGGTAAAAAATTAGGAGATTAATTAGAATTTTCTCTTGTGAATATAAAATTTGGCATACGGAATGACGAAGTTAATTAGATACTCAAGAGCACCATTTCCTGAATATTGTATAAACAGATGATATCTTTAAGGTTAAAAGTGTGAACAAAGTTGCATGTATCTCACCTTGTACACGGTCAAATCTAATTAACGTTACACAACAGTGTTTGTATTGAAATGTATAGGATAAAAACATGCGACAATACTTTTGCTAAAAGAAAGTTGGAAAAGAGGCTGATGATGAACGCTGGTAACGGGACGTCCCCTTCATGAAAAGGCAGAGTATCAAGTTATAACCGAGCAGTCACTGTTGTACTGAAGCAGCCTGGGGTCGTTTTAGGCGATTTAAAGAAGGTCAACACAGTGAACGTCCGGGCTTACCGGCACCGGCACTATGGTGCTGCACTTCTCACAGGCTGCACATTTATCACCATATCAGTCCTGCTGCCTTCAGATGGCTGCTGGGATTTTATTTTATTTTTAACTGAAGGAAAAGCTTTTCCTACAGCATAAAGCAGCTGTGGAGACCAGATAGGCCTACTGTAAGAATCACCCGCATTCATTCATAGATCAATGCAGACTGATTTACTGACTTCCCTGCTTTAACAGCATTAAAATGTTATTTTCTTTGCAGATTTTGGTTGGAGAGGATTTAATTTAAATAAATTATGTATGTTTTACGCATTAATCCGTTGATGCAGCAAGTATTTAGTTTGAAACACATGCACACAAACTAACTGTGACGCTCACAAAAATAAAGGCATTTTATGAGTTGTACACTACAAAATGCAATATAACATACAATACTTATACAATATGTACCTACCTTTTATGGTTTGCGTCTCACCAAATGCCGTTGTGTTTTCTGTTGTGCTGTTGTGTTTTGTGAATAAGTAAACAGACATTTCCCCACTATGGGAATAATAAAGAATAACAATTTTTATTTATTTTTTATTATTTTCAGTTTTTATTTTGTTAAATATAATTTTTTGGAGCTTTTCCCTTTATTTGAAAGTGACAGTGGATAGACAGGAAAGGTGGGAGTGAGATGGGGGATGACACACAGCAAAGGGCCACAGGTTGGACTCGAACCTGGGCCGCTGCAGAGGACTCAGCCTGCATGGGGTGCACGCTCTTACTGGGTGAGCTAGAGGTTGCCCCTTATTTTCTGTTTTTAGTCTCAGTTTGCTTAAGGTTATAACTATTTGGGTTCGGAAAAGATCATAGTCTGGGTTAAAATAAGCTTTCACAACGTTAAATATACAGTATGTAATTTTTTGCCACTAGGGGTATCCAAAGGGGTCTCTCAATCAAAACACAGACTTTTAGAAGATGTTGTGAAGTTGCATAGGATCATGGGAGCTGTTGTCTTCATTTTTAAACAAACACCAGTGCCAACGAAAATGTATCTGAATATATGAATTGGAGTGAGCTGGTAGCGAGCTGCATAATTATGAACTAAGGAGAGTGGACGGATGTATTGTCAGCAAACTTTACAATGATGTTGGAGTCTGACTTTGCCATGTACTGTAGACGGACTTGTGACTGGAGGTGCAGTTGTTGGTGTACAGGGAGAAGAGCAGAGGCGAAAGAACACAGCCCTGAGGGGATCCGGTGCTGATGGTCTGTGAGTTGGAGACGTGTTTCCCCAGCTTGACATGCTGCTTCCTGTCAGACAGGAAGTCAGTGATCCACCTGCAGGTGGAGTCAGGCACACCAAGCTGGGAGAGCTTCTCCTGGAGCAGAGCCGGGATGATGGTGTTGAAGGCAGAGCTGAAGTCCAAAAACAGGATCCTGGCGTAGGTTCCTGCAGAGTCCAGGTGCCGGAGGATGTAGTGGAGGGCCAGGTTGACTGCATCGTCTACAGACCTGTTGGCTCTGTAGGCAAACTGCAGGGGGTCCAGGAGAGGGTCGGTGATGGCTTTGAGGTATGAAAGCACAAGGCGCTGAAAGGACTTCATAACCACAGAGGTCAGGGCGACGGGTCTAAAGTCATTAAGTCCTGTGGTCCTTGGCTTCTTGGGGACAGGGATGATGGTTGAGGTCTTGAAACGTGACATGTCTCCAGTGAACTGTTAAAAATGTCTGTGAAGACTGGAGACAGCTGATCAGCGCAGTGCTTCAAGCTTGATGGGGAGACAGCATCCGGTCCAGCAGCTTTCCTGGGATTCTGTCTCCTAAAGAGTCTGTTGACATCCCTCTCATGGATGGAGAGAGCCATCACTGAGGTGGGTAGGGGGTGGAGGTGGACACCTTTAAGGAGGGCATTGGTGGGGGGCCCTACTGAGGTGAGGGAGGTGGAGGTGATGCACAGTGGCTGTAGCTGTAGGGAGGTGTCGTGGGGGATGGTGTCAGGACTGTCCTTTTGTCTTTCAAATCGACAGTAGAACTCGTTCAGGTCATTGGCTAGGTCTTGTCATCGAAGGAGTGGGGGGTTTTAGGCTTATAGTTGGTGATCTGCCTAAGTCCTTTCCAGACAGTCGCAGAGTCGTTAGCTGAGAACTGGTTTGGAGTTTCTTAGAGTACCGTCGTTTGGCCTCCTTCACCGCCTTGCTAAACTTGTACTTTGACTCTTTAAATCTGTCTTTGTCCCCACTCCTGAATGCGTCTTCCTTAGCCAGCCTTAACCTTCTGAGTTTGGCTGTGAACCAGGGTTTGTCATTGTTGTAACTCACCCTGGTGCTTGATGGAACACAGCAGTCCTCACAGAAGCTGATGTATGACGTCACAGCCTCTGTGTACTCATCCAGACTGTTGGTAGCAGTCCTGAACACATCCCAGTCAGTAGAGTCCAAACACGACTGGAGATCCTCCACAGCTTCACTGGTCCACTTCCTTGATGTCCTCACTACAGGTTTGCAGAGCTTTAGTTTCTGCCTGTAGGTGGGGATCAGGTGAACCATGACGTGGTGTCCAAGTGCAGCACGGGGAACGGCGTGATAAGCATCCCTGACTGTGGTGTAACAGTGATCCAGAATGTTCTCCTCTCTGGTCGGGCATTTAATATGCTGTCTATATTTAGGGAGTTTGTGAGTGAGGTTCCCTTTATTAAAGTCATCAAGGACAATAACTAGGGACTCTGGGTTGGTCCGCTCCACGCACAGTATCTGGTCGGCAAGCATGCGCTGCGCGTCCTGCACGTTGGCCTGCGGTGAGATGTAAACACCGACCAGAATGAATGACGCGAACTCACGGGGTGAAAGGCTTACAGTTTATAATGAAATATTCCAGGTTAGAAGAACAATGCTGCTGGATCACTGTCACGTTGCTGCACCAGCCGCTATTGATGTAGAAACAGATTCCTCCACCTTTAGTTTTGCCGGAGAGGTCCGAGTCTCTGTCCGCTCTGTAGAGTTGGAAGCCTGCCAGCTGCAGCGCAGAGTCTGGTATTAATCCACAGAGCCACGTCTCCGTGAAGCACAAAACAGCAGATGAAGAAAAGTCCCTGTTTCTAACCAACAGCAGTTGTAATTCCTCCAGTTTGTTAGGCAGTGAGCGCACGTTAGAGTGTGCGTAATGCTCGCTGGCGGAGACACACAAGCACACCGGCCCGTTTTCCTCTCCTCCGGCGTTTCGCTGCATGAGCAAAGGTGAGCGCACCTTTGACCAGAATGTCCAAAATTTCCAGTGAAGGGAGAAGAAAAGTGGCAAATAAGTCCGATGGTGTTGTTCCCCTGAAGTTCACAAGCTCTTCACTGGTGAATGAGATACGGGTACCATCGCAAGAAACAAAGTTAAAACACAAAACAAAACAGAGCTCACCAACACACCGTGTCACCATTCTGCGGCGCCATCTTGTATCAATATTTTATACATTATCATGTTTCTTTAGAAATAAACAATGGACAAAAAGAGTCTTTAAACGCTTCAGATGTAAAGTTATTCACTGTCAAAGTGACGTCAAAATGAATGGCAGTCAATGGAATGCTAACGGCGGGTGAGTGCTAGGTAGCATCAAAATGGCGCCATAGGAGGTTCGCTTTGTGGAAGCTGGCTTACCCCCTTGCACGGAACTGCTGCGTGATAATTTTCACAGAAGCCTTGCTGAACACACTTATCAGCAGTTAACAGCTAGCAGCTAGCAGCTTGAATATCGAGACAGGGTAGGTGAATTTAAACAATGTCTGAGTTGAAAACGCATCTTCTTGTCACGTAAGGGCCCTGTTCATGTTGCACAGACATTTTATTTGCATTTTTTGTCTGTTAAGAGGCTCAAAGGCACTCTAAAAGCCGTTGTTTTAGCTCAGTGTAAGGTCATTATGGGATTAGTTTTGTGACTTTAATTCCAAGCAAAACGTCTCAAGTATCAAACAAAAAACACTAACTCAGTAGTGTGTACAGATGGAACATTATCTAATGTATGTGTCGACCTCTAGATATAATACATTATATTCACAGCTTCTACATTGTACAACGTAACCAATACCCTAGCATTGTGTATTATCAGGCCAATAGCAACCACAACAATTAGTAGTTAGCTGGATAATAATTTTTCCTAATAGACCATAATATAGCTACGTTACTAACCTTACCTGGGAGCAATGTTCCCTCTAATTTTTCATGTGTCTGGGCATACACACAAGCTCCCTGAGCACACTGAGGATCACTGTGAGCAACATCAGTTGTGCACGCTGTGGCCACACACCAGTATCATACCTGTTCAACACCTGGGATCATAGCAAGTTGCATGGCTTATTAAAATAATCTAATTACAGCAGCAATTTCCATTAGTTTACTTTTAAAATGTTCAAGGGTTTACCACTCAACCGCTGAGCTACCAGCTCTGGCCCACTTAAAATGAAAAAGACAAAAATCTTGTTGTTCCTGAGATGTGTAGTATGTTATACTACACTACAGAATCCTGCTTTGGCCATGGGAAGAGTCCTGCTTTGGCCTGGGTGAGGGTCCAGTTGTGGTTTGGCTGAGGGTCCAGTTGTGGTTTGGCTGAGGGTCCAGTTGTGGCCTGGGTGAGGGTCCAGTTGTGGCCTGGGTGAGGGTCCAGTTGTGGCCTGGGTGAGGGTCCTTCTCTGGAAGAAATGAAACATACACCTTTCAGACATAACATTTTGTTCACATTAAAACTTTCACATTTTGCAAAATGACATGTGTGCTGTAGCTTGTGATACAGTGTATATTCCTGTGACTCTTTGTCTGTAAAATATCTAATTACACTGTTTGTATTAGCATTTCTACTACCCATAAATTATCTAGTAGTAACAGCATTTAATGATTAACATCCATACATAAAATATCTTAATAAATGTCACTAGAATATGCACAAATCTGACTTAAATTTTACCTTATTTTTCACATCTCACTTCTCCAGTGGTTCTACACTTTGTCCAGGTTGATGGCTCCGTCTGCTTCTTGCTTTGACTTTATGCGCATCAGCTGGTCCAAATGTGCCACTTCAAGACGATTTCTGGATGCTGTTTTGATATGATTCATTAAACTAAATCCTCTTTCACAATCTGCACTGGAAGCTTGAAATGTAGCACAAATATCCACAAGCTGTGAGATCTCCTTTAGCTCCTCACATCTAAGTGCTGCAGCCACCATATCTGAGAATGTGCTGATTGACCCCTGTTTAAGTTTTTGCTTCATTATGTACTTGAATTCAGCATATTGACTGTTAATGCCCTCCATAACTGTGGGTGGTGGAGAATGGCCTCATACTGCTG
Organism: Perca flavescens; assembly: GCF_004354835.1. Lineage (NCBI taxonomy): Eukaryota > Metazoa > Chordata > Actinopteri > Perciformes > Percidae > Perca > Perca flavescens. Next base: position 3,580,346 of record NC_041346.1, read on the forward strand.
ATCCATAGTCAAAACTGATGTCTGAGCTCAATGCTTCAATGTCAAATGCAGACCACTCCTTTAATCCATCCTCTTGAAAACGAGCATCCATGTGATCACAGAGCTTACTAATAAAAAGAGTAATCTCACCAGTATTTCTGCCATCAGCTGATGAGGTCCCCATTGCCTCTTTGACACGGTCACTCCAATGTACATCCTTCTCCTTCAAGTATTGGGAACGCAACTTCTCAATCTTTGCTCGACCCTTCCATCACAGTCAGGTTGCGTCTTTGTAAAGAGAGGTAGAGTTGTGCTAGCTCACCCAAAACATCTCCCAGAGCAGTGATGGTAACCTTGAACTCTGAATCACTCAGCTTTTTGTAGCAGTACTTTGCCACTGGATCTCTGTTATCAGTGAATTCTCTTTTGCAGAATTCTTCAAGCACAGTGTAGTTCCTCAGAACAGCATTGACAGCTTGGTGCCGCGACAGCCATCGCACTTCGTTCAGAGGCCTGAATGACAGTGTATCTTCATCAAGATTCTTTGCTATGTCCTCCATTTTGCCCCTCTTCACAGTGGACCGAGAAAAAGTGGAATATACAGTTCTAAGAAGAGTTTCCACATCTTGCATCAAAGGCACATCTTTCCAGGCATCATCAATGCCCAAGTCCTCTCTATGGGCCACACAATGTTGTTCAGTTAGGTGTAGTATTTGGCGCTTTAACAAAGCCGCAACTCCGTTGTGTCTTCCTAGCATTACTGCGGCACCATCGGAGGTCAGCATCACCATTCTCTGCATGTCCAGTCCATGTTTGGAGTAAAACTGAGTTATTGCCTGCACAATATCCTTAGCAGTGCATGCTGTGCAGCTGGATGATGCCACCAAACACAGATTTATAGTTGACATCATTTTCTTCCCTGTATTTAATATATATGACTAGCATTTTGTGTACTGTTATGTCTGTGCTCTCATCTACTGTCAGGGTATGCTAAGGTGCATTTTTAACACTGCACATAGTCTCACATCATCTCATTGATTGAGTTCACAAATTCAAAGGCATAGTTTTTGCTTTGCCAGCTTTCTGGTATACTCACATACTTTGCCATGTGATCGTGGATTTGTTGAACTGACAGCATTGATGCATTCATTTTGATGGCCAGTAAAATATTGTCAATGAGAACTTTAACTTGCTCGGGGTCAGATTTTGTTTTGTGCAACAGCTCGTTCCTTTTCTCCCGGTCATTTGCGCTCTCCCGCAATAATGTACCAATCCCCTTTCCTATCTTGAGTCTCCGTACAATTCCAACAGCTTTCAAATGAGTTTTCTGCTGAATGTGACGCTTGAGGTAGTCCAACTTCCATTCAGTCCACATTTTTCCATCCGAAAACTCGCTTGTTACTTTGGCTTCGCTGCATGTTTTGCAGAGCAGACCTGTCTCACTCGAAAAAGAAAAAATCTCACCCAGTTTCACCACTTGTTCTCCCGTTTCCACATACTCCGACAGTATGGAGCTAAATCAGGGCCAAATGTTTTGTTCATTTGAAAAAAATATATATAGTTGAAAAAATAAAGCTTGAAATTGAAAATTTAAGTTTTGGTCAAAACTTGGAAAAAATAAAATGATGTATTCAAACTTAAAATAAGTGTACCAATTTTTCTTTCAGTTTGAATAAAATATAGATTAAATTCTGGAATTATTTTGAATAAATTATAAATTTTCATTTTTCACTTTAATATTTGTTTTCAGTTCCACATTTCATGTTTTCAGATTCAAAACTTATTTTTTTTACGCCTTCAAATCTTTTTTTTTCGGTTTCAAATCTTTTTTTTTCGTTTTCAGATCTGTTTTTCACTTTCAGATAATTTTTTTTCGGTTTCAGACTTTTGGCCCTGATTTTGCAATTTTAGTGTCCAGCTCAAGTTTTTTGACTTTAACGTGTAGTGGTCTTTGTTAACCTCTGTTTGTCAGAATGACCATAACTCGACAGTGGCTGCCTGCAGCCGTACAGCCTTATAAATGTAAAACATTATAGATAACTAACATTGCTAGTGTTACCTTTTCATGGTTAGTTTAAACAACATAACTTGTCCTGGTCCGCTTTGTTAATCAATCAGTCAAAGCTTTTATTACGGACACACACGGTCCAGAAAACAGACAGTAAGACATACAAATACAAAAAGACAAGTTAGTGTATTCTGATACTTAAGTTAGGCTGTGGTAGAAGCCTTCAAAGTTTGCCCACTTGGCATATTTTGTAAGGCATAACTGTCATGCTGTTACATGTAACGTTATAGTGTAAAACGTAATTTATCAGGCCAGAGCATTAATGTAAAGTCATATTTGTCTACTCTATAAAAGGAGACCTTCTTCACTGCAGTCAGTGTCAAGTTATGGTCATTCTGACAAACCGAGGTTAACAAAGACCACTACACGTTAAAGTAAAAAAAACTTGAGCTGGACACTGAAATTAGTGTAAAAACACCAGCTAGTGTGAAGCTAACGTTAGTTAATGCTAACTTTAGTGCTAGCGATGTGATTGCCAGCTTTGTCCAGCTGTCCACCTATTTTCCTTTTATGTGTTAATCACAAAAAAAATGCCACTGAGGGGATAACGTCGCAAAGTATCTATTCAAAAATGCTAATATCTTTCACATGTCCTACCTGTGGGCTGGTGCCAGTGAATACTGTGGTGCTATAAGTCATACATGGAAGTGGGAGAAGTCATTGTTCCTGCTGAACTGCACAATCTGGCACAGTTTATTGCTCTTATAATGTAATTGGTACCATTTGTTGTCCAAAACATTTTTTAAATGGAACTTTGTCACTGGCATCAGTTTAAGTAAAAATCACATGTATAAAGTGGATAGAAAGCATTCAGTCATAGTTCTCACAGTAACACCATTTCCTGAAGTCAACATGACAGAGGAGTCTTCTGCCTTCTTTGATAGGCTGTCACTCATAATGCCACGCCCCTCTGAGTTGAAGCCACGCCCCCCACGCCAAATCAGGGCCAAAAGTCTCAAACCGAAAAAAAAATATCTGAAAGTGAAAAACAGATCTGAAACCGAAAAAAAAAAAAGATTTGAAGCCGTAAAAAAAAGATTTGAAGCCGTAAAAAAAAGATTTGAAGCCGTAAAAAAAATAACTTTTGAATCTGAAAACATGAAATGTGGAACTGAAAACAAATATAAAAGTGAAAAATGAAAATTTATAATTTATTCAAAATAATTCCAGAATTGAATCTATATTTTATTCAAACTGAAAGAAAAATTGGTACACTTATTTTTAGTTCAAATACATGGTTTTATTTTTTTCCAAGTTTTGACCAAAACTTAAATTTTCAATTTCAAGCTTTATTTTTTCAACTATATATATTTTTTTCGAATGAACAAAACATTTGGCCCCGATTTAGCTCCATACGACAGCCATTCCATCTTAAAAGAACCGCCTTTCTTTTTTACTTTGGCTTGGTGGGTGGATGTGTCACTGCCCGTTCGTTTCGCCATGATAAGGGGTTTGCATTTGCGTCGCCGTCTCTTATCTCTGCCGTACTGTTGTTAGCTAGCTAACCTTCACGGTGTCACGGCGCGTATGTGCTGGGCGCGATATTACGAATCCCACTATGGCCACGCCAAAACCCGCCCTTCAATAGCATTCACACACTACAATTAGCCAGGCGTCCATGCACTCGAGGTGAACTGCCTAACCCCAACCAATCGAGCTGCTTTGCAGGGCGGGTCTTGGCGTGGTCATAGTGTGATTCATAATTTTGCGGGCAGGGCATATACACAAGCACTGTCAATGCTATGATTGGCTGCGTAGCGTAAGTGAACCGTATCGTATCATTGGATGGACACCTGTCACTCATTGAGTCTATGCGCTGCATAGATGTTCTTGTGCGCTGACAATGTGCGAGCGGTGCGGGATTGCGCAAGCGCGCAGCTTAGAGGGAACATTGCCTGGGAGAGCATCGTAGCTCTGCTCGGGTCCTGCAGGTCTCTACAGAGAGAAGACGATAATTAATACAGCTCCATTGAGTAAGGCCTCACGAAGAATACATGATTCCCATGGTAAATTATTAGCTCAGTAAGGTAGCCAGTGGCTACAAGTTTTAGATAACGTTAGCAGTATAGCTAACATTAAATGCTGACTTAAAAAAGCTTTACTAGCTAGCTAGCTAGTAACTTAACACAACGAAACAACAAACGTCTAGTAACCATGCTTGCAACGTAGATCACAGATAATATATATATGATCAATACTTACACTTTATTAACCTTGTAAGAATCTGCTGTGGAGTGGCTTGTGTGTCCTCCAGACCAGACTCTGAGTCTCTAACGTTAGTTTACCTGCACTGAGGCTGAGCTGTCACTCAAACCTTCCCTTAACACTCATTAGCCAATGGGGACGCACCCCTATAAGACCCGCCCACGCAAGATGTTTGTGTCAGAATCGCAAGCAAAAACTCAGGGAGCGCAAAGGAGAAAGCTGGGAGCATGACTGCAAACGTGATGGAGAGAGCAAAAGACTGATCATTGAGAAAGAAGCAGAGGGAACTGGAACCAAAAAGACATAATATCAAACAAATAAAAGACCAATAGTTTACAACTACACAAATGTTTTGTTTGCAAGTTTTAAGTTTTACCTTTGAGGTGACAATTTTTTTTGCTTGAGTTAGTGTTTTTTGTTTTGCTTGGAATTAAAGTCACAAAACTAATCCCATAGGTCATAGACCTGCGTGAAGGCGGCCCCCCCATGTCATCCAAAAATAATAAAAAATACTGCTATTCATTTGTGCTACATTTGTGCCGTAAAAAGTATTGTTTGTGCGGTTAAGGGTTTTAAGTAATTCAACTTTATATTTTCTGGCCAGTGACATCACCCAGCCCCCCATTAATGTCCAAATCTCCCAACACGTTTGTGCTGATTTGTGCCATTAAAAGAAAATTTGTGCTACTTCGGTTTTTACATTATCAGGCATTATTTGTTACACAGCTACTATTTGCGCCGCAAAGGCTTCTGACACCAGCCATTACTCCCATAAACGCGACATTTTTCCTTACAATAGGCTCTAATGAAGCAGAAACGCTTAATATCAGATAACGTTCATAATAATTGGACTTTGGGTTAAATTTTTTGACAGTTTTCAGTGGTTATGAGGAGCAATATGAGAGAGACATTTGGTGATGATTGATCGTTGTTTAGGTACATTAAACCATGTTAAGCTTTTTCCTTACAATAGTTTCTAATAAAGCAGAAACGCTTAATGTCAGACAACTTCTATAATCGTTGGATTTTGGTTTATTTTTTTTGACAGGCGTGACCACGTTAAGCTTTTTCACATTAAGCATTTTAGAATATCCTGTTCATGGGAGTGATGGCTGGTGTCAGAAGCCTTTGCACAAATAAATAAATAAATAAAGCCTGATAACGTAAAAACCAAAGTAGCACAATGGTACCACCAATTTGCCTCAGGTCTCTTAGTTGGACCAGTTATTCGAACCTTTGCAAAATAATCATATGAGCACATTAGTTATCTGGGTTCCGAGGGTTCCCCTATGGGGGGGCTTTGATTCGCTCGAGTTGGCTCCGACTGGTAGTTTGCGCATAAAGCCTTCATTTAATTATCCCAATGGCACAAATCAGCACAAACGTAGCACAAACAATTGAGACCATTTTGGGGAGATTTGGACATTAATGGGGGTTTCAGGGACCAAGCAGTAAGACAATTAGGATAACAGGAGTTTGTTAGAAAAAGTGGGTTTTTATTTACCCAAAAAGTGCACAAAACAATATAAGACCAAGAACTTAAAGGAACACAGCGACTTATTGGGAATTTAGCTTATTCACCGTAACCCCCAGAGTAAGACAAGTCGATACCCTTCTCATCTCAGTGCGTGCTGTAATGCTGTCTCACGGCTCCAGCATTAGCTTAGCCTAGCACAGATCCTGCAGGTAACTGGTTCCAACTAGCCTACTGCTCCAAATTGTGACAAAAGTGACAAAATAATGCCAACATGTTCCTATTTACATGTTGTGATTTGTTGAGTCACAGCGTGTACAAAAAACAACGTAACATGAGACACAGCCATCTTCTAACAGTAAACAAACCGGGAACTATATTCTCAGACAGGCTTTCTTTCTCAGGCATATCACTCCGCCCAAGTACTATATTCTTCCGCCTGAGAATATAGTTCCCAGTTTGTTTACAGTTAGAAGACGGCTGTGTCTCATGTTACGTTGTATGTTTTTTGTACACGCTGTGACTCTATAAATCACAACATGTAAATAGGAACATGTTGCCGTTATTTTGTCACTTATTCGGAGCAGGAGTAGGATTGCTGGAACCATTCGCCTGCATGTTCTGTGCTGGCCTGATGCCGCTGGAGCCGTCAGACAGCATTACAGCACGCACGGAGAGGAGAAGGGTATGTATCGATTTGTCTAACTCTGTGGGTTACGGTGAATAAGCTAAATTCCCAATAAGTCGGCGTGTTCCTTTAACTGTAATTATGAGCCCGAGCCCAATTTAAACCCGACAATTTTTTAATAGGTGGGCAGGGCTTAATATGAGCCGGAACACGCCAGAACATGTTCCGGCCCTCCGACGTTGGATCCGGAACCTTTTTTATTGGATCTGGCACCTCCTGTGTCACCATGAAAAATGAATCGCCTAAATGAAAAAAATAAACTACTGTTTGTGTAGTGTTCAATGTTGTTATCTGTCTTGTTAGTCTTTATTCCCCATTGAAGCTCCACAAAAATCTTGTGTTTTCAATGCGTTTTGAGGTGAATTTTCAGGGTAAGACGGAGGGGGGAGAGGGACGGAGGGAGGGGAGGCGCTGTACTTCTAGTGACACAAGCGCTTTGTGCTGGTTGAGATTGCTGTTATAGCCTCATTTCACTCGGGGGAAGTGTCAAAAAGACAAAGTTTGCTTAACTTTTTCAAATACGCTGGCCAATCCGATCCCAAACACTTTTCCCAAAAACTTTTCTGTCCCGATCAAGAATGGGGAGACCACGGTGTTTTGTTTTTGGTTAATTTAATAGTTCAATGGATAATTGCTGCAATTGTGAAAACGATTGTTGCGGTGTATTTGATTTTTTTTTACATTTCACACCGATGCAGTGCATGTTCTGAAATACAAATAAACATTGCGCTGATGTACACACAGCGTTGTTTAGGGTTTTTTAGTCAGAGAAGCTACGTAGGCAGTGTCATTTTTTATTTATTTTTTCATTCCCTCCAACCCCCGTTTTGAATCGCCGGATCCACCCCCCCCTCTGCGCTCCGGGACCTCCCACTTTACAAATTAAGCACTGTACGTGGGCCGTTATAACTGACATTCTCAACTACAATTCCGAGTTGTTTAAACTACAGAAATATGTTTAGAATTATCTTAATGAATAATGCAACAAGGACTAGACATGTAAACTGCGTTGATTGTTTATTCAGAATGGAATGGATCGCAAATTAATCCGAATGAAGAAATGTAAAAAAAGCCGCGGGTCGGGTCAAATTCGGGCTCGGCCAGAGAATCTAAACTCTATAGCTGCATCACTGTTGTGCCAATAATGATGTTAAATCAAACCCTCTCGTGTAATATTGCTTAAATAACATAGTGTCAGGATCATTATTTATCAAAGAGTTCTCTCAAAGTTCGTTTACTAGCATAAAGTAGAGTCAGTTTACAGCACTTCAGCATAAGTACAGAAAGTGACTGAAGATTGTTCACGACAGTGTCTTTTTAAAGGAGTTGGGAGTCAAGTTAGTTATTCGGTTCATGCAATCAGTAGCTTTTCTTCTCATCTCTGGTCAGGCCCGGCATCTCCTCCACATTATGCGCTCTGCCCCCAGGAGACATCCTGTGCTCTTTACAAGGTCACTCAGCTTTCATGATTAACACATGAAAGACAGTAATACTAAAACAGCAGTTTGGATGCAAATGGTTTAACAAAGAAACTGAAGCAAAACCGTTCTAAGCATAATTTTTCTAACACATAGTCTGTGTTAAATGGCTAAAAATGTGTTTTACAATGTCTGAAAGCTTGTCCAACCTTTCAGACATTCTCCTTAACATCTTTCCTGGACCTCATGACATTTTCTTTGAGTTCAAGAGTGCCGAGAGAAGAAAGAAGGGTCTATTCAAGTAGAGCCATGCTTCTTCCATGGAACATCTGCGTGATGTTTCTTCCTGCAAGCTCTTCCTGTGGTTTTGACGTCTCCAAGTGATGCTCTTCCTGTCGGTTGCCTGGCAACACAAGGGGAAAAAATAGATGAGGTGATGAGTGAAGGTGAGCCAGAGGGAGATGAGGAGAGGGAAGAGAGAGGGAAGAGATGTGGCGGGGGGTGGTTGTTGTGTTCTTCTTGGCAAGCTTTCGGAGATTGTTCCATTTCTGTCTCTAACATTCCTTTGAAAAAAAGCGACGTGAAGTGCCGCCGAGTGCAAGATGATGACATCTACATTATACATGTCAGAATGTGGCTTTCATGTCACATAAGTTTTTAGAAGTATCAATTGTATTAGATTGTGTAGTATATTAGTAGTATAGTCTTTAGTTTCCCTTTCTTAAATTGATAGATGTTATGCTACAGATGCATATATGTATGTATGTATGCACATACACACACACACACACACAAAAATATATCCGCAGAAATAATGTAATAACCCAAGTCTTGTGATGGTTTTATGCCTTTTTATTGGCTTAATGCCAGAAAGTACTTTTTTTATTACAACCAACAGATTTAATTCACAATGAATGTTTTATTTCAAATTGCCACTGTTATCACATTGCTATATTTTATTTACATCCAGAAAAGCAGAAAAACCTTACAAAATATGGATAGACTAAGCCTTTATGTATTATGTTCTAGCACACTGTTGGACTACACAGCAGAATAATACTAAAATGGTTATTAGTTGCTAGCCTCGTGAGACCGTCCTGATCTGGCCAGCTCCAGTTTTCCACTCGCAGATCAGTCTGGCATCTTGAGGCAGAGAAAATTTGGAGCCGTTAGCCAAACGACCGGGCCAATCAGCGTTGGTTTTGAGGTGGGTTAGGTGGTGATAGACAGGTGGTTTATCCAATCAGCTAACCAGTATTTTCAGACAGCGGTAGCCCTAATTCTGTTAGCCGCTCGCTAATGCTTTTTTTCTCTTGGATCCTTCTTTTGGAATATGGTCCGGGAACCTGAAATGGTGCCTTTTATTCCTAAATTCTTGTTACACAAACGGCAAATCTCCTTTACCGACATGTTGCTTGCATGCTGAGCTAACGAGCTATGCTTTGCCTGCAGCAGCAGGGGCGGGCTTGTGGTTGTATTTTCATACGCTTCGTGGATCTGATTGGTTGATTTGGCCCGTCTATCACCAACATACAGTAGGTGATAGACAGATGGTTCATCCAATCAGCTAACCAGTATTTCCGCCCCTTCCCAAAAGTTCTCCAACGGAAAGTTCCCAGATGGATATGCCGAGCAAATGCGAAGCAGTCCATCTGGCGGAGTCAGGTTAATTAGTTGCATCGCAGATATTAAAATTTAAAAATGGTTTAAAAAAGAAAAGACATATGAGGGGCCACTGGTGAGTGCTGTTTCACCACACACTTTGAAGCTTTTAAAAAATGCCATGACTGTTAGGGGGGGGGGGCCCTATTGATCCAGAAGAAGAAAGTAATTATTACATTATTTTATTTAGAAATATGAATCCTGAGAGCACGATATACTAAAATAAAGCGTTGAAACAAGATTTTGGCACAGGCCTCTGCAAGACAAAGCCCCAAGATAAGCCCCAATTAATATACAATTGCTTTTATATTTATGCTCTTATATTTGAGTTGGATATCTGTGCAGGCATCTGAATATGGTCGGTACCCTAGCAGTATGTATGGATGAGGCGTTATTATGGATCCCACGCCACTTGTAGGCAAGTCCCGCCTTACGAAGCAGGACGATTGGTTGAGGGTTAGGCATTGACCTTGAGTAGTTAAGGTTATAAAAGCTGATTGGTCAGGGGATAGGACCTGAACAAATCGGGTTCCGTTACCTTGCGTAAGCATGGACGCCTGGCCAATAGCAGCGTGTGAATGCTATTGAAGGGCGGGTCTTGCCTAGAAGTTGCGTGGGTTCCATAATAACACATGCATGAGCGCTGTGTATGTGCTTTGAAGAATGATGGATGTGTATGGATGAGCAGTGTGTATGCGTTTTTTGAAGAATTAGAATTTTAAGTAGCAGCGGTCCATGAGTTGATGTCTATGTTTTGGTGTTATTGCCTGTGGTTTTACTGGCTGTGATGTGTTTCATTATGTTTTTTATATTGTCCATGCAGCATATTTTCCCTTGTCCAACACAAATTTCACCCAAGGGAGAGAAATAAAGATACCTTGACCTTGATTGGGCAGTAATGCAAGACACACCGTTGCTGATAGTGGTGCGAATTGCTTATAAATACAAAACCGTACAACTCAAAAGCAATTCAACTTAATACAGTTCTTTTTGTCAGAACAAGGACGGCCCCTATGCACACAAATAATCTCACACCTTAAATTATTTTTATCATTTTTCATCCCAACAAAAGAAGCAGAGTTTTTGACGTTTAAACTGAATTTCACATTCAGATGATGGAGGAATGACCCTGAATGGATTTTTACATATTTTATATTTCTTTATATTTTATTTTATTTTTTAGGCATATTTTAAAAAGGGGCCTGTAACCAGGGTTGTATTGGTAAAAAAAGAGGTGGGTAAACTATAAATTCTGTGATCAATCTATCATTTGATGGTACCAAGGGCATCACTGGTTGTTCCCTCATAGGTCACACAATCACTATTCAATTCATACATTAATCTAAGTTCTTGTAAAAAAGACTCAAGAAGAAATAATATGGTTGAAATCTATAAAGTTTACTAAATGACAAAAACAGAGAGAACAAAAGCAGAATGCTCAAGTACATTCTCACATGTAAACAAATACATTATGTTGAATTGAACATGGGCTCACATCTCACATGAAGGTATACTGTACGTAGCCCTGTAGAGGGAAAAGTCTTTAACCTGGTGTAGGCTAGATTCCCTCTGTATCTCCTGTCCTTTTGGGCCTTTGGGAAACAGTTTTGACATGTTCCCTACATTAAACCAGCTGCCTATAATGAATTAATATCACAACAATGCCCAGAGTGCCTCTTTGTCCACTTGAGGTGATGGCTTGCATCCGTTATCTGTAGCTCCTCTGTGCTTTACCAGCTAAGATTTCACATACTCCATTGGGTTCCATTTTGACAATAGAGGACCATTCAGGTTAACAAACATCAACGATGAGACACTTTCGATCAGGAGTCTACATCTCAGTGGACACATGATGATGTTCATTAAGCTGAATCGTCGCTCACATTCTTTACTGCTCACAGGGATCAGGCTGAGAATGTTTGTGAGTGGGGACAAGTCTTCAGGTATCACACTAGAGTCGTCTTTGTCCCTGAACCCCTGAAGCCCTCAAGCACTTTCCTTTGGTCAAGCCTGAACCTTAGTGTGAGCTGTTTGATGCAAGCTTCCCCATACTGCTCATGTAAGGGAACAGGCCAGTTTTCTGGATTGAGAACTGTAAAGTGATCAAGCAGTTCTCAGCTGATACGCCAGGGTGTCTGCTTGAGCCAGTGCTGAACAACCTGTCCTCCAGGTTCCCAACAAGTGACTGAAAGAACACTGAGGAGTCTATCTGTCTTACCCTCGGACTGGTTGTTAAGGGGATGCCATTAAACTCCTGTCTCTGCAGCTACAGCTGTAAGAGCTTTTTGTCTTTTATCACCTGGAGTGCTCATCATGGATGAAATAATGCAAATGGTTCTTCTCATAAGTTTGTCTGCTTTTGTGAGTGTTATTCCTCTTCCTTGCAAGTCCAGGGAAAGGTGTGCAATTTCCTATAACGTGTCATACATTAAGGCTAAATCACACAGGAATTCTCGTGTCTCCATTTTGGCCATTGGCCTTCTCATGTTCATCTCATGTGCCATCCACAGAAGCAGCAGTAAAGTGCTTTGTATCAGTTACATACAGCCTGAACTTTTCTGAAGCTGCTGGCTGCCCATCAAGGACCCTCCCAATTTTCTGCAGACTTATTTCAAGTTGTTGTACACGCTGAGCCAGTTCACGGCAGTTCTTTGGTGACATATGGTAGAGTGTGTAAATTTGGTCTAAAAATGACGTGAAATGGTTTATGTTGTTAACATGTTTGACTGTATCTCCCATGGCCAATTCCAATCTGTGGTTGAGGCAGTGCCACACTATAAGATTTGGATACATCTGTTGTAAATGGGTAACAACCCCAGATTTCCTCCCTAGCATGGCACTTGATCCATCACAAGCAAAAGCAATTAAATGTGCCTGGATTAAATTTTCATCCAGTCCCCAAGTTTGGAGGCACTGAAGCAAACTCTTTGTATTATTCTCAGCTGACTGGCTTTCCAGCTCAACCAAATCGAGGAATATAACTGTGGGCACATAATTTATTACGGATGTTAAATATACTACTAGTGCCAATTTCTTGCTA